>NC_135184.1:10158216-10476966 GCF_041146795.1 Maylandia zebra
TCATGCTCAAAACACCAGAAAACCAGAAAGATTAAAATATGTAGTGAAATACAAAGAGAAAGGTTAGTAGTTAGAGGAACAGGGGTTTGCTATCGACCGTGCATCTTTTTTGTATTTATTCACGTGCTCTGTGTGGGATGGGAGGAAGAGTTTGTGCATTTTGGTTTTATGATGCTCGTTTGTTTTTGTTTTTAATAAAAAAAAAAATACATTTATTGTTGATAAGATGGTGTTGACATGATGTTGATATCATCAGTGGTAACATTTTTGCTTGTATTTGGGCTGCTGACTGTGGAGGGGTTATTTGAGACTTTAGTGTGACGAACGCAAACAAAGGAGAGCCTCTAAAAATATCAGAGCACGCTGGCCTCAGTACAGAATGTTAGTTTAATGTTGTTATAGCATAAAGGGGAAAAACTGAGTTGAATAACACAGTATCCTCCAGTTTCTCATAATGTAAGAAGCAAAAGCTCAGTTTTAGTATTTTCCTCACCTGTTTACTCCACATTGCCGTGGCGATTTATCAGCCTCAAAGTAATACAGAATACAGTTATTCACGGCCATGAGATTACAGATGAAGATCACTGTTTCCCAGCATCTAAAGTATTTGTGTGGTTGTTCACGCACTTCCTCATGGTGATTGTTTAATATTAATATTGGAACATGTGTTGTTCTCTTTGGAGATACTGTAGAGACTGACTCATTTGTTTATGATAATAAAAAGGCTTTATAATGAGTCTAACAATGACATAGTAACAATTAAAACAGTCAGTGATCTGCACTTCAGGACAGAAATGTTAAAGTACTCAGATCTGCCACTGATCTGACCTCTAAGGGGTAGAAGACAGCGTGAGCCACAGCTCCAGAGATGCAGCCCAACCCGAAACGCTGCTGCACTGTCAGAGTCTGCTGGGTCCTGTTTTGGGTGTAGACCTTCATCTAAACGGAGCAGAGGACATCTGAGTGTGCTAATCAATCGGAAAAAAATAAACTGTACACCAACAGCTCAATGCTCAGCCTCACCTGGGCGTAGATAAGACACTGAAGTGTCGACTGTGGCGTTCCTTTCAGCACGTTGACAGCATTGCCTTGCCACATTGACCGCAAACCACCTCCTCTCATCTCCTGAAAACCCTGGGAGAAGGCCTTGGATCCATACACCTATTGTGGAGACAGGAAGTCATTTTCAGTGAGGTGCAGGTGTGCAGTGATGTGGAACAGTCACAACAGCAACACTTTTAGGATAAATATAGGTACATAAAGTTAAAAGCAAGATAAAAGCAACATTTTGAACGCAGGTCATAAAAATAAGGCAGGCAAGCTGATAACAGACTGTTTTTAGAGCCAGAGATACTAATGTAAAACTAGGCCGGGCTCACAGCCAAAACGAAACATCCATCCATCGTCTTCTGCTTACCCATATCAGCGCCACAGGGGAGCTGGAACCCAAAAATTTACATTATCTTAAAATGCTAAATAGCTTTAATGTTTTTTTCTGTCTCTCTTTGTTAGCCCTGTGACAGACTGGTAACCTGTCTGTGGTGTACATCTAGGATAAGCTCCAGCTCTCCTGCAACCTTGATAAGCAGTTAAGAAAATGGATGGATGGACAAAAGAAGCATATTTGCTTATTAATCTATACTGTGACACGATGTTAAAACATGAGTGGCTCTTTTACAAAATGATTCAAACCTTTATTTAAGCATTTCTTAGAGCCATTTCTTTGCAGCAGGAACAGCTTTGACTCTACAGGCTTTGTGCACCTGGGCTTTGGTAGTTTATCTAATTCTTCCTGACAGAATTTGCGAGTCTTCCAGGGCCACATAATAGTTACGCTGAGTGATGTAGTCAGAAACTCTGTAAAACCGCTGAGCTTGAATAATTATTACATAATTTGTGTGATGTTTCTGAAACATTTTCCTTTTCCTTTTGTCTGCAGTGCCTTGTGATAGTGGAGCTGACCTGAAGTTGTGTTTTAAGGCGGTCTATGGGTGCCGTCATGGTCCGGGACACAGCATCCGCCAGTCCTGCTGACATAACAAATGTCCTCCAAGCACTGAAGCCTGACGCTTCTTCAGGGAACTCAATGGGGATCCCGCGGCTCTCCCCGACATCAAACACCTGCAGGAGTACAAACAGGAGGACTTAACTGATCACCTTTTGAGGAGACATTTTAATCGCTGTGTAAATGTAAAGCATAATGGGAATGATCATACCAAACTGTGTTTCCATGAGGACACTAGCTCCCCGATGTTATCCACAGGGTTGAGGATGATGTGGTGCAAGAATTCATCCCAATCCACCGTCATCGAGTTGTCCTTATCCATCCTGATGTTGCCAAAGACAACGACACTTGTCAAGTTTCAGGAAATAAAGCTTTCACATCCCGTATTAACATCACATCATTTGTCCATTTTCAAAACAGCAAGCTGAGTAATAATCATTTATAATTCAGAGATACAACAAGTTCAGGTTAGCCAGGTAGTGAGTCCATACTGAGGGATCCTTTTAACCATTCGTTTAATCTGGCAACCCAAAATAATCACGATTATGCCTTAAATATATTTTATTTAATGCTAATTATGCTAATTATTTTAAACCTATATGCCAAGTATAAATGCATATATACTCAAAAACAATAATGAATCTATGAGGTAGTGGGCAAGAAAATCTTACATTTGTATAATTTTTTTTGCATTCGGCTTTGAAATGACCACTCCTAACTCCTTAAACAAACATATGATGTCCTCCTGGTCAATGAATCCTGATCAAAGAAGAAATGCACAAAATTACAAACAGATACTGCTCTTCCTCATAAGTGAAGTTTCTATATGATGTGCTATGGTCCCTGAAATGCTGCAGGTCTGTGTACCATAAACAGATCTTTTGTTTGCCTGCCAGCCAGTCGTGTCTGACCTTGAAAACACATTTCACCATCAACAAAATAAAAAATGTATTCAGGTTATCGAGGAAAAGTCATGTTAGAACACACTTTCTGCAGAGTTATGTTCATTATGTTCTTTAAAGGACAAAAAAGCAGGAGGCGCAGATCTTAAAAACTGATTTAAGTCCTCACATACTTCATTTTGTATCATTCATTTTTTTCCTCCAGAAATGTATCACTTATAAGGCGGTAAGACTTTCAACTCACCACAATTATTCTTATCAAGGTCATGAAAGTGAATTTTCCACTTCCTCTCTCTGTCCATCATGTAGCTGAGGAACTCTTGATAATCCAGCAGGCCATCTTTGTCTCTGTCATAAGACTCGACGATACTCTACAAGAAACAAAAACAGCTCTCTCAATAGCAGGTTTAAAAAAAAAAACAATAATAATACCGATGCATATAGATGCTATTAAGAATATTTGTTACCTGGACCTTCCCATCCGCTGAGATAATACCATGCTTCCTCATTTCGTCTTGTAGCTCCGCCACAGAAACGAATCCATCCTCATTTTGGTCCAGTTTACTAAATAATCCACGAAACTGATCCATGGTTCATGCAGAAAAGCAGTAAAATTTTCCAGATGCAAACAGAAAAAACCTTTAAAACCTTTTATTCGTTGCAGGACCTTTTAAAGGAGATTTTAAAACATTCATTCATTATCACCAGAGATGATTGACCTGCAGCTCTGCAGAGGCGCTGACTCACTGGCAGAGAGAGAGCTTCTATCAGCGGTTTTTGTAAAACTCACTTCCTCTAAGGAACACCAGGGGGCGCTGTGGCTGCAGGAGAGGCCACCTTCATCTGGAATAGACACAGTGGCCTCGAACCTGTGATCTTCTGCGTGCTATTTATACAAAATGTATTATTTATTTTTTTTAAAAGGAGACACATCTTGCAGATAAAGGAAACTGCTGACATCAAGAATTCCAACCAGTGGCTAGAAAAAGCTGACCTCGAGCACAGCACAGAGGCTCTGATCACAACAGCGAGCCTCAAAGCACCAGATGCCTAAAAGCAATCGTCTGCCACACTCGATAGGACCCAAGATGCAAGCAATGCAAAGGTCCCACTGAGACAGTCCTGCACTTAGTAGCAGCATGTAAGATGCATGCTGGCACACAGAGAAGCACTGGGTTTGGATAGTACACAGAAATGTCTCCAATTCCCAGTGGAAGACAGGTCAGCAACTGCTGTCCAACCAACAACACATCCATCCAACACATTCTGTCATCCAGCTGCCAGTAAATTATTGTAAAAATTACACATTTACAGAGTCATGACAGAGAGCAGAAGACTACGGTTGTGATAGATGTGCCAGTTAAAAGGAGGAGACCAAATGCACTGAATAACTGGAGCAGATAGGAAAGGAGGAGTGGTCCCAGTGGTTACAGGAGTATTACAGGACCTGTAACCCCCAAACTGGGAGAGTGGCTCCAGCAGATTCCAGACACAATATCTGAGAGGTCTGCAGTCCAGGAAGAGCTAAGTACTAGAGGAAGACACACATACCAATCCACGGGGGGTTGGAGGCAGTCTAGCAGACTTTGGTTTCAGTGGCTCTTCTCCAGTGACTGATGGTGTAATCCATAAGATAAAAAAAGAAGAAGAAAAAAAGCCTAAACTGCTACATGTAAAAGGGAGGAAAACAACTTGAGGATAACGATGAATTGCTTGAATACGGATTTTCTGTGACTTTGGGAGTTTGAGTATTTCAGAGTTTGGTTAAATATAGTTTTGTGATTTTATTGTACCACGTGTTTATTGTCTTTATTTACATTTTTACCCGCATTCCTGGTTTGTTAAGATTAAAGAAAACGCCAAATGTTATAGGATAGTTAAGATACTGACATATAAGATATTTATTACCTGGGCCTTGTCATCTGATATACATACAACATTTTCCTCCAGATAAGCATGGGGAGTTTCAGAGTTTCCATTGCTTCCCATTGGCTGTCAGTTTTGTGCGATGACGTCATGGCTATAAACGACATCAAATACAGTGACTGGTCTTTTTTCGCCTCTCACCTGGATGATGTGCAAAGGACCCGGTTTGGTGAATGACGAGTATCGCCACTTACTTTCTAGAAAAAGCCGCCAGACTCCAGTCCACAGCGTCCACTTACGCCACTCATACCGGAAAGCAGCTTTTCAAAATAAAACCAATTTATTCTCATGTAAGGCAAGTAAAAATGTTCTATAAGAAAAAAAAAAGAAACTAAAATAAAAATATACACCTACAACATTCAAGGAGTTTCTTATATTTATTCCATCCATCCATCCATCCTCATCCGCTTTGTCCGGGGCCGGGTCGCGGGGGCAGCAGCCTAAGCAAAGAGGCCCAGACCTCTCTCTCCCCAGCCACCTCCTCCAGCTTATCCGGGGGAATACCAAGGCGTTCCCAGGCCAGCCGAGAGATATAATCTCTCCAGCGTGTCCTGGGTCTGCCCCGGGGCCTCCTCCCGGTGGGACATGCCTGGAACACCTCACCCAGGAGGCGCCCAGGGGGCATCCTTGTCAGATGCCCGAACCACCTCAGCTGGCTCCTTTCGATGTGGAGCAGCAGCTGCTCTACTCTGAGCCCCTCCCGGATGGCCGAACTTCTCACCCTATCTCCAAGGGAGAGGCCAGCCACTCTTCGGAGGAAGCTCATTTCTGCCGCTTGTATCCGCGATCTCGTTCTTTCGGTCACTACCCACAGCTCGTGGCCATAGGTGAGGGTAGGGGATTTTATTATTTCTTAATAAAATTCACCTCACATTAAACATATCTCAGTAGGTTTCTTTATGAATTTAGGTTGCTTTATGAGAAGGTGAACAGATCTGCATTTTCTCTTCTCACTGTGAGGCCTGGGGGAGGAGCTGTGGTGGCATGGAGATGTTTTGCTGCACTGTTGGGGATTTATTTAGAATTAGAGGTAACACTTAACCCACGTCAACATGCATCAATTCAGCTCAGTGGATAAAGAATCAGCATCACATAACCGGAGCTCAACAATCTGGGTCTAAACCTGGGTGAAGCTGGTTGATCTTTGTGCCTGAGAAGACCATATTAAGGGTTTCCCCTCTCTGTGACGTCATAAAGAGCCAAGAGTAGACAAAACTGTATGAAACAGAGCATTTAGAGGAGTCAGAAGTCTGAGCTTTTGGCTCATGATTGCCTGTACATAACCTCATTATTTGAAACTTTGGCCTTGTTTAATGTGAATATCCAGCAATAGTATTGTATAGACTATACGACTTGTATAGTCGTGTATATACAAGATGTTTTTAAAATGTAGAAAAACAATAAGAGTAATGAAAAACTCTACAATGAGAAGGTGTGTTTCAAATTTTGAGTGGTGCTGCATAAACAGCAGAACTGTATGCTTGGTAACACTTTCGAGATCGAATTCGAACACAATAAACATATAATAATTGATTTTCACTTCATGGGTACCGCACTGAATAGCTGTAAGAATTTATGACTTGGTTTTACAGTAAGCAGAGTGCATCTCAAAATTACAAATCGGGTATTGGTTTGACTGTAGTTTGATATTTTCGGCTCTTGGACTCCTGTCTCGTTCTTGTTTTTGTATCAGGACAAACATTTATGTGATTCGATGCCCTATTTTTCGTAAATTGTGGAGGTATACAATTTTAATTTTTTTAATTATTTTTTTTTTAAATCTCCAGTCAAAAAATAATTGTCCCACCTGTTCATCTTGAAGCGTGTTTCGCAGTTTTTATTGTTTTTCTTGAAAAAAAAATTTGATACAAGACATTCTCTAATGCGTCATAATTTTGGAAGCTCAAGCTCAAGCGCACCGGAACCAGAATTATTTATTGCGTCTGACTTGACTTTGGCGCTGTGGATACAGGGGAGGGAGCCGTGTCTATTTAAAGAGGGTCATCCAGTCACGGATAAATAACAGACGGTCCACGGCGTTGACTAACCCCCTCTAAATGGTCTTCATCCTCCACTGTGTGTCTGTCTGCGGATACTTATTGTTTATTAGTCAGCTGTGACAACCATCCGCCGACCCGCGTCAGGCCAGTCTACCTGCTCTGCTCCAGGAGCTCTAGCCCCCTTTGTATTTGTTAATTTATTATTTTTCTTATAGGGGGATAAGTGGGTTAAAAATGGGCAAAGATTACTATAAAACGCTGGGTATCTCTAAAGGAGCCACGGATGAGGATATAAAAAAAGCTTACAAAAAACAGGCGCTGAAATGGCATCCGGACAAAAACAAGTCTGCAGCCGCCGAGGAGAAATTTAAGGAAATCGCCGAAGCATATGAAGTCCTCAGTGATCCGAAGAAAAGGGAAATTTATGATCAGTATGGAGAGGAAGGTAACGTATATTTTTTTAATTACACGCTATTGTGTGTTTCGGGTTAAAACACCGTTATGAACGCGCTGTGAAGCTGGATGGCTGCATGTAAAACACAACTGGCTTCAATTCAAGTCGCACACTGTAACCAGCACAGCAGCAGGCCCACAGCACAGCTGTTCGGCAGATCATCTGCATACATTTCTGTGCATTTTATCATGAGGCTCAGTCCATATGTGGCACGGCACTTACAGTAATAAGCTCCAATTTTAAGAGAAACCGGGGGTAATATCGATTCACACCAACAGCCATTCTGTACAAAATGTTACAGTAGCAGAGGTACATGCAGCTACATGGAGATTTTCAGTCCAGACTGCTATTTTCGGGATCTTTGGTTGGTGTGAGGAAGGAAAAATAGACCATCCATCATCTCCACAACCACATATTTAAAATTTATGGAGGCATATTATGATTTTTACAATTTTACTCACACCAAAACATTTTTCTCCTCTTAATGTAACTGGATACACGAGGAACCTTTCTCAGAAATGCACAGTTTAAGGCACGGGAAGTGTAAAGCAAGAAAATGCATGCAGGAAAAAGTTAAAATGACATCATGAGCATGGAAATTTGAACCATATGGCTTCTGTAAGAGCTCCCTCAAACCATGCAAACAATTCCCTGAGTTGGGAGTTGATCTCAATCAAAAAAAATCCGCTGATTACTAGTGGTGAGATCCATTTATAAGAGTAAAAGGGAAAACCAAACAAATTTTCCAGTTTTGTAACAGGGGACATGCTCTTATATGTGATACCTCTACCAGAAAGCGTATCCCATCATCCCATCATGTCCACAAAGGTGGCGTGGTTCAACTTTAGCAGTTGTACTCAGTTTGGCCCTGTGATGGAGATACATGAAAAACTTTTACCTGAACAGTTTGAGAAGGAAGCGATGTAAAGAAAGAATGAGCATAACATGGCTCCATCACAGAATCTAACTGCAGCATTACAATTACTCTCTACATGAGTCATCTCCTCTAATATCTCAAATATATCTTTCCTGATATTGATATTAAAAATACTTTGTAAGACTCAGAATTTGTCCATCTATGTCTGAAGTGGCTTGACTTCTCAGCATTTTATGTCATTTTCTTGCACTAATCCAATTTTCCTTCTCGTGACACCAGTACTATCCCCTCCACTCAGAGTACCAACCAGTATCAGCTGCTAGTTGAATAACAGCCACAGTCTGGTGTTGCCATGTTGGCATTTTTCCCACATCATGTTTCTCCAGTGCAACAATATTATTGTTGTGATGTCATAGCTTTGAGACTGCCGAAGGAGACTGGAAAACTTTGATAATGGAAGAATTTGTACTTCAGGACTTTCTGCCAGAAAGCCTTTGTTTGTTAACCTAACCCTGAACATGACAATGTAGAAACTGTGACTGAACTGTGACTGAAAAATAGTAATGATTTAAATTAAAAAAATTAAAAAAAAAAGGCTAAAAACAATGCTATTTACACTGACTTTTTGGTTCGGGGTAGTAAGTAGCACTGCTAGTCCTCACCATCAAAAGGAGGCAGCTGAGCTGGTTGGGGGATCTGACTAGGATGCCTCCTGGCCACCTCCCCGGTGAGGTCCTGCTGAGAGGAGGCCCAGGGGCAAATCCAGGAAATGCGCTCTCAGCTGGCTTGGGAATTTCTCACCAGAAGAACTGGAAGAGGTGTTTGAGAACAGGGAGTCTCTCTGACACTTTCCCCTCCCTCATCTGATGTCCCAAAGTTTTTCCCTTAAGGAAAACTTTCTTTACTCCCATATTTTTCTGTTTTTATTTTGGAATGATGGTTGAGGAACATCATTAATAAGATGTAGGTAATCTCTGAGGTAATGTGGCATTTTAACACTTAAAAACCACAGTACTCACTCAAGAATGATGTAAAGTGTGAAATAAAGAAACTGGGACCATCGTGGTTTGATGTTTTAGCTCTAAGATCATTCAGCACAACTCTGATAAACTGGGCTGTACTTTGAAGTCAGAGTTTATCAGTCATGCTGTAAGTGCTCTCGCTGAGCTGAGCACTCATGTCATTAATCATTTCTGTTGCCCAAAAGGTCTCAAGGGAGGAAGTGGGCCCGCTGGTGACGGACAAGGCACCACTTTCACCTACACCTTCCATGGAGACCCTCACGCCACCTTCGCCACTTTCTTCGGAGGCTCCAACCCCTTCGAGATGTTCTTCGGACGTAAAGCGAACGGGCGAGACGACGAGGACATGGAGGTGGACGGAAACGACCCCTTCGGCTCCTTCACCAGCTTCAACCTGAACGGCTTCCCCCGTGACGGCCACGTGGGCCTCGGGGGGCAGCAGCGGCGGAAGCAGGACCCGCCCATCATCCACGAACTGAGGGTCACCCTGGAGGAGGTGTTCCACGGCTGCACCAAGAGGATGAAAATCTCCCGCAAAAGGCTAAATCCAGATGGCAGGACCATGCGCACTGAGGATAAGATTCTCACTATCGAGATTAAGCGGGGCTGGAAGGAGGGAACCAAGATCACGTTCCCCCGGGAGGGAGACGAGTCTCCAAATACTATTCCCGCTGACATTGTTTTCGTCATCAAGGACAAACCACACCCCCACTTTAGGCGGGAGGGCTCCAACATTGTGTATCCAGTGCGTGTGAGCTTACGACAGGTGAGGCCTTTTCTATTTTGGCACCTGCTTTGTCTGAGTGTAGAGGTATTAATAGAGTCTGATAGATGAATAAGTCACACACAGAACAAGTTCATATTTAGCTGTGAGTGCAGCTTTAATGCTCTGCAGCTTAAACGCTGGTCACAATCAATAAACTGTAGGTACTCTGCTTCAGCTGTTTCCCTGGAAAGCACGGGCTTAAATGGATCAGTATAGTACCAGACCAAACTCACACCTTGAATGCACACTTATGTAATCTGGATCATCGGCGCAGAGAAGTAGGAGCTGTATCGCAGGGAGAGCGGAGAGGCGACGGCCACCCACGTGCACACGGTGCAAGATGTACTTACTTATGTGGTTCCTCCCCCTCAGCACACAGTGAGAGATATAACCTCCACATCTCTGAATTTATGACCACTACCAGCAGATCAGCTGTGCATGCTATAATTAAGCTGCCTTTCAATCAGTTTCCAATCACAATGAGACTCTTGTTAAGAAGAAAATGTGGGCAACCCAATTAAAAATAAAAAAGCACACAGACAGAATGATACCTGAAGCCATTTAGTCTTTCAACATGGAAATTATGACCACCTGTAATCACTTGATGCTGATCAAACTTCCTTCTCTTGATGAAGACTAATCCGGAGAGTTCAAGTGGTTCAGGGCTCTGAAAATAGCCTTTAAGATTGTTTTGTGGAAGCAGAATTAAACTAAATTTTAAAGTCTGTTGAAGATTAATCAGAAATCTAAAAGACAGATGTAGCTTCTATCTTGGATAATATGCTATAGTGCCTTAAACCTGCATTCTTGCTGATGACCAGCAGGGGGAGACTCCTCTAGTTGCAATGAAAGAAGTCAGGCTGTATAAAAATCTGTGGGGAAATGATCCTTCTTCTTACTTGATTCATGATCTCTTTGAACAGTTTCCTGGTAAGCTTATGTTCTCAGTTTCAAGTTGGATCTCACATTGAATGCAACATGTTGTTTGTTTTGTCAGTTATGCTCCTCGTTAGTGTCAGGAAGGAAAACCAAGCTGAGGATACTTTAGGTTTGAAAAGCTGCTGCCGGTCACACCCGGCTTCAACGCTAAGATGGCATCAGCTCGAGGCTCCAAACAAAACAAACACTCGAAAATATTAAGTTGATATCATGTTAAAAAAATATACAGTTTAGTTAATATGGTCACATTGTACTGGTAGCAGATGTTAGACTTGATGAGCTTTTGTTTATCAGCTCATCTCTTTTCACTCTGGGTGTATTTGCTCTTTTTGTCTGCTTTTGTGCAGCTTTGGTTGCAGAATCTCTCTCTCGATCCACCTACGCTCGTGTTTTGAGTTAGATTAGATAGAACGGTAAAGTATTTGATTAATAGCTCTAGTGTAATGTGAGATTCTACGCATGTATCACAAAGTAAGCACGGCTTTATCTGATCAGATAAAGCTGCAGTTAAATTGCTTTTTCTTTTACTTTTTAACTTGCATAACAAAGGCATGAACACATATTTTGACATTTGTTGTGTAATTATGTTTTTCCACTGACCTATACTGTGAATATTTGCATGTATCTCATGCCTCTGGTTTAGTCTGCAGAAAAGATTCAAACACAGAGAGGAAACCATTTTGGACTTTCAGGGAATTAAGGGGAAACTGTAATTATTGCTGGCATTGATAGCAGGAAAAACATATCAGATGGGCAAATAAGATAAATCCTGAAACTGTAGAGATCCAGCCAAAGGAAACACAGGGATTAAATACACACAAGCAGGGAAGGGTAATAAGAAACGGGTGAACACAATCACACAACAAGCAGGGTGGGAAAACAACAGAGCAGAGAAGAACAAACGCACGAGGATCAAACCTGTAGAATAAAGTAAGAAGGAAACTGAAAGTGGGACAAAGGAAAAGAAAACCTTTAATAATAATAATAAAATAATGATAAAAGGAACCATAGATAATGCACCGACATAGCCGGTGAGCAGATTGCTGTGTTATTTCTGCCGTTTTTGCAGTCGTCAGTGTGTGGGTTGCTGTTCTCCCGCCGATCCTCACCTTACCCTCATATTCTTGTCTTCACAGTCGCTGTGCGGATGCTCCGTCACCGTGTCGACGATAGACGGGAAGACGTGCAACATGAAGATCACGGACGTCGTCAAGCCCGGCATGAGAAAAACTGTAGCCGGACAGGGTCTCCCGTTCCCCAAAAACCCCGAGCAGAGAGGAGACCTGGTGGTGGAGTTTGATGTGAACTTTCCCGAGTCTTTGCCGACAAATGCCAGAGATGTCCTGAAACGGCATTTACCTGCTTAGGAAGAAATAAACGAGGGAGACAGAGCCACATGACACACACACACTTACACACACACACATGCACAAGGACAGTTCTGACAGTTCCCAGATGGACCCCCCCTTCCCAAATGGTGAATGTGCAATTTCTATTTTTGAGCTATGTGGTGTTTTTATAAATGCCATGCATGCTGCCAAGTTGATACAAGTGCGAGCGATATCTGAACGTGCACATTTCATGTTTGTGGGCCTTTGCCACTTTTTCGTTAGTTGGAAATGTTTTGGTGTGAATGAGTCTACAGCTGCAAAAGCAAAAAACAAACTTTAGTGTCAAACAGCTCGTTGTCTTACTTTAGACTCGTCAGGCTTCACGTTTGCTTTGCCGCGAGCAGTGAACTTTGATTTGGAGGTTCTTTGGAGGTGGTCGAATGAACTCAGCAGGTGCAATGTGTGCATTTTAGAAACTTACCTGTGAAAATACCTTGACTTGAATTTTAAAATAAATATTTACACACAAACTGACTCGAGCTGTTTCAGCCACGGAGAGGCTCAGAAACGCGTCCTCCTCCGGGATATAAACAGTCATCGCTTTAAAAAGACAAAAAAAAAAAAGTTAATACCGCTTAGGATTATTTATAGTCTGTGTAGCATTATTATTACACAACATGGGTTCTTTGCAGCCCAGGGGGGAATGAAATGAACCTATATTTTGATAGTCAAATGTGAATAATTTGCTGTTGTAAAAAATGTTTCTGATGTGCGAAATTAAAATTAAAAATACCTTGACTGAAGTTAATGTGTAAAGTTACTCACAGTACAAATATGAATGTGTAATTATAGCTGTCTGTTAGCTCCCCTGCTGCTGACGCATGCAGGAGAGCTGACATTTTCCCACCAGGGGATGCCACATCTTTATGACTCAGGGGCCCACAGCCAGGATGGTCTGTGTTAGCGCCAGATTTGCTGCGGTTTAGTCATTTTCACTAAATTTCCCATTTTTATTTAGTTTTACATCAGTGATTTTTATTGATTTTAACTCAGTGAGTTTAGTGTCTGTTTCAGTGCTACTTTTACTGGTTTGGGTAATATCAGGAGTTCAGAAGAGCATAACAATAAATAGACATATAAAAAAAAAAACCTCAAACTGGCTGTGTTGGCAGATAATAATATCCTGCTATTAAACTATAATTATCTATCTATCTACACATAGAAGCAGTGAATGATGAAGACTACGATGAACTTAGATTTTGGGGGAATGACTTACCCAGAGTGATAGGTAACAACAGTTGCTTCTCTAAAATTACTGCAGGTATCTTTCCTCCTTGGCATTGTGTTAATGCACACGTGAAAACTGCCAAAGCTTTGTCACAGATACTGATTGAATTGATCAGATGCATTTAGTGCTAGTTACCCTCTTAATTCCTATGGAAGCAGTAAGAGGATAGTTCGTTTTGCACACACTGCTTCTGCATTTTTCCTCAGTTTTTATTAAATGATTAATGACACGGTGTAATATGTCAATGTTGTTCATCCAGGCTTGTATTCCCACAACTTTAAGCTTTGCTAAGGAACGACTGATTTTTGTCACGTTCTGACATATAAAAGATTGAATTTTGAATAAGGTTGTACTTTCTTTTTACATAACTTGATCCGTCCATCCATCTTAAATCGTCCATCAGCATGTGTAGAGATTCATGCAGATGATGCGTCACTATCATGCACAGAGAGTGGAGAGTAAACACACATGCTCTGGGTAGTGTGGGAGCTCACCAGCTGCCGATCCTCTCCCTTCAAAATCGCCGTAACTCTGACTAGAAATTGGCATTTGGATTTTTCAATCTAGTATCTGTGAGCATTATGTGAGTAAAAGTATGGCCTCTGAGTTAAAGGTCACGGTGTAAACCTGAAATGATGTCTCCTGGAGCTTTTACCAACCACAGTTTCCCATTTTATGTTGTTTAATGTTGCATTTTTATCCAAAGTGCAGTGAAAGACTCATCATTAAATATTTAAGCTATGGATTAAAATTCATAAATCAATATTTAGTCCCTTTAAGATTGCGCAGATTCGATAACTAACAAGTACGACTGATTTACAAAGGTCTTTACTTTTTCATTATCAGCATTTAAATTGATTCTTCAAAGCCTGTTTTAAAGAGGAGCATTCAAACAGCAACTTCATCCTCATAATTATTTATTCATTAAATAGTTCCCCCAGCGTCTGTACACCCGAGGAGCAGTTTAAACAGATGCGTGCTTCACGCTCAGCCTTCAAGTAACATGTTATTGATGACTTATAAGCAACACGCTGATGGCCGTGTCACACTTGCTGCAGTTTTTCTCAGCTTCTTTGGCTCAGTCCTTGGATGACAGTTGAAATTGTCAAAACAATATGTGAAATTCTTAAAATGTTTTGTTATTTGCGCACAACAAAAAGAGTATTTGTCTTTTCTTGTTGTTTGCACTTGCAAATGTATCAGGTTTAGGCAAGTGGCTAAGTGCAAATGTCCACATGAACAATTATCAGTGCTATTTGGTGTGTCTGGTCAAAATAGATGCTATGAATAACTTAAATCCCGAAACTATGTGAAGATTATTTAATTGTGTAAGTCACCAAATGCAGGATTGTTCCTCAAATAGTTAAAATGTGACAGGCCTCTGCATGGTTCAGTCATAAATGTGCGTATTGTAACATAAATATTCACAATTTTCTCAGTTTTTTTTTGCTCAGTTTACGTTTTCAAAATAATTTATGAAATCCTTTGAAGATTTCGGGTTTTTATGGACAATAGAAAGAGCACGTCTCCATCTTTGTTATCACTTGGACATATTTTAGGAAACATAGGTACAGTTTTTACAACTTGAACAGTTATTGGCTGCAACAGAGTTACACCCTGAAGGAGCTGCTTAGACAAACATTTATAGGGGCAACAGGCTGCCAGTGGAAGAGGAAAAGGAAATGTGGTGCTGCAGCAAAGGAAGGAAAACACAATACAGTGGTGTGAAAAAGTGATTTCTTTTTTCTTTTCTTTTTCTTTTTTTGCATATTTTTCACACTTACAAATGTTAATATTATACAAAGATAACCAGATCAAATGAAACATATCTAATTGATGATTTCAGTTTTCAAGATTAAACAAAGTTATCCTAACCCACGTGGCCCTGTGTGAAGAAGTAGTCCCCCACTACACCTGATAACCGGTTGTGCCACCCTTGGCAACAAGAACTGCAGTCTTGTGTTTGTAGTAACTGGCAAAACCTTCACGTCACTCTGGAGAAATTTCTTCTTTGCAGAATTTGTTGTAATTCAGCCACGCTGGGGGGGTTTTCAAGCATGAACAGCCTTCGAGTTTCAGATCATTGTCCTAGTGCAAGTCTGCTTGAGCTTTAGGGCACAAACTGATGGTTGGACATTCTCTTTGAGGATTTTCCAGTAGAGGGCAGCATTTGTGGTTCCATCATTTACAAGAAGTCATTCAGGTCCTGAGGCAGCAGAGCAGCCCCCGATCATCACGCTACCACCACCATGTCTGACTGTTGGTGCGATGTTCTTTGTATGAAACACTGCATTAGCATTATACCAGATGTAATGAGACCCAACGCTTCTAAAAAGTTCAGCTTTTGTCTTGTCAGTCCACAGAGTGTTTTCCCAAAAGTCTTAAGGATCATCAAGATTTTTTTTTTTTTGGTAAATATTAGAGATGGCACGATACCGCTTTTTTATGTCCGATACCGATACCGATATCATAAATTTGGATATCTGCCGATACCGATATGAATCCGATATAGTGTGTTTTTTAATCAATAAAACTGTTTTTTTAATATCTTGCTGCATTTTGTATAAGTTCATACTCAAGTTTAAATAAACAACACTAACAGTAATGGACTTCTATACATTTTACATCAGATTAAAACTTTGGGTGTAAGAGTCAGATAATTATTTATTAAAAGCTAGACATTTTAAATGAGAATAAGAAAGAAAAGTATGTCTTTGTGCCCCCTTTTCCCTGTTAATGCCCTATCGGCCCCCCTGGCTAAACTTTGCTAGATCCGCCCCTGCACAGTTACCAGCTGTCAGCTATGTAGAAAAAGATCCTCGAGTAGAAAGTAATATTAAATACATTCTAACAACAGATTATCAAGCTTAAACGTGCTGCTGTTGTTCAGCCGCTGGTTTCCTCTTTCTAGTGCAAAGTGGGCGATAAACAAACAAGACTCGCCACAGAAAAGCCGATCAGCTGATCATTAAGCAGTTTCATGATTGAAGTAGCAGCAGGAGAGGGAGGGGGGAGAGGCACTCGCTCCATATATCTGTTGTTAAGCTTTACGCTGGAATGCTTTACAAACATTCAGAGATGAACTTACACACTTGCTTTACTTCTCTCTGGTATCACTTCCTCGGAGATGAAATGCCGGTTTGGTAGCGAGGCTACAAATACACACAGCCGCTCTATCACGTGAGCACACTGCTCCGACATGCTACGGTTATGAGCCGAGTTATGCCATGTCGCAAGTTTTGTGAGGTGCTTTTTTGATATTTAATGGATCGATTACATTTTTTATTTCTCTCCGATATCCGATCCAGTAATTTACGTCAGTATCGGACCGATACGTAATATCGGATTGGTCCATCTCTAGTAAATATGAGACGAGCCTTTTGTGTTATCTTTGGTCAGCAGTGATTTCTGCTTTGAAACTCTTCCATGGATGCCATTTTTGCCCAGTCTCATTCTTATTGTTGTATCATGAACTCTGACCTGTAGGCAAGTGAGGCCTTCAGGTCTTCAGATGTTGTTCTGGGTTCTTTTGTGACCTCCTTGGTTTGGTGACCTTTTCCAAAATGATAGATGTCAGCATCCGTTTGTGCCCTGAAGCAAAAATGTAGGCCTTGATCAGGCTTGGAAACGCTATAATGGGGCTGAATTAAAACAATTCTGCAAAGGAGAGTTGGCCAAAATTCCTCCAGAGATGTGAAAGACTCATTATCAGTTATTGCAAACTCTTGTTTCCAGTTCTAGGTTCAGGGACAATTGCTTTTTCACACAGGGTCAGGTAGATTTGGATATCTTTTTTTCCTTTAATAAATGAAACCGTCAGTTAAAACTGTATATTCTATTGTAATATAAAAGTAAGTGCTCAGAAATTAAATAAAAAAAGAAAAATACAAGTAATTAATAATAAATACTCACATAAGATAAAGAAGCAACAAATACTTATCACAGAAACAATATGCAAGAAACATAAACCTGGATTTCTCTGTAAAACGTTGTGTAGAGTTTTAGTTTCTTCTCTTTAGTGTATTGTCCTGTGTTGTGTGACCACTGAAGGACATTTTTCTCCACATTACATGCAAATGTAAACACACTGTTTTGCTTCACAAAGCAGAATGTAAAACCTTCAGCTCTTAGTGTAACCACCATCTGGAGAGCATTGACCTTGGTAGCAGTGAGCTTTCCACAGAAAATAATAGTGTGGTAAAGTCCGTGTCACTTTGAAACTCTAGAAGTGGATGTTCAGTGTCAGGGGCTTAAAAAAAGTCCAAAGAAACAAAGCAAAACTGAAAACGCTGCTAATACTCCAACTCGTTGCAGATGATTACATTCAGAGAAATACTTAAAATGAGCAAACATTACCTTTTTCGCTATTTAGAGAGCAAATAAAAACAAGCAGACACTTTTTAAGTCACAACAGTGTCCCTGCATCATCAGGTTAACAGTTTGAACTTTTGCTGTATTTCAGTTAGTGTCTTTTAAATCTGCATCACTGATTTGTGTCATGAAATTACCTCTGCATCTTCAACGAAAGTCTTATTAGGCTTTTACTGACAGAACAGCCTTTATGTGAGTGCACTGTAATATCATGACATCAACAACACTGGACATAAAGCCTGTTTTTATTCTATCCTGTACTGTCGTCAGTAGAAAAGTTAGGAAAATACAACATTTGAAGACAATGTCAGAAAATAATACTAAAACACGCTATTTTTCATTTCGAATTCATCCAACATAAAGACACTGGATAAACCTCCAGGAGACCTCCACTAGAGGTCAGCTTCATTGTGCCGTCAGGTAGGAGCTGTAATAATAACATGATTACTTGCTAAATTTGGCACGTTGCTTGTTTTTTGTGTATAAATATTGGCATTTTCTAAACAAGAAAAATCACGTGATTGCCCTCATGATTAAAGTAATGGTTCCCTCCTTTTTTACAGTTCCTCTGTGACAAAGTAATGCTACCTTTAAAAATATTTCTCTGAGAAAATGTGACAAAAACGCACATTTAGAGCGGGGTTTCAGTCATATTTGGGCACGTTTGGAAAGTTTTAGTATTAGACTTACTGTTTTGGTTTGAGTAAAGTCTTGGTAAAGGCTGAATAATTGAAAAAAGTGACGCTCCTCCCTGTGCTGCCGTACAGGTGCACCAGGGATCCTTCCCTCCCTCTTGAGCCCTGGTTCGTCCCACTGCGCCTGCGTCCCAGGGCATGCTGATAGGCATACAGAGCAGCTATTGTTAGCCGAGGACCGAGCAGCGGCGGCAGGTTGTATCAGGGCTTATCCAACTCACCCCCCTACCTGTTGAATATTTACACGGTTTATTTGCAAGCGAGGGCCGAGTCGCTATCGAAGAACAAAGTTAAATAAGTGGCCAGCTGAGGAGAGGAAGAGTGGTGGAAGGAATGAAGAAAGGCTTTTAGGGAAGGAGGAAGCAAATAAAGGAGAACACGAACTCAACAGGTTAGCTACTTCAATGTTATAGCAGAGGCTCGGATTTTTTCATCCCACATCGAAAAAGATAACCCGAAATAAGAAAAAAAAATGCCGTTGGGACCATGGAAGAAGAAAAACAAGTCAACAAAGGAGCATTTGGTGGAAAACGAAGTTGTCAGCGGCGGGCACACAGGTGCGGGGAGCTTGAGTAAATCCGCGGTGAATGGAGCGGGGCTCCCGGCGCCACCTGCCAACCTGCGGCCCAAACTAGTCTTCCACACGCAGCTGGCGCACGGAAGTCCCACCGGCAGGATCGAGGGATTTGGCAATGTCAAGGAGTTGTACGCGAAGATAGCAGAGGTGTTTAATATAACTCCACCTGAGGTAAGATCTCACCTGTTGTCACAGGAAGGGTGGGGGGTGTCAGTGATTTAGCGCTGCGTTTAGGTGTTGAAGCTGGATTTTACAGGGAGTACGTGAAGTATGCTAGCACACTTGGTAGATGTTTAGGAAAACACGAATGTTTTGCCCTTTAAACCTGACAGGTAATTTAACTTAAATACTTGGGAAGGTTCAAAGGAAATCACTGATCCAATATTTCAGAAAGTTAAGAAATTAGGGGAAAAAGTACTTTTCAAATTTTTTAAAAAGTGTAGCTGAACTTTTTCAAGGTTTATGCTATGAGCCCCTGAAAATGGTTTACATATACACAACAGTAGTGTAAATGCAGGACTTTGTTGGCAGGAAGTATTTAGGAATAAATAGTACTTTGAGTTACGGAAATGATCTTTCTTCCAGCTCACGATGTCGTAAATGTGTGACAAACAAAACACACTTGACATGATTATCAGAACATATAACATTTAAAAAACAAAGAAGAAAACCAAAATAGATGGACACAAATACAGTCCCAGACATGTCAACAAGACATATAAAATCAAAATAAACCATATGAGGAATGACACAATATCAAAACCATAGAAACTTATTTCCAAACTCCTATTTCTATGTCAAGACTGACTTATTTTCTCAACTATTCACATCACCAGTGTATATAATCCAGTAGATTACTAGTTTTTTGTTGTTTTACAATTACAGTGACTTCCTCTTCAGAATAAGGACTTTCCCCTTCCACTCTTAAAGATCTCACTGCTTCTTTCAGGTTGGGCTAAACACTTTTTATAAGTGGCTTTTCTGAGAGTGTAATTGCGTTGTGGCCATTAAAAGTCTATGATTGCCTCATGTTTGTAAAGACACACCCTGCTCACTCTAGTGTACTACTCTGTACACCTTAAACCCTGTAAAACCATGGGTGCTACATGCAGTCACTGGATGCCTTACAAATGAACATGCATCTATTTTTAGATGCTGTTTTATTGCGGTAAAACACGAAAGCTCTCAAGACAAAAGTGTGTTCTACGTCCTCCTCTGAAGTTGTACAGTTTAAGCTCTGGTTTTAAAAGGAAAGCGTTAGTGGCATTTGTGTCTTTTGTTTACCTGACGGGTAAAGTGCATAACATCCATCATGTCGTTAAACCGAAATCACCTGCCAGGACGTCTTGGGTTCTGGCTTTCAGCTTGATGCTATTTGAATATGTTAACACCCAACTCGATGGGTGTAGCGTCTGAGTCTGAAAAGGGAATCCTGTGTGGAAGTGCATTAGTACCCAGCAGGGTGCGACTCAAAGACTCACGGTTCTACAGAAGTCTATGGAGAACCGTTCTTGGCTCCTTTTCCCATTGTTCTTATTAAAAAGAATTTCCCAGTGATTTTTTTTTTTTCAATCACTAGTTTTTGATATTAGGCCTTCTGGCATTGGAAATACACAGATATTTACTCCTAAAAGCCTGCAGGGCAAGGGGGAATACATCCAGAAGCTGGAATAAAAATTTCAGGAACATATTTTCAGAGCGGACCCTGAAGTCCTACGATTTTGCTCATTTTCTTCCTCTCCTGCCTCTATATAAAGGAAGTTGAAACACAGCTTCCTACAAATGGAGTAGTGACCGTTTTGATAGTGTAGGTGTCAGGTGATGGGTTTTATTACGCAGCGTGAAGCTTTTTTATATGAGGTGAAATATTGAAATACTGAAAACCTTCAGCTCAAGCTTCACAAGCCAGTCGGTGACGTAACAGTGGCTACATACATCTCTTGCAGCATCAGTGTGGCAGACCTTAAACCAGATCTGACCCACAGATCATCTCAAGCTGGGCGTCCACGTCTTAGAAGGAAAAAAAAAAAATCCTGTTCATTATTTTTGGTTCCAGTGTAATGAAAGGCTAATTTAAATATTCACTTAGCATTTGGGTGGTTTTTAGAGGTATGACTATACGATATTATCACAACACTTAACTCACGATAAGCTATTATTGCGATTTATCACCTTTTTTTGCCTGCAGATTCTGCCCATAAAGGTAAACTTTATCAGTATTCATTTTATCTAATAACAAAGTCCTCAGTCTTTCTCTCACTTCAGTCAGTTTTATTGCTGACAAACTGAACTGTTTGTATTACAGTCTAGTCCAGCTTAACTGAATACAACCATCTGGGACAACAGTACAGTTCTAGCTATTCTGAACCATGCAATTTGTAAAAACTATGCAGCTCCTTCAGGAACTGAAGAATTTGAAACTAAACTAACTAAAAAAAAAAAAGTTTTACGTTAAATTAAAAAGTGTTAAATTGAAATAAGATAAAACACATTGTCTTAAATTAAAATAAGTCAAATATCCTGTTGTTTGCTGCCCTAAAAAGTTTTCTTCCAGCATGAGGAGAAAGTGTGAAGCCTATATGAGCTTTGTTCAAATGTAACAATTATTGGATAAGCAATAAAGTGCTGATCAAGAAAGAACAAGTATGAGACCATAAGTCTGTTGTTTGCCTTTCCATTAAAAAAAACAAACTTTTCTTCAGGGTTGTATTTTAATAACTGGTACCTTTAAAATGGCTTCAAAATTGGCATGCAACAAGGAGTGCAAAGTAGACTGAAATTGCATTTCTTCTAGCTCAGCACAGACATAACAAACACTGCATGTCAACATTGTAGGCGGAACTTATGATATGGGAGTATATGCACATCTTTGTACTGAAGAATAGGAATTAAAGTCAAACATGGTGGAAAAAAGTTTAAAAGTGATAAACTAGTGAGTGCAAACCAACTCATTTTAAGTTCCAGTTTAAAATTCACGCTGACAGAAACGCGCTCCTTCCTCCTTCAGAGGATGATGCATGGCGACATGAAGCTGTATCGAGACAGATTACGTTACACAACAATTACAACCACCTCATTCAACAGGCGCGCAGTAACTGGAAAGGAATTTGTTTCAGTAGCATTGGTATACAGTGAATCACGTCATGTGTAGATATACTCCTGATAATGGCGTGCCGCTCCTCTGAAACTCTGACTTGATGGAATAAAACTATCTTTAATTAATCTTAATCCCTCAGTTTTTGTGTCTAAATGGCATTTGTCCCGTCACGTTCATGAATGACCCTCGGTGAGGAATCTCCTGCCTCTGTTTGAACTTGTCTCATTACAACAACTGCCTCACAGCACGTTCAGAGACTGAACTCTCACTGCGCTTAAGTACCAGCCTCAAACCTGCTCCTCTGTGACTTGTTTTATGACCACGTAAAGGGTGACGAGAGAAAACCTGCACTACAGGGATCACCGGAGATTCACATTGACGCTAGTTTATTTAGATTGTTGTCACACTGAGAGATAAAGAGTTATTTCCTGCTAATGCCTCAATGCTTGCCTAGCAGGTAGCACAGGAAAAAAAATTACTCAATGTCAACATACTAAGTTATGCCGTTAAGCAGTTATCTCACATTGATAGCAGCCATGAGTGTTTTTAGGTACTCATTAACCATTTCTCTTTTACTGTAAAAGAATATAAAGAAAGCCAGTACATTTCTTTTCTGGCTTTTTATTTACAAAATGTCTTATCAATCAGACCTGTGACATTTAAATGGAGACAGAGCGAGGGAGTTAGATGTGATAATGTTTCATGGACTCCACGGCTTTTACCACAGGAAGTCCCTCGTGTCCGGCTCAGTGGGCACAGCCTCAAATCTAAGCAGATAAATTGTCCCAGAGGACCCAGGGAAGCAGCCTCCTCCTTCCGTAAACACCACCAAACCTTGTTGCACTGCAGTCTGAACGTGGCTGGTAACAGGATCAGCAAAAGACAGCAGTAATGCTAATTTAAAGCCAAAAAAGTTTTGCTTTACAGGAGCAAAGTAAGAATGAAAGACAATATTATTCAGTATGGTTGCTGTATAATATCTTATTTTGTTGCATTTGCCCGAATTATCCATCCATTCGTTCTCTTCCGCTTATCCTTATCAGTGTTGCGGGGGGCTGGAGCCTATCCCAGCTACCATAGGGTGATAGGCGCGGTACACGCTGGCTAACACAGAGTGAAGGACAACCATCCATACTCACATTCACATCTATGGGGAATTTAGAAAAGCCCTGATTCAACTAATTTGCCCAAATTATCATTAATGTTTTTCCTTGTGACATCAAAGTGTTTTGTCTGTAAATTACCCACAAATCTCCCCCTCAACAAACAAAGATTTTAAAAAAGGCCATTACTGCTAAAGTCTAACTGATTTTTTTTTCTCCAACGTTTCCAAGATTTAACAAAAAAAAAATCATGTATTATTTCACCTTTGTTTAGCTCTCTATTAAATTAACAGTGACATCTTTTATCTGGGAGTGTACACTCTGAATACGGCGTAATCGTAACCTTAATACATTTTATTTATATACCATGTTTAGTATTTTATTTTATGCATTTCTAAAGCACACAGCAGACAGGACATTTTACTGTTCAATATCAGCTAGTCAGTGTTCTCTGATGGAGATCTACAAAAGGGGATGACACTTAGAGAAGTCTAAGACCGGTTTATGTAATTGTTTTCTGAAATGTAACGGAGCTTGTTGTCACCCCACCCAAATGGATGATATAACCAACAGGTTTTATGTTTTAGTCTTCAGCTTTAATTAACGTTGACCTATTGTGCTAGCTTGATATTTTATTTTCTGGACGGTGCTAGAGTAGCTTTGCATGAGTTACAGTTTACAATAAGCCCCACAGGTCCTTTAGCCATTAAAATGACAGATTTTTCAGTTTTGACAATGATCTGTATGCAATGCTTGGCTGGTTTTCTCCACTAAAATAAAGATATCTCAAACCTATACCTGTGACTTTTGACCAGAGAATCCAAAATATTGTAATAGAGCCGTTTATCACTGGGACTGATGATTTAACCGGGAGAGTTTTGTGCTTGAGCTTTGAGTGAATGAACATTTTCTGTGAGGAAAAATAAAATGATTTTGCAGTTTTCAGTCCAGTTTTATCTGGAAGTACTTGAAGGTAGTGGCAGCGAGGTGTATTTCTCTGCCAGAAAGAGCTGTTTCATGCCGCTTTAAGAGATGTGAGCATTTCCTGAAGAGTACATCAAGAGGCTGTGAGATTTTAGGTATTGCTAAACTGTCAAATGCAGTTGGCACTCAAAACCGACTATCAGCCGTTATTGGATGTGCCATCTGGTTTAGCTGTCATAAAGACCTTTGGATCTTTGGATTTCATATCAACATAACATTTTTTGCTTTTTTGAAAGGCGTAGTCTTATGTTTTTATAAGCCACTAAATAGTTACATGTTTGTTTTTTAAAGGTTAAAATATGAGCGAGTCAAGTCGTGTTTTCCGGTAATTTTTAGGGTAATTGTGTTGCTTAAAGTTTTGGACATCAGAATGTTCTTTGAGTTGTCACAGCTGTGCAGCTAGTTCGATTCATTTTATACTCTTTCTTTTATGTTTATTCAGTTACGTTTTGGCTAAACTGTTAAATCGAATCTATATTTTTATACTTTAAAGTCAACCATCCTTGTAAATGAAGTTATGGAGGACTAAATAATGTAAGCTGATTTATTTGGAGCTGCACAGACTGTGGTTGTTTGTAAACCAGTCGCTCTGTGAGGTTACATGAGATCTTGGCTCAACCAGATACAAATTATGTCATGAACAGTATGAACAGTGGTGTTGTCTTCCTTGTTGTGCCTATAATAGGTTACACATTTCTTTCCAAGAAACGGTTGCATTAAGGCATGTCTCAGTTCACTCTGAGCCTCTGTTGTTGTGCTTTTAATTGGAAGCTGGGTCATTTTATGGAAAATCATTCAGCGTTTCCCACCTGACCCACTCAAAATCAGCTGATTCCTCCCCCCTCTTGTACAATAACTTGACTATATGTTACAAAGCCATGCAAAATTTTGCCATCACACTTTGAATATTTGCAGTCATTTTTTTAGCCCACATGAATCGTTACATACAGGAGATGGCTACGTGAAATTTTCAGGATTGTAAAACGGATTTAAACTCTGTTAAAAGCCTGCAACAAAATCAGTTTTATATCCTGTTTTCATGACATTGTGATCAAAAGCAAAAAAAAAAATCAGTTTTTGCTTTTGTAAAACTGCTTGAAACTAAACTAAACCACAACTTTGTACAACTTGAGTAAACAGAATCTCAAATTTTTCTTCAAGAGTCTTTTTTTATTATATTTTTTACCACAGTACAGACTATAAACCAAGATAAGAAAACAGTTTAAACACACATCTCAAACCTGCCCCACCCTACTCTTAAGCCGTTTTCACACCTATGTTTACTCTGGTCCAAAATTGTTTTGATGAGTTTGTAAACTTGTGCATTTTTCTCCTGGTTTGGTTTGTTTTCACGCAGAGAAAAATCTAAGTTGACTATGAGCAAACCAAAATGCATCACTACAAACCACGTGAGGATGTTCAGGCCGCTCATTGGCCAGATGATTCTGGGACGGGAGCAACAAAAGTAAATTCAGGGAGAAGGTGACGTGTTCTGGACTATTAGACAACGCTGAGAATTTACGTTCCTTTCACGGCTTGTGCAGACTTTTTAATATCTTTAGCATCTTCCTGCATTCAGAGTACAAACAATACAGGACATTTTTAGCCCAAACTTGTACCGTAAACCTGGTATTTTAGTTCGAATCGGATCACGTTCACACCAAACAAGAACCACTCTGAAGTTCGTTTGGAACCACACCGAGACCACTCACTCCAAAGGGTCTCGTGTGGTTGTTTTGGTCCAAACCTGAGTGCGTTAACTGTGTTTACACCTACACGAACAAACCGCACCAAGAGGGAAAATTGATTAGTTCGATTTAATTGGAACTAGAGTACCAGATCAAAGATCTAAACGTAATGATCTATATGTTCTCTCAGTGGTAAATAAAAATAAGTGGCAATTTCGGCAATTTCGGCAATTTTCGTGGCAATTTCGTCACATACCTCTAGTACCCTAATTGGTGTTTTCTCTGGTAAATTATCAGAAACAGGATGACACATTAAGGGTACCACTGCTTGTTTCTGTTCCTCTGCATCGCAGACATGAAACTTGTGCAGTTTGGTCGTTGTACAGCTGATTCTGAGTGGGTCAGGTGACAGGCATTCACTGAACTTTCATCTATGGCTTTTGCTGAACGAAGTCATATTGTCCAAGTCACATTCACATTCATGTCTGAGGAATAACTTTGTTACTTTTTTATCTCACACTAAAGCCGAGAATCAGTAACTTGATCTAGAAAGCAAAGAGCAGAGGAAGATTAAAAAACAAACAAACTGGAATCGAAATAAAAAATGGCTAAACGCATACTAAAGCAAACGCTTTATGATGACTAAGATAAGTGTGCATGCGTGTTATGAGCCACAAATGATACACCAATATGATATTACAATCTTGACGTGCTCGTTCAGCTCAGGTCAAAGTCTGTTTATTGGACTTACACCCGCAGTGAGTTACAGCCTCAGGTGTGGCCCTGTGACGTTGCTTCTTGTCCACCTGATGAGCAGAAAGCACTCAGCCATTTGCCTGTAGTTTGAATATCTGGGCTACGGTCGTGCGAAATGGACGTATGCCTTGTTGTTTTTGTTTTCCTCCAGGTAGTTCACAGCCAGACGTTTTTTAATCTGGTGCTGCTGGTGGAGGGTAGTGGTGGTGTAGTAGGGGAATTAGGTGAAACAATCTTATTTGATTGGGCTTGAGTCTGTTGTTTGTGTTACTAGGCTCCAGCACTCACTTCCTGGAGGTCGTAAAAAACAAGCCAAGTCAGGATAAACAGCAGTTCAGGTTGCCCAGTTGTAGACTGTTTGTCCCATATTAAAATGACATGGATTAGAATGCTTAGTAGGTCTTTTATTCATGCATAAAAGTCCTTCTTCTTCTTCTTTGTTTTTTTTTTAATCGAATTGTGAGAAATAATGCAGACCTGTTACCTCAACAGTATGCAAACCAACCAAACCTGCATACAGGAAATGAGGAATGAGTGCTTTTTGAAGTGAACATGTTTCCCTATCAGTGCTTTTTTTTTTTTTAACTCTTATCTAAAATCTTTAACTTATTTCTGCCACTCAATGTTATAAATAGGGTGATCGCAGGCCGTTTACTATGAAGCAAGCTCAACATAGCCAGGTTATCTTTTCTTTATCTGTGTTCATTTACCCTGGCATTATCAGTCAGGCTGAGTACTCACACGAATGTGGTTATCAGTTCAATAAGTCAGTGATTTTTTTTTTCTTTTTTTTTTTCCCAGCTGAATGACAGATTATTCTGAGATGATCAAACTGTAAATCATGTGAGGAGAATAAACAAAAATATGGGCTGAAAAACAACAGAGCTCGCATAAGATGAGATAAGATGAGCTTTACTGACAAACTACTACTTGAATGAAAGGGTGAGTAAAACATCAACAAAGCAGAATCAAAAAGTGACGTGTGCTTAAAGTGTTTATGTCACTAAAGACTGGATAGAGCTGCTGTACTAATAAAGTCTAACCCCAGAAAGGAAAGTCCACAAATACAATTTACCAGTATCGGAGCTCTGTCACTAAGACACAGGAGGATCGGATTAATTACAGTAAATTTGTGTTTATGTGAGTGCCAGACAGTTTGGGGCTTATTTTTAAAGGTCTGTGGGTAAAGAATCCAAATGTGGGCTTAGTTACAAGTTTATTATAAGGTCAGCTTGTTCAAATAGTTAATATTGAGGCTTATAGAATAATAACATTTAAACTTGTTGCAGAAGACAGGAAAAGTGCACAAAATATGTTGTTTTTGTTGTTGTTGTTTTTTTAAGAATCTCTATTACTTATCGATTCAGACCTTTTTACTGTCCGGAGGTCTGAGGCATTTCTCAGGAATGCTCGCGCTGTTTTCCAAAGAACTGTCTGGTAAGCAAGCAGCAGTTTTGCATGTGTTGCCCTCTTATCTCTGCACCAAGTTACTATGAAGATGTATGCTGATAAAGCAAGAGAGCGCACAGAAAGCGAATGAGATTCAACGACTTTGAGCTGCCAATGAGGACGCAGTATGCTGTTGATTGACTTATAGTAAATGCACTAGTGGGTTACCTAGGCAACCAGAGGTTTTTAACGTCAGAAAGTGGCCAGCGGTCGTCCGACTGCAATAGTAATAATCATTTATATTGTTTGATTAGCTTTAGTTTATAGAAATCAAAACAGGTGAGTTGCACAAGAAGAAATGTGCCAACACAGTGCAGTTTATGAGCAATGCCAAGATTTAGGTTGGATTTATTGGGACCAATCTTGGCATTAGACGCCACACAAATACACTCTTCGCCTCACATCTGATCCTTGTAAGTACATTGTGAAAGTACAATATTTATACAGTAGTTGGCCACTTGGATCCTGGCCATCAGATCTGCCACTTGTTTTTATGATGCTTATAATGATCATTATTTAGCTAAGTCTTTTCAGCAGGGATTAATTTAAGGCTTTGTTTTTTTTTTTATTTGGGTAACTTATTCACAGCTGGTGGGTTATTTCCCCAAAGTTTATTTTTTAACCTTCATAACGATCAATCCTCTTGAGCTGAAACTGTTATCGGGACGTCCCAGTGGGATCAGTATTATAAGAGCGACCTGGCCAAGTTAAACACCCCCAGCTTTGCTTTCTAATAACATGCATTTAAATGATCCTGCAACACGATTCCAGGGAACATGAGCTTACTGGTAATAGTGGTTCATTACACATGTGATAAGCAAATTAGCAGGAACTCTTGTCTGTGTGCTCATCGCATGCCCGCAAGAAACGAGCTAACGAGGAGTGCAACGCTGCAGAAACAGACCCCAGGTGTGTGCTCACTCTTCACTGGACCACAGCTTGTTTTTAAGCGACTTAAGTGGTTGTTTACCAGCTGTGGTGGAGTTGTTGTCACGGCAACTTCATTTTTCCATCGGCATCTCTGGAGGAACCGCGTGGAGACAAAAACAGCCACGGGTGAAAAGAAAACTAGTTTTCGTTATCATCTATGATGGGTGTGGTGGTGCACCAGAGGAGAGTTTAACCTCAGGTTGTAGGCCGTGAGCTCTTTGAAGCAGTGGATTTAAAAAAAAAACAAAAAAAAAAAAAACACATCCAGGTATCTGTGGACTGTTTCTCATCAATTATTCTTCACCAATAAACCAGCTAAACTTGGCTTAATTTCAACTAATACAGCTTATTCTCAGGAAATTAGAGACACTTAAATGGAAACTTACTGTCCAGGTTTCACATCAAGCTAAGAATGTGTTTCAACATCAATGAACCGTCTTCCTCAAAGTTAATCTTTAACCTGGGAGGTAAACATGATTTATTTTCAGTGCACTTTCACACTGTATAAAAATCGAATCTGTTTTCCGTCCAGAGCAGGGCTGTCAGACGTGTTGACTGAAAGCTGGACGCTCCAAAGTGGCACACTAAGATGGTTTTATAAATGTGGAAGCTGCAGTTGGGTCACAGTAACCTGACGGTTTTCAGTAGAATGTACTAATACTCCCAGTCAGGTGATGTTAGCATTGCTACACAGATGTGAATATGAATGGAAGAATTTCTTTAAAAGCCATTTCAAGCTAGGCACCAGTTTAACTCTGCTTGAGCAGGTGATCGTATTCCCCAAGGCTGAGTTTGAGTCCAAACCCTTTGCTGCACGTCTTCCTCCCCCACTTTCCTGTCCTTCTCTATCAAATAAAGGCAGTGTTTAAGATAGCCAAGGCTGCTCATCTGTTTTGTAAATGAAATGTTCCTTAAAAGAACATTTACATCTATTTGTTTACATTAAAATAAACCTACGTTACCCGTCCATCCCCATGAACTAATGCCAGTTTAAGTATTCTAGTCAGCACATGCTTTTAAAGAGGGACCTATCCTGCTTTTCTTTATTTTCTGTCATGTGTGTGGTGTCAAAGTGGCGGATGGTTATATTTAAATTATGAGGCCAGTGTATTTAAAGTAATATCTGTGAGGCAAAACATCAGGGATCAGATTACTGTAAAAAGCAGGTCTAATATTGTGAGGTTGGCCCGACTGTTGGGACGTGGACAGCAAGGGTGAAAATAAGTTCAATTAATGTGACATATGCAGGTAAAATAAACAACTGATGTTGTGAATTGGGACAACAGAAAAAAGAGAAGTGATGATACCAAATGTTAGCTTTCCATACTTATTAGTTTGCTAATAATAATAATAATAATAATTCTCTGGAGACTTTGGTGGTTTTTCCAGCCTTTTCTCAGAAGTTATTTATTTTATTTTATTTTTTCAAATCACTTTATCTATAAAACTACTTAAGGTATGTCATCCAAAACTTAAATGGACTTCAGCAATCTGAAAAGAAAGAGTAGCTGAAGTTCAACATCGAATCCTGAGAACTTGAATTTACTTGGAAATTGAAGACCTGTAGAAAGAACTAGTTTAAAGATGGTAGAAGTAGTCGAAGTATTTTCATTCAAGTTCATTGTGGTATTTAAAAAAAACATCTTCAATTTGACTTTTCTGGAAAGATTTGGTGTTTGCTTGTAAGATATCCAAAATGTGTGATGGTGTCCAGCCTAAAGTATCCCCCAGTAGAGTGTTGTGATGGGGGATCCAAAGACCATTAATCCAAATATATGTTGAAAACAATTGAATATATGAAGCTAAGATTTCCCACACTCAATAGATATGTTCAGACTTTGTAGCATAATATTTTTATGCTAATCTGAGGCAGTTGAGCAAAAAACTGGTGCTGATTTGACTCAGAATGACCCATCTGCCCTCTCCACTCTGGACCACACGATCAGGGCTGTATTGTTTGTCAGCCGGGATCAGAAAGATCATGTTTCAGTTAATTAAAAACAGGCTTTTCATAATAAACTATGCTTTTTCTGCACCACCTTTCCAAAATCACCCCTCCCTCAGCCTTCATCCTGAAGAGTCTCACATCCGCAGTTAGGTAAATGATTACACAGGCCTAAATGCTGATGGATGTGGTTTCCTGCTGGAAAACAGCCACACCACAATACACAGAGCTTAGCTCAGCATTCCCAGTTAAGCCCTAAAAATGCCAAAAAGTAACAGCAGAAGATGGAAAGTGTAAAAAAAAAAACACAGCAGCTTATGAAGGCGTTACGTATGAGTGAGATCCCACTTTGAGCTTGATGCTTCCTCTGTAATCTTTCTGACCCTCGGCTCTGCCGTTAAAAGACTAGAGGCTAGCTGAAGAGGCTGTAAATTGGCAGCGGTTCAGTTGCCAAAGAAACAGGTTTCCTAAGCTTTGAGTCAATACTGCTTCAATGCCGGGGTATACTTCAGAGGCAGGTGCAATTAGGGGCTCTATTTTTCTAGACTTACCTTCTATATATATATTTTTAAAAGCGAGGATAATAGATCTGATTCATACAGTCTAGATGTGGAGAACAAAAGGTGGAAATTGTTATTTTCTCATTTCAGCTGCTCTCTTTCTCTGTTAATAGCCGGTTAGTCACACGTCTATTTCCATCTATATTAAAGTGGTTTTATTATGCATATTTCCATGCTTTTATTCCTGGACTCTACAAGAGTAGCTTTTGTTTTGTTTTTTTTAAACAAAAATTATAGCTTAATGATTGTTTTAAAAAAAAAAAGAAAAAAGAAAAGATACAAACTAGATACAGATGTCAATGGTTCAGGGTTTTAAATATGTATGAGTAGTTTGACTTTTCAGCTTCTGTGTGATTTTATGCAGACGTTGGTTGAAAATGCCTGTGGTAGGTATATGTATATATTTGTTACTCTTTATCTTTATCGGAATGTCAACAATTTAGACTTTTGAGTGCAGATAATTTATTTAAAAGCAAAAGTCAGTAGAGAAAACGAGTATATCGTATGTTATCGTATATCAACTGAAATGTTTTCTTACACAAACTACCTGCATTATATTACCACAAAGAATTGATCCGCGACACAGTTTTGTCTCTAAATTGTAACTTAAATCTGATTCGGTGAGTTTTTAATCCTCTTGTTAAGGACACATGACTAGCTTTGTCTTGGATGATGCTGAGCAGATTGCAGCGCCTCTCTTTTGACTTGCCCTTTTTCCATGTGGTTATCGGGGCTTTGGTGAGCGTGGCAAAGGCCGTGGGAGGTGTAGTATCTGTTCTTGTGAGTCAGGGCGTCAGAATAGAGGCTGTGCGAGAGCGCGTGATGCTGCTCATCGCAAAGTAGCGACACTCGCAGCGTCAGCAGGCGGCCCAGCAGGAGGAGAGGAGTGCTGAGAGCTGCCTGCCTCTAACAGAAGCAGCTTAATGCAGGCGGCAGCCTCGGTAATCGGGCGTAGGCGTTTGCTGCCAGTCCTCCCACCCATGCGGGGGTAACACCCTGGCCTGGGCTGGGTGGGGGGGTTTAAAAAAAAAAAAAAGCTGTCAATTAAGCTACAGTACACCCATCGCCTCCCCTTCTCCTGTACTTCTACTTTTTCTCTCTGCCTTCTCCTCCACTGGCCTCCCTCCATTATAATCAAATTCTTTTATAGTCTGGTAACCCAAGGCAACCAAAAGAGGCCGCGTCAGCCAATGCGTGTGTGAATAGCACTTGTCGGTACACAGGAGGACAAAGAGGCCCAAACAAGGTCAGCCTCACTGCCAGTGACTGATTGGTGCACAAAGGTCATCCTGCAGATAAATCTGTACGAAACATTCCCGATCTGCAAGTCAGCCTCTGAATCCTGGATCATTTTCTCTTGCAAAGCTGATCCCGCAGTCGAAGAAATGATGCACCACTTTAATATGAGCGCTGGTAATAAATCTGGATAAAAGCAGAACTTAGCTCCAGCTTAAATGTCTGTGTAGGTGAGTCAGAGCAGGATAAATGATTCACAAGCACTGGACTCTTCCTCCTGGGTCTCACTGTCCAGCTTCTGTCTGAAGAGGAGTTAAATCAGGCTCCTTCTGGTCTATCATGTTTCTGGTGATCGTGTTGCCCTTCTTTCTGTCCTGGTGAGGTGTGAAGCTACACAGGAGTAAAGGTCATTTCCCCCATTTGCTTCAAACACGATTTAAAATGCAGCTCGGACTATCACCGATTTCACCGTGGGGTGGCAGAGGGCATAACCGCATAACTTAGCAGCTGCTATGAACACAGAGCTCCCTGATGACTTCTGCATTTAGCACAGTGACACAGCTCAGTCATCTACACTCCAGCAACTTTGATTTTGGAGTTCAGCTCAATTTTCATGCTGTGATTAAAAACAGAAATAATTTTTTCAAATAATTGTTAATTATACGAGATGCAGACTTGGATGGACCTCATCTCACATGTGACATATTAATGATGTTCCTGCTTCTTTTCTGTCTACAGATCCTCTTCTGCACTCTCAACACACACAAGATAGACATGGATAAGCTGTTGGGGGGGCAGATCGGCCTCGAGGATTTTATCTTCGCCCACGTTAGAGGGTTAAAAAAAGAGGTAGAAGTCTATAAATCGGAAGATGCTCTGGGCCTCACAATCACAGACAACGGAGCCGGCTACGCTTTCATTAAGGTAAGAAGAAGGAGCAGAGCTCCTCACAGTGAATGCATCACAATCTACCTTTAATTTGCATTGATGTGGAGTTATGTAATGTGATTAGTTAATACAAGGCTAGAAGAACGTCATCTGTTTCCCCTACATATACAGTGTGTTTGTGCAGCTCATTTCACACTGCACAAGCTTTCTCAGTAAAATATTAAGCAGTGAAAAATAATTAAGTTTATCCTCTGCAAATATTATGTTTGCCGGGTACTTTGTGACAATAATAAATGATTAATATATTGAGGTGCTTCTTCAGTGAGTCTCTCGTCTGGCTTCACCATTTCGGACTGCAGCTGTTTGCTCTGTGCACAAGAACCAGATCTCCACCTGCTGCAGGGTCCGGTTTGAGTGAGACTCCAGCTCACAGTCGACCTCCAAAGCAGGTGGAGGACTACTGTTCCCAGCAGCAGTCCAAGATGGTGGAGTTGGAGCAGCTAATTAAGCTCAAGGACCGCTACAAGAGTAGTCACAGGAGGGGAAGTGCCAGGGCTAGCTGGTTAGCAGCTACTGAATTTTCAAAATAAGAGAAAGGAGCCTGGCATGTATGATCTTTCTCTGATGGATTTATTTGGAAAATCCAAATTTGGAAGGAGCTTTTCTCTACTAATAAAACTAGTCGTACTAATGCATGTAGGGTCGCCAACTTGTGGGATTGGGTCACACCTGACTGATTATAGCGTCGTCCTGTGTCTCAAAACGCAAAAAGAAGTGACAATGCCTTTATCCAGCTAATCCCAAATGACCACTCTGTCAAACACACCCAACCTTGTAAAAAGGCACCACAGTTTGGTCAGCAGCCTGACTAGGATTCTCAAATATAAATTTCTTCCCAGTAGCATGCTTGGACCAGTGTTATTTGGAATAATAACGGCAGACTGACGACGACCTGGTTGACAACCAGAAACCAGGATAGACGTATCTGCTTCCTCAGAAACTGATTCCAACCTGCCAGCATTACAGCAGGGCAGACTACCTGCACACACGATAGACCAGTACACACTAACCACTGATTGTATGGATTTGTTCTTTTGTTTTGTTTTTGTAACCTTCACTGGTGTATTTTCACTGTGTGATACCACGTGTACCAATACGTTGGCGGCTCTATGAACATTTATCTTGCTCATTATACTGTGAGCAAGATAAATGTTCAAAGAACGTGTGCATAAACCCTTTAATAAACATGTTGATTATTTTTGTAATGAACCTGTAAATCATCTTGGAACAGTTGATTTCCACAAAAAGAAAAAAAAAAAAACAGCACACGAACATGTGCAACCCAAACAGCAAGTATTATACTGAACAGTGATGATGACATACACGCTCTCAGCTTTACCCACTTAAATAACACACGCTCATAATATATAAAGTAAACAGTAAAGTTAAATAACCTGAGAGCTGCGTGTTCATGTCACATGGATGTAAGTGCTGACTGGCGCAGGTTCCTGCTTTGAGTCTCACTGTCCACATGCATGCTTCGTATTGTCGTCTACTCTCTTCCCACTACATGTCATGTCTTTTTTCACTCTTTGATTCAAATACATGTGAAGAAATAATCTTAAAATATAAATTATTGCTCAAAAGTTCAGGATCACCCAGAAAATTTCATGTTGCTAATATTTAAAAAAACAAAACAAAACATACTTTCACTCATCAAATGAGTTTCAAATAAGACGAGGAATGTAGTCAAGACATTGACTTTTGCTTAATGGTGATTTAGCTCATATCATTCTAACAAGCTGTGAGCAGAGTTGAGAACCGGGATGGGAATCCAATTCATAGAAGTGGATCCAAGTTGTCTGAGCTCTTGGAAACATATGCCTCCGAGCTAGCAATCCCTTTCACCAGTGCTGGCATGTTTTACTGACAAATGATGTCAAACTCAAATCAGTGGAGGTTTTTCACATCGAGGTCGTCTGCAAACCATCGTTTTTTTTCTCTGCTTCTATCCTGTGTTCACTTTTCTTATTGATTCTGAAAACCTGTGCAGACTTGACTAAAATAATTTGGACACAATCACCTGGCCTCTGCATTAAAGCCATTGGAGCTCCATTGGAGCCAGTTTCCTCCTACAACAGGGCAATGACACAAAGAACAGCTCCAGTCGAGCGGCATCCACAGTTTATGGTTTGCAAAGTTCACAGTGATAACCTTCCTTGTTAAAAAAAAATTCCCTTTTAGTACTAACCCCTCCAAATTATCATATTTTTCAGACTGAACTGACAGACCATTTAAGCACTCCTCCATCATAGTCTTTATTTACTCGGTTTTCACCTTCCTGTGTCCTTTGCCCACATGAACCATTCCGTAAAAACCAGCCAGCATGCTGGAGGCATCTCTTCCACCACTGGCGGTGACACTGATCTTTTGCAGGTACCATTTAATGAAGCTGCCAGCTGATTTATTTCTCAACCTATAGACTTGTGGATGTGCATGTCGTCTTGGTCAGTTTGGCCTCCCACTCCTGCTTCTATTCTGGTCGGAGTCAGTCGGTGCTGTACTGTGAGACCAGGAGTACATACAGAATAACATCGGTTCATTAGAACAAGAATACTCTGGGATAGATTGGTTTTTATTTGGTTCTGGGTGTGCATCAGAAATGACATCTTTATTTATTTTTACTGAGGTGTCAAAATTCATCATTAAGGGCACTAGGGAAAAGATTTATTAGGCATGACACGTTTTAATAAAATGGAAAATAAGGCTTATTAACCCTCTGAGGTTTAAGTCTTCATTGATAATGAACACTAACTGTAATCCAGTATTTATATTTTTTCCCAAAAAGTTGTTTTTCTCAGTTTTTCTGCAAAAAAAAAAAAAAAAAAAAAAAAAAAAAAAAATATATATATATATATATATATATATATATATATATATATATATATATATATATGCACGCACACACAAAAACAATTAACGAGATGAAGAAAACGTAACATAAATATGCTAAATATATAAAAGTTGACTAAATGTTCTGTTAATGTGAAGCTAAGCGCATAAATAGCAACACATACATTTGAATCAGAGAGATCATATTTCGGTCTCTTGTATAATAATATCATAAAGTCTCGGCCTGCTCACATGTGCCATCATGTGATGCTGCAACAGCATTGCATCCTGATGACCTGACTGTGTTTAACACTACAGCCTGTGGGCCAGTGAGGTGATGCCGTTGTAAGTTGAGTGATCTTTAATTAAGTCGGACTTAACTTGCTGGACTTTTTCATTATTAATCTGTATGGAAATTGAATGATTTAAGCTTCTCTCGGTTTCTTATTTCACATCCTTAACGAGTTGTGATCTCTTGTGAGGATCACTTGTCTACCCCTGATGCTTGTTTTATAGCTCTGTGTGAAACGTATGGAGGGAAGAGGCTCTAAGAGTAGTTTTATGATTCTGATTCACCACCACCTGAACCCACAGCATGACCTCCTCTAAAAAAACCCTCAGACCCTGGTTATACTGACATTCAAGGATTATTCTGGATCTTACTCTTTTAATTAAAAATGGAAGAAAGTGACCTTTGTTGCTCTTCGGATTTCCACAGAAGTATGTATAATTTAAACATCCACAGGCTCACAAACAGCGGATAATACCGGTCTGATCCACATGCACTAGTGTTGCTTTCAAACAAAAAACGAAACCCTCAAACATCAGCTTTCCGTGTAGCTTTTATGCCATCCTGTAATTACATCACTTTTGTTTCCTTTTTTCTGTGCTCTCTGTATGTGGCAGCGTATCAAAGACGGCAGCGTTGCGGACAATGTGAAGGTGATCTGTGTTGGCGACCATATAGAGTGCATTAATGGGCAAAATATCGTCGGGACGCGGCACTACGAGGTCGCACGCATGCTTAAAGACCTGCCCAAAGACAAGCCGTTCACCCTGAAACTGGTCGAGCCCATGAAGGCTTTCGGTAAGTAAGAAGCAGCATCGACTCAGAAGCTTCAGCACATTAAACAACTGATACACATGGTAAAGAGACTGCGGGCCAACTTTGAGGAGTATACAAGTACACTTTCTCTCTTGGACAAGTTGTCATATGTGTTTGAGTTTAGGTTGTTTCAGTGTCATGTCACAATCCTGTCAAAACAAGGTGCGGCCTATGAAAGATCTCCTTTTACCTACGTTTTGACACCAGGCTCATGTCGCTGATAACTTCACAATGCAGTCACGTTTAAACACTGCAGCGTGGGCTCTGCATTCCTTTCAGGGAAATAAACAGTTTACAAAATCAAACCTGTTTTACCAGGTTTACAAGTTCAGAACAACACACACGCACACCGTGTCTTTTACTTAATATTGTCTTCTCTATTCACAGATATGCTTGAACCCCGGTCAAAGGGCGCCAAACCTGCCGGTGAAAATAAGATCGGCACAGGGAGGGGGACTCTGAGACTCCGCTCCAAAGGTCCGGCTACCGTAGAGGATGAGGTGCGTTTCTCTCGAGGAAATAAGTGTTTATTTTGAATTAATGTCCAAATCTGCATGAAACAAAGGCACTGTTGTCAGGTGTCCTTGTACAAGGGCTGGGTAGAGTAGTGAACGTAATACGGAGCTCGGGGATTAACGCTTTGAGTCGTGTGTTTGTGCTAGCCGACAGAATTTGAGGAGAAGGCCGTGAAGAAAGTCGATGACCTTCTGGAGAGCTACATGGGCATCAGAGACACTGAACTTGGTAAGGATTGTCTAATTTAAAGTTTTATTTTTCCCCCTACTACTACTACTCTGCTGGCCTGTCAAGAATAAAGGGTCATAAAAAAATAAAGCCCCAAAATAAATGTTAAGCCGGGTATCATACTGCACCCACTGTTCGCCCTGGGTCTTTATCAGTTCATCAGTCTAAGGTCCTCATATTCTGCAAGATTATAGCAGGAAGCTGTGAAATTCCATCATACCTGTAGTTCCTTTGGGATTACAGGCCTCAATCTGATCAGCTGATGAAGGTTTTGTATTTCCAAGAGTGTAGTGCAAAGGACAATTTAAAGAAGACATACCAAAAAAAACATCTATTTCACTTAAAAACATCAGCAAGAAAATTAGACTTGTTCTAAAGTATTAATATTTAAACAAACAAATAGTTAAAAGTTAATATCCAGCTGTGGCTGAAGTACTCAGGTTTCACTGTGTGTCCACTCTGACAGTTACTGCATGACACACAAACCCCAGAGACAAAAAACAAACAAACAACAAAACAAAGAAATTTATTGTGCTTGTTCGCCGGCTGAGGCTGAAGAAGCAGGAATGTGGGATTTAAACCGAGGCGACATTTTATTAGCAGATAGTAGAATGCATAGGGAATGCTGAGCCACCAAATCACACAGTAAGATGCTGTCCCAGATTCAGAACGTGCTGGAAAATCTTCTCACTCTCTTATTTATAAACTCCTGGACTCTTATTTACAACACTTCCCGGTACCAGATTTTTAAGAACATGCTAAGAAATATATTTCCCCTGAATGATGAGCTGGTGTTGATGTTTCTAAACAAGAAAATTCATAAATGGAGATTTGGGGTTCAACCAGTTCTCTGTTGCAGTTTTATAACTGCTGCTTTCATACAAATTTCAAGATGTCAGTCAGGCAGTTTGAATTCTTGATGGCAGAGTTGGGAACACATCTAGGGAAGCCGAATAATAATTACAGAGCATCAGCATAAATATTTGCACACGTTCGGTGTGTAAAGGCCTTAAATGCAATAGATGGATTTCATTTAAAAAAGGAAATAAAATATTTCCAGTTTGCGTAATGCCTGAATTCATCTTCTTAAGAGCTCTCGTAGAGGATTCTCAGTCTCGACGCTCATTTATCACCTCCTCTCTCTCCAGCTGCTACGATGGTCGAGGTCGGACGCGACAAGAAAAACCCGGATGAATTCGCCATGGCGTTAGACGAGACCCTCGGAGACTTCGCCTTTCCCGACGAGTTCGTCTTTGATGTCTGGGGCGCCATAGGAGACGCCAGGGATGGAAGACTTTAAATTTGCAGCTGCCTCCTCCCTCGTCGCATATTCCACAAACACACACCCCAAAATCTTCATAATCTCCGAAGTCAACTGGACAAACTTTAAATAGCACCACCCAGGAGGGGGGGTGGATGCAGTGTCCCGCCCTCTCTTTGTTCTTAGGTGTAGCTTTGCTCTCTGCCAAGGCGTCTTTAAAAGTCAGGTTTAGCGCATCAGCACTTCTTTTGTGTAATTGTTACACAATTACACAAAAGAAGTGGACCCACCTCCGGCCTGCTGACATTCCAGATGTTGTGTAAACCTCAGCGATAGAACAGCTGCAGTTTGAAGCTCACGATGCATTTAAGTGTCGTCCTGCAGGGGTCTGTTAAATGGTACATGCACAACCTTAAATTTTAGAGTTTGATCATGTTTTATAGTAGCTGTGTGATTTTTTTGAATGTTCAGATGTATTGCACAGCTTTTTATAGGCTTATTTTTATATGTGGAGGTGCTGCTGATTTTTACAGCAGCAGCATTGTGTAATTATCAGTCATAGTGATTGTAGCAATACTCCTCTCTCTCCAGAAACCTGTTAAATCGTTTAAATGATAGAAGTTGCCCTTACGACACATCTCGAGCAATACAGAGAGGACTTTTTACTTGGAACGCCTTTTGATGACGACACACATTCCTCATATTTCTTTTTCTCGTCTTCTGTTAGGTCTGTTCAGCGTTTCTTTCCCCCTGTAATTTATTTTATAATAGAAAAACCAGATGCTGTAAGACTTTCAAAGATGTGGCTCGACATGAAGGCCACGTCCAGATCAACTTCAGTCTGCAGTCTTAAATAAATGCACTTGTATTAATGTAACTGCACCGGCTGTCAAAGTGAATTTAAATACAGACTGATTACCGTCATATTCTGATGTTAACTATAAGGGATCACTTTTGTTGCATAGACAATAAAATTTTTACTGTTAATGTGACTGCTGTGTCATGAATGCATCTGGCTCCAGACTTGGTTGTGCATCTTCCTCTGAATATTTGCAGTTCATTGTAGCTGGTAATGTTTGAAAAGGCTTATTTGTATTTTGTAGTTTTTTTTTAGTTTAGTTTCAGTTTTAGTCTTATTAGTTTAGATTTACAGGGTGTTTCTCAGGGGTAGGATTTGGGTAAAATCTGAATATTATGCTTCGTCACACAGGTAGTGTGGACAAATGTTATCAAGCTGAAAAAGGCTAAAACTTTAAGGACATTTCTCTTTTTTTATATATTTTAGTTTTCCACATTCAAAAACTTGTGTGGGTTAGTTTTAAGATTATTTAGTCACACCTAGTTCAGTTTATCCTTTTTTTATCCTTTTTTTTTTTTTTTTTTTAAACCAGGAGGCCGAAGCCTATCAAAGAGGAGTACAGCCTACCAAGTCCCTAGGCTATTCCTGCTCCCATTCACCTACAACCAATTTATAATCAATTAATCTAACTTGCATGCATTTGGATTGTGGTAGGAAACCACAGGGAGAGCATGCAAACTCCACCCAAGGGTGCTCCAGCTGATTCCTGTCCTGCTATGAGACTAGTTCCAGTTTTACTTAATACAATAATAAAACCTTGTGAGGCTCAGAGTGAAATGAGTCAAAGCGTTCAACCAAACAAACTTTATTTGCACACTTGGCCGTGTTCATGTATAAAATACATCAAGACACTTCACAAATGATCCCTTCCCTTAATTCAAGAGTTTAATGAGGCCCATAAAAAATGAAGAGTGGTGTCACTTTACAAGCAGCAAAACAGGAAAAACAAAAACTGTAATATAGATCATAGACTGTATAAAAGGTGGAGGCAGTTTCAGTGTCTGAAAAGTGACGCCAGAAGCACAAAGTACCTCATAACTGCTTTCTTTCTAATGATCATCAGGGGGCGATTCGAGTGGTTGCAAAAAGACCTCGGGTCCTATAGAAGTCTATGTGGAAAAGACCCTCTCCCTTGACTTTTTAAACGCTTCCTGATGAGCTGATGGTTTCAAAACCCAAAAGAAGGTGACAGCGAATAAGCTCATTGAGGCTTTAGAACAAGACTTCACTAACCAGAGCGTGGCGTCATGGTAGCTCCAGCCATCTTCCATACTGTCTATGGTTTGGATGAGTAAGTATACACAAACTGGCAGGAATAAATCAGTAATAAATCAGATGTTCAAAGCCCATGTCGTGCATGGTGAAAAGTTTCACAGACAGATAAGATACACCTACTGTAGAGGATCTCTGGAAGCACATCACTGGAGGCGTTTAAATACTTAATCGGAACTAAGGTGAAAAGTGTAGCTTCAATGCTCCTGGGTGAAAACTTTAAAGGTCTCTTTGTGTGTTTGAGAAATGAAACTTGTCTATGGCAGACGGAGCATCTTCCTAAAGTCTTGGCTTTTCAAAGGTGTGATGTTTCTAACTAACTGACAACAGATGGCAGTAAACGTGGCTAATTTGAGTTGGTTGTATCCTCTACAGACAGTAAGTACAGTATATGGCATTTAATTACATTAGGAGGAGGAGTAAAAGACAGAGAGAAATACTAAAGCACCGATTCCTATAATGGTTGGCTTCAGTCAGTGAGACAAACCCCACTGTGTGAAAAAGGATAAATATCCTAAGGGGTGGTTTGGAGGAACTTGAAAGCACAGGCTCAGGTAGAGGAAGTTTAGCCCTTACAGCCTGAAGCCCGTCGTAGCCTCCTCACAGCTCATCTCCAGTGTGACCTTGGTTGAAGGTGTCCCCTGTCAGCTTGTCCTGAGCCTCCTTCATACCGGATATAACTGAGTAGCAGAGAGGAAAGAAAGGCAGAAATAAATAAACATGAACTGCTGAAAGTTTGGAAGATATATCTGAAGTTTTGTTGTATTTGTACAGCAACAAGGCACAACCACAGTCGTCTTAAGGTGCTTTAAGATGAAGGTAAAGACCCTACAATATTATAGAAAGAGCCTTAATGATCCAGTAATGTATACCTAACTACATGGTGACAGGAGGGAAGAAGAACTCCTTTTTTAAAGGAAGAGATATTTCAGGTGATTTTACATCACATGATGGTTTAATCTTAAGTGGGCTGAACCAGTGCAACTCTGTCAGCGTGAAGAGGTCCAACTACACATTTACTCCCTGAGATGTCTTAATATGAGAAAAACTAGCTGCTGATTAATTTCTTACGTATTACTCAGTTACTTTGGTAACCATGGGGGAGGTTTTTAATCAGCAGGACAAGCTGTGAAACTTACACAAATACAGTTAAACATAAAATTTATACCCTACTTCACATTTTCTAAAGCCACCTTGTTGGGTTCATATTGGAGTCTTTGCCAGGCTGATTCTGGCCCCTGGGCCTTATGTTTGACACCCCTGCAATACAGGATAGATCCATGCTTTCTTGTTGTTTATGCCAAATTGTGACCAGACCATGGCAGTGTTGTGTAATCGAGACTCATCTGACCAGGCAACGTTTTTCCAGTCTTCTGTTGTCAGATTTTGGTGAGTGCATGCAAACTGTAGCATCAGTTTCCTGTTCCTAAATAACAGGAGTTTCACCCGGGTTGGTCTTCAGTTTCTTAAATATATCCAGTCTGGTACCAACGACCTGCCACCTTCGAAGTAAATGAAATCACCTTTTCACCTCATTCTGATGCTCAGTTGGAACTTCAGTAGGTTGTCCGTATGCTTAAATGTATTGGCTTACTGCTATGTGATTGGCTGATTAGAGATCTGTGTTAGCAAGCAGTTAAACAGGTGTACCTAAAAAAACGTGTTCAGTGTAGTCTGCAGTACAGTAAATCTCATCTCTCCTCTTCTGAAATTTGTTTTTTGTCCTGTTTTCTCTCTTTTCTACCCCTCAGTTCCAAACCAACCAGGGCATCTTCTCCCTGAGCCTGCTCTTCCTTTTAAAGGGGAGTTCTTCCTCCCCACCACCAAGTGTTTGCTCATAGAGGACAGTTTGTAGGATCTTATAATATAAAGCAACCTTAAATTGGCTGTGAAGTGAATTTAATATCCCACCAACAGAGAAATGATCATCTGAACTGTTACCGTGTTCTGCATTGCTGTAAAAGTACTTGTAGTTGGGGTTCCCATTTTTGTTGTTGATTTCAGGATGGACATGGCCGAGCGGATCTGTGAAGGAAATAAAGAGGGGAGAAAAAGAAATAGTTGAAACAAATAAAACAAAAACTGTGTTTTTCATTTAATCTAAGATGTTCTTGACGAATAATTCCTCATATGATATTCTGATGTTTATTTATGAAGAGGTGGGTTTTATTAGAAAAGTCTGGGTGGTGGTGCGGTGTGGTGTAGGGCCGGGCCGGGTAGCTCAAAGAGCAGTGATATTGAGCAGCACAGCTGTTGTAGCCATACATCTGTTAATCAGCTTCTCCTTTGATGTAGCAGCATGCTGAGACCTGCCATGCTGGGCAGTTCCCAGCACAGCGCACAGCTTTTTCTTAGTATAACGTGAGTCTGTGCGTGCAGGATAAACTAATAAAGACTGCTGGCTGTCTAAATCACCGGCTTTCAACATTTTGATGATCAAGGCACACTAAAAGGGAAAAAGACATTTTTTGCCGTCCATACGTCAAAATTTCCCATCATTATGTCAAACTTTTGATGTAATTACTAAGAAAATAACTGAAAGTTCAAAACATAACTTGAAATTTGAGTTAAATTGACACTTTAAGTTGATAACTTGAAATTTATGGAGAGACATTTGCTTTAAAAGTGTTGCAAATGCATACCTTATGATCCACAAGCATAAAACTAAGATGTCCCAGTTTACACTGAGAAAGAATGCAACTTACGTCTGTGGATCTGTGCAAAGCTTTCAGTGTGAAAAATCCCAGGTGGGCCTGGGACATGATCTGTGCGTATCAGGCAATTGTGCACACGCATTTAAGGCTTTATAGTAAAAATGGTAGATGGCCTGTATTTGTATAGTGCTTTACTTAGTCCCTAAGGACCCCAAAGCGCTTTACACATTCAGTCATTCACCCATTCACACACACATTCACACACTGGTGATGGTAAGCTACATTGTAGCCACAGCCACCCTGGGGCGCACTGACAGAGGCGAGGCTGCTGGACACTGGTGCCACCGGGCCCTCTGACCACCACCAGTAGGCAACAGGTGAAGTGTCTTGCCCAAGAACACAATGACCTTGGGGCTCGAACCGGCAACCTTCCGATTACAAGACGAACTGCCAACTCTTGAGCCACGATCGGCCCAGCAAGTAAGCAAGGGATGTTGCCTGTACTTTTAGCCTTTGGATTCTTTGGATAGACGCATTTTTAAAAAAGTTTACGTGGATTGGAGTGTGCATTTGCGACTCCTCAAAAGTTGCTCACGTTTGCAATTTTAGTTCACGCTTCCTACCCATTTGTAACACTTTTGAGGCAAATTTCTCTCCATCTAAATTTTGACTTATGGATAGCAAAAATATTTTTGCAGTGGCTGAAACAAGCTTCCACACCTTTTACAGCCTGTCTGACCTACAACAGGGTCATGTCAACCTCTGGTTCAGATCTGATATATCTTCTCGGAAGGAATGTCTGGCCAAATTATTCTTTTTAGGGCAAATAAGTGCATAAAAAGTACAGACACAATTCATTCATAAACTTTTGAGTTTATGTGTAGAACTGCAGGAAGTTCAACCTGCCCATTAGGTCTTTTTTAAACATTTCCCAAAGAGAAGTGGACGAGACTTGTATGACAATATTGTTTAGAAACTTTTCGTTGTATTATTTATAACAATACTAACTTTGTCTTTAGTTCTAAAAACTTTCTGTTTTCTGATAATATAATGTAACCTGGACCAGAAAACTATTACTATTACCGCTAACTGCACAAGGAGTCACTCCTCAAAGATGTTTACATCAAGGCTGATTACGCCCCCGCTTTCCTACCAAGGAAAAGAATCCGAGGAATGTATCCCCCATCTGGGCTGAAGGCTTCATCCTTTGGCTCCTCTTCATCCTGTTAAAATGAGAGATTAGTGGAAACAAATCCAAAAACAGCCAATGTGTCAATTCTGACTTGTAGCATGACGATAAAACAAGAAATAAAAGGGAACAAAAACTTGATAGTTTTACATCAATACACTGAAATAAACAGAAAATATAAGAAGCAGCTGCTTTAAGGTGCTTTCAATATATCCTCACCTCCAGGTTCACCATTACAAAGTTGTGTGCCAGTTCAGAGATCTCCTTGGATTCAGCAAACTTGGGCTTCAGTGCTGATTATAAAAACAACAACATAATAAAGAGGTTATTTTACACCACAATCAAATGCAAACCAACCAGAGCTTTTATATTTACAATGAAGAAGCTTAAATAATTAAAAGCCTCTGTTGTTCTTTAGTTTTAGAATTAAGACATTCCGTTAAGTAAAAAAATAAAACTCAAATTTTCAGATCTGCTGAATTCTCATGTTACATTTCACTTGTTACTGAAAATAGTCACTTTTTCCAACAACCCTTCCGGTTTTTGTCATTTCCTGATTGCTTTGTTTGTCCCAATTTTCCACATTAGGCATCTGGCTGAGATCCAAAGACGGGCTTCCTGATTAACAACAACACTGTAGCCACGATTTGGATCATTTTAAAAAGCTGATAAAAACAGTTGATTCTGCTTTCAACAGAAATATTTTTCCATGAATATATTTTCTGTGACATTGAAATTGTTAAGCAATATCCTAAGTTAATTAAACAAATATAAAACTCAATTTCAGGCATTGTAGATCGATTTCATCTCCAACTTTTGTCATTCTTGGACTTTACAAGAGGGGCCTTGCATGACTCAGAATCATCCTTGTTTAGCTCCTTAGTTCATCTTCTGTCTGAAAGGAGCTGGTTTAGCTCATCTACCTTTAAGGCGACTTTCTTCTGATTGGCTGTTCATCATAAACAGACCCCAGGGTTTGAGCAGATGCACAGATTTAAATACCTGGGAGTCAACATACACAAACACCTGACATAAGCAACTAACATCACTGCGGTTTTAAAAAGGCCCAGCAGCATCTGTACAGCTTCAGGTGTTTAAGCATCTCTGCATTGCTACCTTACAGGTTTTCAGGAGCTTTCTGGCAGGCTGCTAAACCACTGGTAACATGCCCTGCACTAAAAAAGCAGCACTTTAGGGGCGTTTTAAAGTATCCATACAACAGCCTGTTCTCGCAGACAACACAACATGTTCATTTTTGTTCATGAGCCACAGATCTAAAGTTTAACATACTAAATTCTCAAATGTCCACATTTTAACACTTAATGAACCAGTCAATTACAAAAAAATGTGATATCTTAAGAGGTGTAAGCGTAATTTCAACACCTTGTCCTGGTTGTTCAACAAAGTGAAGCTACTATTATTACGTGTACATAAATTTACTGATCATAAAAGCTTCACGTGTACAGTATTTGATGACTCAGACAACTTGTCTAAATTGTAACCCTTTTATGTTTAAATGTTTTCTGTAAAAAAATATATATATATATATACCGTAATTGTCGGGCTATAAGCCGCTACTTTTTGCACAAGCTTTGAACCCTGCGGCTTTTAGTCAGGTGCAGCTTTTCTATGGATTGTCCATGAGCGGATTTGTTTTGTTTGTTCCGCTGTTGTACGGCACTACGTTGCCTGGCGGAAGGATCGGGGTTCAAGAGTGGTATGTTGGTCACATGTCCATCCGCCAGGCAACGTAGTGCCGTACGAAGTAGCGCGAAAAACGAACTTCAAAGTAGCACTACGCGTTCAGCTGGAGGCGTGGATGATGAGCGGCGATAAACTTGCGAAAAGCAAGTTATGCCCAACTCCACCATTGGATTCTGACAGCGTGGAAAAGTGTGAAAACATCCACGATCACCAACGGATTTCGAAGGGCTGGACTGCTGCATGATGGAGAGGAGGACACCGCCACGGCCCTTCTGAGGGTGTTCGACTCTGACACTGACAACGAGGATTTCTTTGGTTTTGAAAGTGACAACGAAGGAGAGAAGCGGAGAGTGGATGACGAAGCCATCCTGAGCCTGTTCGTTTCCGACACTGGAGAAGAGGACTTTGGTGGTTTTAGTGCGCAGGAAGAAGAGAAAGATGGTGGTGAATGACTGACTTTTCTTCTTGTTAAAGCCGTGTCACTGCACCTGAGCCTAAAAGGTAGTCCGAATCTATTTTTCTGGTGTGCTGTAGGTTACTGTTATGTACTACATTTGTTACTCATTTATGAAGCACAGTACATGTTTTGTACTTGTAATTACCGCTACTTGTACATATACCTAAAAAGTTATGCAAATATGTACCCATAACTTGTTTTTCAAAATATTAATAAAAGTGATGTCTCCAAACAGCCATCTCTTTCCTGACAATTCGCTTTGTGCATATTCTCTTACATATGATAAGTCAACATTGAAACACCTGCGGCTTTTGGTCAGGTGCGGCTAATGTATGTACAAAACAGGATTTTCCCCTGATTTTAGCTTGTGCGGCTAATATTCAGGTGCGCTCTGTAGTCCGGGAAATACGGTATATTTAAGCAGGAAATATGCAACATTTCTGGCTTTGATTCTCTCTTCAAAGTAATGTCAATCGACTAAATTCAAAAATGTTCACCATGATTTTAATTACACCTAATGTGGCGTATTTTTACGTTATAGAAGAGATTTTTCGGTGGAACATTATTTTACCTTTGCAGGCTCCACACCAGCTCTTGTGGATGATGACCATGATCGGCAGCCCGCTGTTAATTTAAACACATTTAAAAGTGCATCAAAACCAAAATTAAACTCATGCTGTTCCAAACTGAAAACTCCTCACACTGCTCCATGTTTTTAAAGTCTGAAATTGCCACACATGAAAAACTACACCCGCTCGTTGACAACTTGTCAATCTGCTCCTCTAACCAGGACAAAAATAGATATATGCGTGGGGGGTTTTAACAGCTGCCTCGGGCTAATCTTTGCACAAAAGGCTCTTTGGCAGCATTTCAGGAAGTGTTTGTAATATTTTAGCTCACCTGGCTTCAGCTTCTTTCTTGGCATCTTCCAGCGTCCTCCAGTGGATGTGATCACCGAATCCTGCAGGCAGAGACAATCAATGAGCACACCCACACTGTGTATCTGGTATTGTGTTGCACACCAGGGTGTGTTCGCCCTAAATACTCAATCAATAGATAGGGGTATGAGGAAACTCTGGCAAATACTACTGAATGGCAAGTTATTTGATATTAGTCATATAAAAGTCGCTGGCTAGATAGTGCTATAGCAAACAGGGCTGAAACAAGGTACTTTATACAGCTACTTCACCAATAATAAAAGTAGTAGTAGCTTATTACTAGTAGTACTATTAATAAGCATGAAATACATTTTAGATAAACAAAAATAAAGTGGCAAATTTACTAAAGAAAAAACTATTAAAATTAAAATCTGGAAAATTTATGAGGAAAAAATGTAAGAAAAAAATGGGAAAACTGAGAATTAAAATGTGGCGAATTTATCAGAAATAAACCGGCAAAATCTGCAAGAAGAAAAAGCTGTTTGATAAAAAGACAAAAAAACATTTTATTTAACATCCTCTTTATTTTCTACTCTTTCTACTGCTACTTCTGAATAATTAAGATGGCAATCAACGGATTAATCATTTGTTTCAGTACTAAACTTTAATCGCATTCACTAGCTTGTTTCTTTTAACGCCCACTACTAATTACATTCATACTGTACAACTTTTTTTTCCAATCAAAATGAACAACATTCATGTAGGCATATTTTATTTAAGCATATATCTCATCTTCCTGTGTTCTTAGCGAAAAACATTTTAATTTGAGTGAGTATAATTATAAGTTAATACAGTAGTAATGAAGAAATCGTTAAACTAAAAGGAAAATTCAGGTCTGTAGAGGACTTAAAGCTATAAAACAACTCGGCTAAGCTGACCAGAAAAACTACAAATTATGTCTGCCCGACAGAAACACATGCTTACACCTGCTCAGTAAACCAGGACACGGATATTAGGTTTCAGGGTGAAAGACATCTGGCTCTGCTCTGCTCTGCCACTGATGACAATATCAATGAAGCTACACAAAGATCCTGCTTTAAATCAATCATTAACTCCAGATTTAGACTCACCTCTCCCGCTGGTGGCTTCCACAACCTCCTGGAAACACGATAAAGAGATTAAAAGCTGAAAAACTGAGAAAAGGCCGAAGTTCAGCAGAGAGGTTTGCATTTTGAGTGCTTTTCCTTGTCAAAATGCGGACGGGAACAGCTAATAGCAGTGACCGATAGTTAGCCAAGTGACCCGGATGTATAACAGCCGCGTTTCATAATAAAAGCTGTGCACAGGAAAACCTGGTTTTGTTTTGTTTTTTAATAAATATATGTTACAATTCTTCTTTCTTTCTTTCTTTCTTTCTTTCTTTCTTTCTTTCTTTCTTTCTTTAATAAAAGAAAATTTACAATTTTCTGTTTATTTGCCTAGATTATTTAGTTTTCCATGGTCCCTTTGAATGTTCACTTCAGTCAGAAGTTTAAATCTGCTTTTACAAATCGACGGGATTTGAACAGTTATTTTTCCAGAGTTGAATGATTGTACAACTTACATCTTTAATGACTATAGGAAATGAGAGTTGTTTGCACAATTTATTTTTGATTTCCTGTAGTCCACACAGGATCAAATGTTTACACACAGGCTAAAATATATTCATACACTCAATTAGATCTTTTAATAAGCAGAGCTCAAGGTTCTACAATGTCTTTTAACTTGACAAGGCCAAAAAGTGTTAACTTCTCCTTGGTGATCACAATTGACAACAACCGGTAATTTCTCAAAGGAGATCTGTAGAATTGTAGCTTTCCGTTGGGAAGGTGTCTTGGAGTCATTTTGAAACAACTGCAGATTTCAAGATCATAACTTTAATTACCTGTACACAACTACAAGTTTCCAGATGTATCACCACTTTTCCAAGGTCTGGAAGAAGACCCAAACTGTCACCTTTAGATCAGAGGAAACAGGTTAGGATGTTCAGAAACAACCCGGGCACAACCAAGGCTCAAGCCTGTCATGAATTAGAAACTGATGTGACACCAGTGTTACTGTCCACAGTGAAGTGAGTTTTACATCACCATGGTCTGAGAGGTGCTGCTTCAAAGTCAACACCTTCAGGCTCGACTAGTGTTTGCAGCCCTTCACATGGACAAACCAAATGGCTTCTGGAGAACAGTTGAGCTATTTGACCACAATGATGAAAAGTATGTTTGGAGTAGTAATGATGAGGCTTTTAAACCTAGGAACACTTTTCTCATTGGTCAAGCATGGTGGTGGTAGCATTACACTCTAGGACTCTTTTGCTGCCAGTGGTACTGGTACACTGCACAAAGTGGTTAGAATAATAAAGAAGGGAAGAGCACAATTGGGTGTTCGAAGAGACAATAATCCCAAATACAAATCAAAAATGGGTTAGGAATGGATAAAGCAGGCTAACATTAAGTTTCTAAAATGGCCTTCCCAAAACCCCAACTTCAACCTCTGTTGATAATTTGTGGACTATGCTTAATAGCCGGATCTGTGCCAGGAAACCAATTAAAACTTTACCAAATCTGCCAAAAAGATTGGTCAAATATCAGCGGTCGAGATGCAACTTTAACCAATCATTAATGGGATTTTGTTCATATATACCCTGTATGGGTTATAGAAAATCCAAAATAAACACAAACTTGTGCACACAGTTCTTGTTTATTTAAATTAATTAAAGGATTTTGTCCAGTCATACCAACCTGAATAAAGAAAAAATCGAAAGAAATCATGAAAAGCCCCAAATTACCATGACATTAATGTCCGTGACGAATGTATGTAAACTTCCCTAAAACTTTCATTTTTGTTATAATCATGTTGTGTTTGTGGGCGTGCACGTTTGTGCGCGCGTGTGTGTCCGCGTTTTACTATTGGCCAACGGTGATTCATTTTCCTTTTGGAGGGGCGGGTCATATGACATCACATCCACATAACCGCGTGCTCTTCGCTGCTTTGTCACATAGTGAAGCTAGACAACGAAATTCTGATATGACACCGGAAAGTTGTGCCAAAATAAAAGTTTGAACTACATCGAAATATAGCAAATATACAATATATTTACATATGTCAGTTAATATAAGTTTAAATTTAACTTGAGATATTTTTAACATTTGCATTTATGTCCTTTTCACCTGGATAAAAGCTATATAACATCGTTTGACGGGCGTTATTTAAACCTTATAGTGAAAATCCCAACAGGAAATGTATGTAATTGCTGTTGACTTAACGATAGTTTAAGCTAAGCTGGGTGGTTAACGGCGAGACTAGTACAACTGACCGTCAGCAAATTCATTACCACAGGTAATTTGGGGGGTATTTCTCAGCAGACATCTGCGCTGGTTTGTTTCCATCGTTGGATTTGAGCTTAAATTTAGGTGTCGATACCAAAGCAGGTGCGTTCAGCTTGTTTCTTCTAGTTTGGTGCTAGCATTAGCTTAGCTGCTCAACTAGTTAGCAGCCTAACTAGCTACAGTTATCGTGGATGTAATTTAAAACGACAAAGCCCAGATATATCTCTTCATCACATTCAGTGTATAATGGTCAGCAGGTTGAGTGTAACGATTAGATTGTCAGTCAGCTCATTTCCAGTTTGTTATTTTGGGGGATTATTGTAGCTCATGCTGGGACTATTGTATTTCAGCAGCAGCATGCGGCGCTCCTCAGGCAGATGGTGGTATTAAGAGCTGAAAAAAACAAAAACTGTTTTTTTCCCCTCTTTGATAAGCATGGGAATAAAATCACGTTAAATGTGTGTTTTGTTTTTTACTTTCAAAACAGAACACTATGAATCAAGAGAAGCTCGCTAAACTTCAGGCTCAGGTCCGAATAGGTGGAAAGGTAAGAGTCTGCTGGATCTCTTCTTTTATTCTAATTATGGTAACTTAACAGATGTCACATTTTGGATTCATCTGTCATGGGTTCATTTTCCTGCTCATTTCAAGGTGTGATGGTATTCAGCTGAGGTCAGGTGTTTCCTCCTGACCTCAGCATTCCCTTTTTGGGGGAGGGCAGAGCTGTGCCCCTTCATCTGTGGCCTCTCTGGCTTTGTTCACATTTATTGTGAAGCCTTCAGTCACACACTAGGTGGCGTTATTTGTTTTTCTTGCTCTGAAATTCCTTTAACCTCACGTCGACATTCTCAACATTTTTTTTTAAACTGGAGTGACCCTCAACAGACTCTTGTTTCTGTGTATCTATCACAATGAATTTGTGGTGCTGAAATATAGATGCATAATGTCTGGTTTAAATATTTGGGTGGGAGTAAAGCTCTTCCTTAAAATAAAAAACAAAAGGTTAGTGGACACTAGTTTAGCTCACTGGGTGGAGGAGGCAACCAATATCTCACATGGCTTAAGCACCTTTCTATGTTTTCTGTTCTTCAACCTATAGAAGCTTTCTGATAATTCAACCATCACAGAAGTTTGATTCGCTTCAATTGAGTAGTGTGGTTTGAACTTTTGGACTAACTTCCCTTTTTTGGGTGTAATATTTTGCTTACCAGTGCATCAATACTGACCATGTTTTGCTTAATATGGTCACATGGAAGGTCACATGACATACAGTAAGGTATGTCTTTTCTCTTGGTACTTAAAAAAAATCAGTTGTACTTGTCCAGTGGAGTGACCTGTGCTGTGACACTGTGAACATAAACAGGATTTCTTTACATTACACAGCTTGACAAAACCCCCAGTATCACCACCGTGGTTGGCAGCTTTCTTTCTTAATCCAGTTACATATAAGTAAAGAAAGCAGTGCTGCAGAAAATCATGTGAATTCATACATTTGTTTATGTTGTCACTTAGTACATTCTCAGTGCTACTGTTTGTTTCTCATGTGACATGGAATCTTCACATTACTCAGTGTGTCTCCCATATACCAATGAAGATGACGTGGTGTTTACCTTTGTTCCAAAGTGAAAACATTTCCTTTGATTTTGTTGCCTGTTGATAACTAGCCTTGAAATAGGCTTATGCTCTATTAGCTGTATTGCTGGCACTGTAAAACAGACTTGGTATAAAATGAACCAAGCATCAAAATGTGTTTTCTTTATCTCTAAATGAATTCAGGTACATTTCTGAGAGTGCACCAATTCTGCTTTAATTGTACTGCTCGGCTTCTTTCTGTGGGATAAATTTTCTTCTTCAGCAGTTTGAGTAACGTGCATAATCTCCTTCGGACTAGGTTATATGTTTAGCACCAGTCATGTAAAATAAGGGAACTCATTATGTCTGTCTTTATGGTACACCGCTCAGTAGGGCTGTTCAATATAACGATATATATCGGATGACGATATAAAAACATCTATAGTTTCATTTTACGCTATCATTTGTTTCGTGGTGTCGCAAAATAAACTGTTTACGGCAATATTTTTTCATCGTTTTGATGGTCACTGCAGTGGCTATATTAATTTCTTAAAGTTCTCTCTTTCTCTTATATTTAATATAATCACACTACTGACGGACAAGCACCTGTTTTTATGCATTGTCGTTAGCAACAACGTCAATGTTTATTTTCCACATAAACCTTTCACAATAAAGCTCAAGATCCTGTTAAGACTTTTCAAAATAAACTGAATCACGTGAAAGAGTGTGCGGAGTATTTACGGATGAGAAGCAAAAAAGAGCTGTTAGGTGCTAAAAAAATAAATCTTAGACTCAAACGTTAGAACAGGCTTTTCCCTGCAGCACACCGTGTAATAAATACTCACAAAGAAAACGGCGGCCGTTACAACTTATGTCTAAAAATGTATCGTTTCATGCATTGGTTAAAACACTCGACTCCAGTTACACGACGCCCAGCTGGAAACACTTCCCGCAAGTCGAGCTGCCCGAGATTCACAGAATTTACAGAAAATGTTACATTTTTGTGATTTATATCGTTATCGGGCGATAGATGTCTTACATCGGGATATGAGATTTATCGCACAGCCCTACCGCTCAGGTCTTCCTAACTGGACAGATGTTTAAATTTAAAGTGAAGTATGTTCCATACTTTCAGCCGCTCCCTTTAGTGATCACCATAGTAGATCACCTGCCTCCATCTCACCCTATCCCTAGCATCTTCTCTGTCATACCAACCCCCTGCATGTCTTCCTTCACTGCTTTCATGAATTCTTCACTGTGGTTTTGCTCTCTTCCTGCAGCCTGGCAGTGCCATCTTCAACATCCATTGTCCAATATATACACTACCCCTGTTCGGCACATATCCAAGCCATCTCAGCCTTGCCTCTCTAACTTGAGCTGTCCTTCTGATGTACTCATTTCTAATCCTGTCCATCCTGATCACTACCAGTGAGAATCTTAGCATTTTCAGCCCTTCCTTCTGTCCTTTTTGTCATTGCCACCACTGCTGCAGCATGACGCCACAGCATGTCGCCGCAACATGTTAATGAAAAGGTTTGGTTCTGGGTTTGCTTGTCTAACCAGTGACAAATACACAACAGTGGTTGTACACATGGCAGGTTCTTCAGGTTTCCTACTGTTTACACTCACAATGTTGGTGCATGTGGGAAGCCTAACTTCCAGCTGAAAATTCCAAGATTTCCAACTTTCCATTTCAAATGGAGCACTGTATTTTAGCTGTTTGTGGATGTACCGACGCTGCTCTGCAATTTTGACACTAAGTACTAGTGGCCAGTAGAGGCTCTCCATTTTCTATTAGTTAATCTGTTTTGTTTTGTTTTTTTCTATTTAAAATGATTGTAATGAATGAGCCAATCACAATCATTGTGGGTTGTGTAAATGCAGCTGCTTCTGGGGAAATTTGGGGTTCAAAATCTTTACCAAAGACACCGACCTTGAAAATTACCTGACTACTGCTCTGCCTCCTGAGCCACAGTATTTATAGATTAATGTAATTATCTTGAAGAATGCACTCTGAGATGGAAAGAATAAGCCACTCATTTATAATAATAATAATAAAAACAGGTCTTTTTCTGTGAGGGTAATTTTATGTCCGTGACAGGATGACGCGTGTGACCTTAACTATGTTTGACATTCTGGTTCACTCGGTTATGAAATCCATTTTTTCCCCTTCAGGGAACGGCCCGCAGGAAGAAAAAGGTTGTTCACAAAACGGCAACAGCTGACGACAAAAAGCTGCAGGGCTCTCTGAAGAAACTGGCAGTGAACAACATCGCAGGGATAGAAGAGGTGAGCCATCAAAGGGAAACTAATGCTACTGTCACTCTCTGTGTCTGTTCTATTTTGATTTGTTTCTTTCTGAGGATCCTGAATTTTTTATCATTATGTCATGCGGCATACGAAAGGATGAAAGATGGGGGGGGCGCCTAAGTGAAATGCAGTCATGTCATCTTCCAGTTTATTTTTAGGGAGCTTTCAGCAAATGGGCATACCATAAAGTGTCTGTGTTACATCAGAGCATAAACAAAAAAGGGACCTTTACCTGATGCACATTTGTTTTGTTTTCTTTTTTTGACTGAATATATATTTTGTCTTTACAGCATACTGTTTATATTAAGATAATTACAGCAGTTAGTTTTGTTGTTGTTTTTTTGCAGGGCCTGTACAGTGTGGTGATTTTGGGCTAGATGTATATATTTTTTTCGTTACTTTGGCATCAAGCATCAAATAATATAATATATTTTGTTTTCCATTGATGAGTTTGATTATGCTCAACCCAGCCCCTAGCTTAAATCTGTTTACCTTATATGTGGCTGTTTTAAATGTGCAAACTGTGGTGTTTAGTGCCTCAGGAAAAACATGATTCATAGACCAGTCTTAAATCCAACAGTCTCATACGTCTTTATTTTGGTTGAATCACATCACACACTTGCTCATTTGGAACCTGATACAGTCACATAGCATAATCTGTACAGTGGGTGTTTCTGGGACAGGCCCAACAAAAACTACTCAAAGGACATTAATGCATTTGTCACAGATTCTTGAAAACTGAAATGTCTTCTGTGTTTGTAGTACTTTATTTCCTCAGAGCATTAAGACGTATTTCTGTTTTTGGAATCCTCTTCCCACCAGAGTGTCTAATATACCTGGGCTGGTCTTAGTAAGCCTGACAGTGCAAAATCTTGTAGGATAAAGGCTCTAATCCAGACTGTGCGGTTTCCCTCTTTCTCTCAGGTGAATATGATAAAAGATGACGGGACGGTGATTCACTTCAACAACCCCAAAGTTCAGGCGTCTCTGTCTGCCAACACCTTCGCCATCACGGGCCACGGAGAGACCAAACAGCTGACAGAGATGCTGCCCGGCATCCTGAGCCAGCTGGGAGCCGACAGCCTCAGCAGCCTGCGCAAGCTGGCTGAGCAGTTCCCACGGCAATGTGAGCATGCACACACAAAAACACACGTTCCGTGTCACAATGTCAGAGTGCCCTCTGAGGTTGTCATGCGAATAATGGTCATGGTCACGTCAGACAGAGGTTGTTTTTTTTGTCACACAAGAATTATTGTGGTGAGAGGAGAGACTATTGTTCAGGTCTCCCTGTTGGCAAACGCAGAGCTTAAATGATTTGGGCGTTTGCAGCTGGTCATGGCTGAACTTGCTTAAGACACTTGCTCTTACATTATTGTGCATTAATCCAGCAGTGTTTTGTTTAGAGTTACTGAGGATTAGACGTAACGTGACTGTGAGTCTGAAAGAATCAGAGCACTCAGGGTAGTTGGTAGTTGGTAAGGGCAGGAACGCTTCCAGCACACGGTCTGAGCATCTAGATGATTCAGTCTGCAGGGGCTGGCCTTGTAGATGATGCACATGGAGATGAAAATAAACCCAGTGAAGCAAACATGGGAGACAGGACCATCTTTTTCACTTGGAAGCACAGCACAGCTAACCCTGTGCTGTGAATCTGTGCAGAGTCCAACACAGGAGCAGAAATAAAGGAAAATGTCACCGTGACGTCTTCTTAGGGGCCGTTCTGCAGCTTATGATAATGTTTTGTGGTCTTTTAGCACAGCTACTCTGATATTATGTTTGCAGCTCATCCTGCAAGTTGTGTGGCAGGTTCTGTGCCTCTCTTGTAGACTGTAAATAAAAGATGGCTGATGTAATTTGACACATTTCCTTTTGGACTCTGACTTTTAAACATCAGCATTAGTTAGCTTGAGTACAGCGTGATAGCTGTCACTTAGGTGTGTAACAGACTAAATATGAGAAATATGATAGTAAAATAAAACTGAAACACAAAGTTCCTGGATGACCTGTAGCAAACAAACATAATATTTCTCATAACTGTACTAAGGTGTTCCAAAAGGCACCACAATTCCATTTGGTGGGGGTGGTGATACACATCAGTCAGCACTACCACACCTCTAACTAAGCAATAACAAAAGTGAGTCACTATCTAGTTGTGATGAAGCGATCGTTTATTTCTTCTTCGGAAAATTAGTCATTTTAACATCAGAGTCCATAACATTAGGGTTAATCATGATATTTCTAGCTTAATTTTACAGCCCTGGAGGTTGTTGTTTGGTTTTAATGGTGGGTTATATTTAGTCTGCAATAATTTCCCAGCAGAGCACCGCTTTGTACCAAGGGATCAGTGGATGTTAGCATTGTGGAAGTTGTAATGTGACCCTTAACATTTGATACATTTTTGTGTTTTCATTTTTTTTTAGCAATGGAAATGAAAGCAGTCAAGGAGGAAAACGCAGAAGAGGATGATGACGATGTCCCAGGTATTGATACAAATTATTATCCTTGAAGTAAACAAAGCTTCTTCCTCTGTAAAATCTCACTTTAGTTTTTTATATCTGGTTCTGATCTTGCTTGGGGCACATATAGTAGTTCATCAGTTATTTTGTGTGTTTAATCAGATAGTTTAAAGGTTCAGGGTATCAGGAATAATGGGGGGGGTTCCCTTGAGGAGTAAATCACTGTCACTTTCAGCAGTTGTCTCTTGAATCTCTTTAACCGAACACTGTGCTCTGCTTTCAGAACAAAATCAGGTGATCTTTGTTGTTTTCTGTCTTGCAGATCTCGTGGAGAACTTTGACGAAGCCTCAAAGAATGAAGCAAACTGATTTTCCTTTTATTTTTATTTTTTTTGCCCCCTTGGTCAACCGTTTTCAGTTTTTAATTTTAATTTTTTTTAACCTCTCACAGCCTCACAAGGGGCACCTCCCTTTGTGGGGGAACGGTTGTTAAAGGTGCGGTGCATCATCTCCAGAGACGTGAACCATTTCGGGTTAGCCTGCAGCCGCAGCAGCACTACGACACACACACACACCTAAGTTCTGATTTCACTAGTCGGTGATATTGTGGACACAGTATCTGTAACTCTCAGCACCCAAAGGACTCGCAATAGTTTAGAAATAAACTTCTTATATGGTTAAATGTGGCTAGTATTTAAGAGATTATTAAATTGCAGTTAATGTGAATGAGTGATTCACTTAACATTATAGTGGTGATTATGAATTTAATAAAACATTTTTGGGCTATTAGAGTTTCTCTTCATTTACTTTACTGTTCAGATTTGTCAACCATATTTTGCTACCTATCCGCCTCGATGAGCAGCTGTAAAGTGGTCTGGTGAGGCCTTAATGTGTGAAATACTTGTTTTCATTAGTAACTGAGCTCTCATGTACTCCAGAAGTCCTAATGTCAAAGTGTAATAAATTATTGGGACAAACTCCTTCAGTCAAAGTAAAATTTTCTTTGTCGGGACACTGAGTCAGATGCTCTTTGGTTACAGTGTGTCCATGAGCTCTCGTGGAAACAGGGATAAGGAAGGGGGGCATCCAGAATCCTTTCTAGGAAAAACAATGTTGTCTTCAACACATTACTGTAATTCTATATAATTATTTAATATAGTTAAGCTTCTATAGGAAGAAAAAAAACGCTTAAGTTTTGAAGAAAAGAAATGGATCAACCTCGTAGTCTCACAGTGGTGTGATCCACCAACTTTCCCTAACATGTTTATTTTTGGAAAAGTTTTGGGTTGGGTTGAGTACTCGTTTTCACTCCAGTACAAGGAGTACAGGCAGGCTCTTCTGGCTTCCTCTGCAGCCGAAGAACATGTTGGGCAGCTATAACTGGAGCTGTTTTAATTCTCGAAATGCTGGGAAAGATGCTTTTAGTTCCCTCTTTAACAGAGAGTAGTAAAGGAAATAAGAGTGCTAACCCTTAAGTCATAGCCATAGCAATCTAATAGTTACTAAAACAACAATTGGAAAGTGACTCAGAAATGTAAATGTTAATGAGACATTTTTCCTATTATGCTACATTACATGGCCAAAACTGCTGAGCCCTTACAGATTACACCTACAGGAGCTGCTCAGCCATGAAGCTCCCGGTGTACAGTTTCTGTGCTGATGGTAATTTTGTGTGGTATGCCTCTTTGTGGCTGAGCAGCTGTGGATCCTAAACACTTTGCAGTAACACTACATGTAGTCCACCACTTGCACAGCACTTTGCTCTCAGTCTGCTGGCTTACTTGGAAGCACTTGTCACTGTTGCCAAGTCTATCCCACTACGATACACCAAATCTGCTTGCGCTTGTTTAAAAACTCATCCTATAACATCAAGACTTGAGCAGCAAAACCTGACACACAGGTTCTTATCTATATGGGATATTATGACATCATCATGTTACCTTGCTACCACCTAGCAATGGGTGAAAATGACCATTTTAGTATTCATGTGCCTACATCAACCTTATGAAAGAACTGTATAATTTTACTTTATATTTACAAAGGTTGAATTAAACATGATATATTATGGCACCATCACATTGCCTGGCAACCACCTAGCAGTCAGTGTAGCCTTTCCCTGTTAGGTGTCAAACCTAAGGCCCAGGTAACAGAATTGGCCCAGAAGACCAACTGGACAACTTCCATTCGCTTCCGCTTATCCTTTTCAGGGTCGCGGGGGGCGCTGGAGCCTATCCCAGCTGTCATAGGGCGAGAGGCGGGGTACACCCTGGACAGGTCGCCAGTCTGTCGCAGGGCTAACACACAGGGACAGACAACCATTCGCACTCACATTCACTCGCACATTCACACAATGGCAATTTGGATTTTCCAATTAACCTATCCCCTCAAGCTGCATGTCTTTGGACGGTGGGAGGAAGCCGGAGTACCCGGAGGGAACCCACGCAAACACGGGGAGAACATGCAAACTCCTCACAGAAAGACCCCGGCCTGATGTTGGAATTGAACTCAGGACCTTCTTGCTGTGCGGCAACAGTGCTAACCACCGTGCTGCCCTGAAGGAAAATATGAAGGAAGGCATCAATTTTGTACTTTTAACTGTATTTTTATACATTTTACAGCTTTTCCTAATGAAACAAATCTCCCCATTCATACTGCACCAAAGTAAGTGATAGTGGTAGTGAAAGTAAGTGATAGGCAAATAGAAACGTTCCTCCCCCCACTATGTACTATAGAAATTTTAGCAGTTACTAGTGCACAGTCCTACAACAGGATATTTTCTGTCATTTTTTGTTAACTGGAGTTAATAAAAACCTTAAATGTTGTAATTACATAACAGCATTGGCACTGAGCTACCAGAACTTGTTTCAGTAATTTTACACATTTATTTCTTGCTTGGTTTAATTTCTGTATTGTTTGTAATTGAATTACTTCTTTTCTTAAATGTAAGCCATATTTGGTCTTATTATGAGTAGGTTGTTGGAACTTTAAACAGCATTTCCATATCATATAAAGGAGGTTGAAAAAATATTATAATAATAACATTATATTGTAATAATATATCCAAATTTCTTAGATTTATAGTAAAATGCTGCAGTGAAGTCTATAATCTTTTAATGTTAGTATTACAGTACAATGTAACAAAATACACAACATTTACTAGCATTACTACTTTGGATAACGTAAACAGCATTTCAGCTGTCTAAATATTATAAGAAATTAAACTCATGTTGATAATTTTTGACAAGTAGAATAATAAGAGGGGAAAAGTTAATAAAACTACTCTTCTGCATCATCAAAAACAGGTTGACTATCTAAAAATGGAAGAGGAAGTGAGCAATTGTACTCTGTCTCATTTAATTTCAGTTTTATCCTTCAGTTTTATTTAGTTGTATTATTTCTCCTATTATTATTATTATTATTATTATTATTATTACATTACAAACCAATAATAAAGTTATTAAGACTTTTATTAGTCTTTTATATCTGCTTGAGCACTTTACATTCTCTTTTGGTAGGTTTGCATCCATTACTATAGTCACTGTTTTTCACTTTCTCGATCAGTAATTACAGGAACTGTTTATATTGCTTTTAACACTGCGTTATTAAAACTGCAGCCGGGTCTGCGAGTACGGAGGGGTTAAAAGAGTTTGGGTGGTTTTACACATCACATCCCATTTCATTGATCACCTCTGACGGTGCTGCATCGTGCTGATCAATTCCTCCATGCCTGTCATCCTCTACGAGGGCTGGCAAGGTTATAGAGAGTGGGGATGAATGGGCCATTTTGGCTCTAGGGTGTCGTGAGCGGGATGGAGCCGAGGACCCTCCCCGGGGCTCAGCACCTCACCCTCCGCTCCGTTTGAGCCAAAATGTCCCTGCTGCTGCAGCGGTGGCGGCTGGACCACAGTGCAGGCTGGACGGAACTGAACGGTTGGAGGTTTGTCAAGTTTGACACTAAGGGTTGGTTCAACACCGGAAACTGCGTGATTGTTTGCGGGAAAGTAAGAGCTCAGAAATTAAACTTTAATAATAAGTGGGAATGGTATTAAATCATATGTTACATATACGTGATAAAAGGCTATAAAGTGCAGTCCTTTTAAGAACCTTTAATTGCTTAAGTAATTTCTAACTAAAAAAATAGTCTGTTCCTCCTTTACAAATATGTGTGGGTTTAGCCTAATATTATAGACTGTCAAATAGATTTGAACACAGCCAGACCTTTGACTATATTACTTTTAAATCTTCCTTATTTGAAAACTATTTTCTTCCTGTTTTATAAATAAGCAAATAGTCAAATCTCTCCCTAATATTTTAGGGTCTTTCCCTTACAACACCATGAGGTGACTGTGGTGTAGAAATAAAACTGAATTGAATCATATTAAAAAATGTGGATGTTTAGTATTTCTTTTCCTGTAAATTTGCTAGTTGTTCTTTTTTTCATTCATTATCTGTTGAATATATTCTTCTTCTTCTTATTTACTACTAACATGGACTGGCTTTTACTGAAAGACCCCTCCAAACATGTTTTAGGAATTAAAAAAAGAAAAAAGAACTTTCCTGAAAGTTGTTTATCTAGTTATAAAATAATACAATAACAACTTACACGTAAAACGTACACACTTTGCTGTTACAGCATCAAAAAGATGGGTTGTTTTAATCGATATATTATCTGTGACCGAATTGTTTGTTTTTCTTAAAGGTAAACATAGTAATTATAATTTTGGTTGGTGTGTTTATTTTATAAAGCAGTTTGAAACAAAAAAAATAACTAAAGAAATGTAATGATGATGTCCAAATTAATTAGATCTGCATTCACAGTTTTTCTCTTGGCGTTATAATGTAACCTCTAAGGGAGATGCTTTGCGTCTTATTTTGAAAACCGGTAGTTTAGGATATCCATTTTGGCTGACTTATCGCTGCTCCTTCTTTTCCCCAGTATTAAACCTTGGGGGAGGGATCCTTGAGTGCTGCTGTCGCACAACTACGCTAGACTAGAAGCTTTACTTTCCGACTGTTTGAATCAGGCAGGCAGGCGGTGGTGGGTCTACGCGAGACGGATACTCAAAAATAGCTCTGAAAGACGATCAGGTATGGCGGATGCTAACGGAGGGGCTCCGCGGGACTTTACGTAAAGATGAGGATTCCTCCGGTGAGTAACTGGATTTGTTTTCGTGACATTTCACGGGTCTGCTGTTGCTCCAACGTTTACAAAACCGCCATTGCAACGCCAACTATCGATGCAGCCCAAGTGAGCGTGGACGGCTGCGGTGCTATCTTTTTTGGCTTATTTGGTGGATAAACGGTGAGGAATATGGAGAAGGTGCCGTTACGGTAACACTATATCTTACGTCTATTACACAACGCGCTCTCCTTTACATTGCCAGCTGCGGATAGACAGCCAGTGAGGTTGATAGCAGTGCGACAGGAGGAAAATACTTTGGTGTGGGTGACTTAATGTGAGGAGGAAGGCTTTTATGGTTTCTATTAACCGTTATGACTGTCCGTTAGCAACGGAACCCACCGAGTCAGTGACGGCGTGAGTGTCCGCCAGAGCAGCAAGTCTCTCCCGTCACTCGGCGCACGACTGCCCGCTCAATCTTTAGGGCTTTCTCCAGTACAGCCAGCTGCTGTTAAGTGCTATTATTTGACGCCTAAAATCTCAGTTTTTGCCACACTGCTAAGACGAATGGGTCAGAATTGTTTTGGAAACTTAACTCGTGGCCTTTGTGAATTTGGTTTAATTCAGCTAGCTGGCCAGCTAATACAACTACCCAAGTTAACAAACAAATAGACAAACACTTCACCGCTGCTGTCGTGTAGCTGCACCAGTTTAACCCACCTTCTTTTAATGACACAGAGTAGCTTTCCATGTGTTTTCCCAGTCTACCTGAGAGTGATCTTCATCCAGCGAGGGTGTGTTTGGCCTGCAGGCACAGCCACAGTGCCACTTATGGTTGCATAATCCAAGCAAGTGGTCATCTATGCGCTCTCAAGGGTTGGTTTGGTGAGCTTTCCTGGTGCTACACCTTTTGTATTTGGTCTCTTTGCTTCTGTCCAGGTCTTGGATAGTCAAGAATTTCAAAATCAACTCGGAATATATTAAAAAAATGTGCAGTTCAGCTAGGATAACTTTTTTTTTAAACGTTTTGATTAGGTAAGTTATGCTTCTCAGGTTGAACAGTGCTACTTATGATTTTATAAGCTAATCAAATGGTCGTCTACCTGCTCTGCACAAGTGCACATCTACAATAAAGACTAGGATCCTTTTTGAGTGATCTGTATCTTTTATCCTGGCAATTTCATTAAAAAAATGATATTATGCCTTATAAAATAAATTCCTTGCACTTTCTAATAGATTTTAATAATACAAGGGGTTTCCCTTTGGTGCTGGCTTGAACCTCTCTGGTGGGTGCTAGAAATTCAGGTTACCAAATAGTTGAAAACTAAATTTAAAAAGGGGTTATAATAACATTTAGACTGGATTTTGATTAATGCTCTGCTCTATGTCAAAGTCCTCTCTTATCTATCTGCTGATGATGAGCAGTTTAAACATGGTCTGGTGCAAAATATTTGCAACACAAGTCCCTTTCTTTACAGCTCCCTGAATTACTGACCTCTTATGTCACTGAGTAGTCTCTTAAAGGGGACCCATTATGAATATCCTTTTTTTGCCACTGTTATGTGAGTGGATGTGCATATTACAAATGCTCAAAAATGGAAAAGGTGAAGTAATGAAATAATGTCAGTGTTGTATATACAAGAAACCACTGTCAGCGAAAAGCTCAGGCTTCACACTGCTCTGCATGCTCGGTTTCAGGTAGTTTTGTCTCTCTTTGATGCCAGCAGGAGCAGATATGCCTAATTTCGTCATCTCAGGCGCAAAGTGCTAGCTTTGAGAACAGAAGCTCCACCCACAGTCCGTCTGTTTGAAAGGGACAGCCAATTAGAAGAAGGTTGGCTTAAAAGAGGAAATAATACAGCTTGTCATTGAGTTGGTTTTGTATCTATGGTAGTTTAGTCCAAACAAACTTTATCAGGTTTCTTGCTGATGCGACTTTTGCATTTGCTGTCCAGACTTTAGTCCAGGCCTGGAGGTGGATTTATCCAGAAGTAGGCCTGTCCCAGGGGCACCTTGAATAGTCATCAGCAATGGCAAATTAAAAAATGAATTTGGGACCAAAGAAAAAGCCACATCACCACCACATATCTTAACGTATATTTATTAATAAAATGGTACTAGATGGTATTTGGCAATATTAATGTGAAATTATTTTTTTCCCATGAAGCATAAAGATATCCCACTTCATCTTCAGGTGGTTATAAATCCCAGTGAGGATGTGTGATTCAACTGATCCAACAGACGCCCGTGTAGAGACGGGCTCTCATGTGTGCAGAGACGTCCCAGATGTAGGTTACTGTATGCTTTCAGAAAGAATTACAAGTCTCCCCAATGGCAGACCAGCAGCCAGTCTCCCTGTGCTGATTTTTCTTTCTTTGTAGTGGTGGTTAAATGTAGATCAAACATGAGGGAGAAAGGAAGCTCGTAATAGCTTCTGACACGTTCTGTGAAGCAGAGTAGCTCTTTATAACAGGAGGACAGCTACTTTCCTCTTTCCTCCTGAAGGTAAATCTCAGGGGATTTAACTTTTTCAACCTCTCCTGTCAAAGAAATTATTTTATTTTTAAGCGAGCATGACCTTTCAGAGGATACAAACCTGTGGCATGTTTTCCTTTTATGTGTTTTTGCTTTTATTTATTTTGTCTTGAAGAGCAGGAAAAAAAAGCTTAAAGCAGTAGAAGGAGGAGGTAGGACAACTCCCAGTGTACTTCCAGCTTGGGCGTTAAGCATAGCACACATTACATAATAATGTGTCACTCAGTTTGGCGATCATGCTGGTAGAAAGTGATGTCAGTCTATTCTTAAAGAGAGGAAGCGATCACTTGAGGTTTCCTGTGTTCACCCTCAGTAGACGGCGTCTGGAACACGGCGGTGCTGGATGTGGAGCTAAAAACATTGTTTCTCAGGATGTGAGATCGTAGTCCTGGGAATTCTTATAGCATGAGAAATAATAGGAAATTCAACGCGTTTTTATTTTATTTATTTAATGATTTATAACATTTACATTTTTTTGTTTCTCCAAATCCAGAGTTGCCGGTTAATCTCACAGCTCCAGATAAATATCATTCTAACTCTTGATTCATCCATTGATTATTTTCATGATTACTTTTTAACAGTGTGAAAAGGGCAGCCTGTTTTCTTTAGTTTCTGTAAATTAAAAGTCTTGGCCAATCACCTATTGTTTGCCTAACCATAACTTTCAAAGGCAAGTAATAAAAATTACACTTCTTATTTAAAAATATAGTTGCAGATAATAATAAATAATAAATACATTCAGTGTTTTCTTTTTACAAAATGTTATGTCCTACTTGTTTGTGTCATGTACATGTTTGCTATGGAAAATTAATCCCTCCCTGAGGATGAATTTATGCTAATCTACTTATAATTTACTACTAATACTAATCTATAGTAATGTACTATACTGCTTAGAAGGAGCCTGAGTTTCAAGTGATCTTGAGCAATAATTCTCCTGTCTTTCTGAAGGTTTTCAGAGTTTTTCTCTGAACATTGCCTGCTTTTTCACTCATTGTAGTCCAGTTCTTATATCTGACCGTTTTCAGAAGAATATTTTTGTTTGCTTGTTGGTTTGTTAAGCCACTTAACACTGACATTATTTATTCCAATGTAAAAAACACCCCTAACTCAAGAGGTGAAGCAGTGTTGTCTACACATAAGACAACTTGGCTAAGACCCAGTTTTAAATTCTATTTTTATGCAGCTTATGGGCAGCCTGTCACAAAGACACATAAGTTGTTCCATTTTCATTACTTAAATTTACAAAAAATACCCAAGAGAACACAGTTTGACTACACAAAATAGTATTTTTGACCAACAAGGTCTTTATGTCCTTAAGAAATGGGAAATCCAGCAAAGACCTGTCAGAAGACATTAGAAATGCATCTGGCTCCTCAGTTGATCCATCTACTGCTCACTGAAGACTTCTGTAATGATCTCTGTGGACAGTATAGCAAATTAGACAGGAACTGGTCTGAAAATGGGTGAAATTATTCAGTGATGAATAAAAGTCAGATTTGGTGTTTTTGGTTCAAATCTTTGTCGGTGTGTACAAAGGAGTTGGGAAGAGAATTAGAACAACAAGTGTCTACAGAGTTATCTGTAAAGCACTGCAGAGGCTCTGGTGGATTGGGGCTGTATTTCTGCCAATGGTGTTGGAGATTTTGTCAAAGTTCAAGAAATTACAAATGTAAAAAAGTAACATCAGATTTTGATCCTCTATGCAAGATCATCTTTAAAACAGCTTCATTTTCAGGATGACGATGATCCCAAACACACTGCTTATGCAATAAAAGAATAGTTGGATAGAAAAACACACAATGGAACATTATCTTGTCATGGATTGGCCTTCCTAGAGAACAGAAGCAGTGAGGGATCATCTTGATAGAGAACAGAACAAACAGCAGCCAGCATGCAAAGAAAGAGCTTTGGATGTCCTTCAAGAAGCCTGGAGAACTATTCCTGAAGACCACTTGAATAAATTACAAGAGAGCTTAGATTTTAAAGTTTTAAAAGAGACATTAATGTTAATTCCTAACTCTGTGTTTTTATTCTTGGACAGTAAAAATGTCTGTCAGACATTCCAATTTGTTTTTTCTAATTTAAATGTTTCATTTTGTCAGAACAACATTCCAATACCAAAAAATAAGCAAAGTTTTGGGGTTTTTTTGTATCTACATATGTACTGAAAAATTATGTCAGTATAAGACTATAATATCTTTCTTTCTGCGATGGACAAAAGGAGACAGATTTTCAATGCGAGTTATTAAATGGCCACAAATACTAGGAAAATGCACAGACTTATGTTAAGTAAGTTAATGCACACTATTTGCAGACTGATTGTGCTTATGTATGCAGTTACCCGCCCCCCCCCCCCCCCCACCCCCAAAAAAGGTCAAATTTTGAACCAAGAAATAGAAAGTTTGTGCATAATTGAATGCAATTAGGACTGTAGTTTATGATTGATGATTAATATACTCTGCCTTAAACCAGTGGGAGCTGGCAAGGGCTTCATATTCAGCCAAGAAAATGATAAGGAAGAAAGAAGTTATTTAATTTTTTTTCATTTTCTTTTGCTTATAAAGACAATTTTGTGTTTAAATCATTTACATCAATTTGCGATACTGGTCTGTGTACGCATGAATGCAGCCATCAGCGATGGCTTCTAACCGGGTTACCGTTTGCCGTCAAACTCCCTTAAATACTTAATGAGCTGTGACCAAGTCTGAACACTTAGAAACATTTATGGAGGACATTTATTTTTAATTTCACCAGGAAATCTTGGGTCATTCTCAGGGTTCAGATGGCAAAAACACCAATTTTACTCTTGAGTAACTTTTGGCTTACAGGCACAGACTTTTTTTTTTTTTTTTAACAGACTTGTAAGGGAAACGCGTGTGGAAATGATAACTTTAATAATGAGCAACTAATATTTAAGGAGCCCATGCCAATGAGTGACCTAAATCCTGTTGGACTTAAATGCTGTTAGTAATGGGTTCATGGTCTTTTAATTGGTGTGACATGTGAAGTGCACGTCATACCAATTAAAGGGCCTGCTCATAAAATGTGGAGAGTAGAGGACATTTATGTGCACACATTCAGGAAATAGCCACAAATGTAACACAAAATTGTTAGAAATATACTTGTAGTAACCCATGAAATATTGAAATAGTCCAAAGCTTGTGTATAACCAAAACATAAATGTCTGATTACACTAATGATTGTAGAGGATATCCACCTCATTGGCGAGGAAGCGAATGCTGCTCCCTCTCAGGAAATAACAACAGGATACAGGAGTCGTTGTTCTGATTGCGTGGACCTAATGAACTGTTTAGCATTCTGGTATGTCCGAGCTTCCTCGCTGTTTATGCCCTTGTCTTATTTAATTTGGCTGCCGTGCCAGGCAGGTCCAGTCGGGTATGGTTTATCATGTTAGTAGCCTGATGGGCCACTTCAATATTAGCATGTCTGGCTGACACTGGAGCGTGACTGTTGGAGTGAGCCTGGAGATCAGCTGCTGGTTGCTCGATTTAAAAATAGTTCCTTGTTGTGTTTGGTACGTGTGCTCGTATTGAGCTTAACCAAAGTTTCAGTTAGGGCTGGGCAGTTAATTCGACTTTTAATCTCAACTGATTTTGATGACCAGCAGTTATGAAAATGAAATAAATTGGAAGGAACGGTTACTGATTTGCATTCATGATCAATACAAAGCTGTAGTTCTTTTCCAATTAATTAAAGCTCACACCTTTCCTTTACACTTGTGCGCTTCCACCCCTCTAAAGGTTTAGATTCATTTGCTCTTTAGTTCAGTTCTAACAAAGATGACTCAAAGAGAGCCCTAAGTTAGTAACATTGATCTAGAAAATTCTCTCACTTTCAGTTGAATATGAAGGATTATTAATGGTTGCCGTCATGAAATATCACACAGTTCTTACATTTTTGGTGGGGTGTGCCAGTTGACCGTTTCCCTGTGGCTGCTGTTCACTGCCAACACTGCCTCCCGTCGCCTCAGTCTGCACTGCCGGCCTCAGACATCCTGCGGTAAAGACAGATCAGTGGTTACCCTTGAGTGATAGGCTGTTTAGGTAATAATTAAAATGATTATTCTATTTCAAATGAAATAAAATCTGTTTAAAAAGAAAACTGATTGATTGAATAAACATGTTAAATAATTAAGATTATGATACAAACCATTATTGTGCTGCCCTGCCTCCAGTCCGCTGTAAGCAATCCGTTTCAAACAGGCTCTTAAGATCTATCTATAACAGGGGTGGGCAACTCCAGGCCTCGAGGGCCGGTGTCCTGCAGTTTTTAGATATCACTCTGGGTCAACGCACCTGAATCACATGATGAGTTCATTCATTACCTCTGGAGAACTTCAAGACATGGTGAGGAGGTCATTTAGTCATTTAAATCAGCTGTGTTGGATCTAAAACCTGCAGGACACCAGCCCTTGAGGCCTGGAGTTTCCCACCCCTGGTATACAAGCAGGAAAGCTCCACCCACCTGCAGTTCAAATCTTTTGTTTACAAGGGGCAGCCAATCAGAGGAAACCTGTCTTAAAGGTAGTGAGAATGGAGCTAAAAGTGTTTGGATTGGGTTTTTTTGGTTTTGGACTTTTGTTCGGACAAAACAAGACATTTAAAAATGAACAGCACGCTGTTTAAATGAGAGAGTAAATAACATTTAAATATATTGTGTATCGAGTTTATTATTGAGGTTTATTCCAGAATAGATTAGTTTTACATTTCATGCCAGTCTGTCAAGTTATTGATGAGGCACTGATTTTAAAACCACAGATGTGCATTAGCCAAAGAAAATTTAAACACAGTGTTGTGGCCTCTCTATCAAATAAATCATTAGTGTATTGTTCACAGAGGGGTTATAATAATTATCAGCTGAGCTGTTCTATCATGCACAATCTCGATATTCTTGCTTTACTGTAGGCGGCATCACACGTTTTCTTCTTTGATGGTTTTTGATGAGTTGCAGCATGTTTGTACACAACATGTTCTTAAGAATTTGTTACTGCAGGACTGTTTTCCTCTCTGACTGACACAATTTCATGCACATATGCCTCCTCTGAAGCATCTTTCTGAGTTTACATGTCTAAAAATATGACTTGTTCATGCACTTTGACTAAAGATGCATTATTCAACGCCTCTGCAGAGTAATTAAATCTTAATCAGGGATGGGCTCCTGTCCTTATGGAGGCGTGTCTGTGTGAGTGTGTATGTGTTTACGACAGCTCCACTGGATGCTTTTATAGTGTAAGACGGTTTTAGAAGTCTTTCATTAGGAGGGAAACTTCTCACCTGGGGAAAACGATGCAGAGGTTGGCTGAGGTTAAGACTTGGTGCTTCAAATTCAAATTCAAATTTTATTTGTCACGTACACAGTCATACACAATACGATATGTAGTGAAATGCTTGGACAACTGCTCGTGACCTAAAGAGAACAAAAAAGGAAAAGGCTATGAATAAGATAGGAAATAAATATGAAAAATTAAAAAGGGTAAATTTAACTAGGAAGGAATAAAATATAAATTAAGGTTAAAAATGAAATAACTGTACAACACAAATTAGAATGAAGGGTAAATTTAACTGGGAAGAATAAGATAAAGATAAATATATAAATTAAAGTTGAAAATAAAATAACTGTACAACAAAATACACAATATAGAACTATATAAGAATGTATGAAGAAATCTAAATATAAATAAATATATACACAATAACAGCAGCTGTACAAGTATTAACCGGAAATGAAGAATATAGTGACCAGTGTTGTGCAAAACCAAAGTCCAGAAAGTCCAGTGTGTGTGTAAGAACCATATGTGTGGGTCAGTACTGTGTGGTGGTGTGATTGAGAGACCGTATCGCCTGCGGGAAGAAGCTCCTCCTCAGTCTCTCTGTGTTGGTCTTCAGGGAGCGGAATCGCTTTCCTGACCTCAACAGAGAGAACAGTCTGTTGTTGGGATGGCTGAGGTCCTTCACGATCTTCCTGGCCTTGGTCCAGCACCGCCTGCTGTAGATTGAGTGCAGGTCAGGGAGCTCGGAGCGGATGGTGCGCTCAGCTGACCGCACAACCCTCTGTAGAGCTCGTCTGTCCTGCATGGTGCTGTTCCCGAACCAGGTTAAGATGTTTCCCGCCAGGATGCTCTCTATGGTGCACGAGTAAAAGTTCCTGAGCACCTTGGAGGGCAGTTGGAAGTCTCTCAAGCGTCTGAGGTGGTAGAGACGCTGTCGGGCCTTTTTCACCACGGTGTTGATGTGACAGGACCATGACAGGTCCTGCGTGATGTGAACTCCGAGGTATTTGAAGCTTAGATGTTTCTTCAGTTCAGCGGTCAGAGCAGGAGGTATGAAGATAATTTGCTCTCCAAAGCGAATCACCTCACACGCTTTAGTTGTAATTTTTCCTTTTAAACTTCACTTTTTTTTTGTTCTTTGTCTTGCTGATGCTACTTTAGTGTCCAGCAACATCCTCCAGCTATAGACTTTATATAAAAGATGGTGGATTATAGCGCCTGTGTCTGGTGCCTTGCATCTGCATTCTTTCTAGTAGCCAACAGGAGGTTGACTCCTTTATTTGAAGAAGTCTGGTTGTATAAAATTTTTGACACCCCTCAACTTTGACCTCTGTCAACTTTGCTGATGTCTTATTTCATACAGAATGGTGTTCTCTTTGTAAATTACAGCGCTCAATGGAAGGACAATACAGCAGAGTGTCCTTTAAGGTTGACCTACCTTGTGATTGACAAGCTCACATGCAATACCAAAACTTCCACTATACTGGTGAACACGCACAACTCCAAGTGCTGTCACATTTGCGATATCGATAATTACAGTAAGTACTGGTTTTGGTGACATGCCTACTTAAATCATGCCTTAAATCAAACAATCAGTAAAAACATGGCACTTTTGTCTGACTAAAGTAAACAACCTCTTCACTGTGGATGTGTCCATTTCTTTTATACAGTCAATGTCTCTAGCTTTTTTTTTGTTTTGCTCATTTTTGATTCAGTTATTTGAAAAACTAGTCAATATGACTTACATTAAAGAAATGCGTAATAAAAATGATTCTCAAAAAAGAAGTTGTTGAGATTATGCAGATAACAGTTTATTGACTCTCAGTATTTCTTAGGGTCTAGCAAAATTCAGTAACATATAGTAGTAGTAATAGTATGAAAATGAAATATCTAACTCTTGTTTAATCTTCTTTTTAAATCAGACAATTCCCAAACCAGTAAATAAAGCCATCGGCTATGAATCGCATGCTGTTATAATCAGTGTTGATCAAAGTCCTGCAGGCTGTTAAATTTTGTAAAAACTCAAGCACCATGTAGTACAACCTAATATTTCAGTTTGTTCACTTTTTATTCAATATTTTAACTTGCGTGGCGCTTTTCCCACAAGTATAAAATCATTTAAGTTACCTGAACGCATCATTTTCCATCAGATCAAAGAGACTTTGAGCTATTTGCCCATTTTTAACCTCTTGACTTGAAAAGGGTCCAGAGTGGATTGTTTGTATACCATTAGCTCAGAGTAACATTCGCTTTCAGGAGCTTTGTATTCCAAAGTAAAGTCCCTAAAATGTTAGAAAGTAAGCCCCCGATACTCAGTCGACTCAGCTGCACAAAAGGCATGGAATGAAGCCCTGTTCCTCTTTCTGTCAGGAAAGCTCTGGACTCGATCATGTATTAGCTTTTTGTTTGTTTTTTTTTGTTTTTTTTGGGGGGGGGGTTCATTTTCAAGAATTTTGGCATATGAGTTTAGAGAAAATTTTCACCGCCCTGCACCTGTGGAGTGTTTTTAAGCATGCAGTGCACAAGTTGATTGAATCATTCATCGTGTTTTAAATGTCAGTCTGACAACTTGTATTGTTCGGTTTGTTTTTACTGGCTGTGAATATTTCAGTTTTTCACCACTTTCTCAGAAAAGTAATGGAAAGCACCTCTGGTGAGCTCCAGCAGCACTACCTCAGTTTACTCCTGTTTGTAGCCGTGATAACCTCCGTCAGCCCTGTTCTTCTGAAATGGTACAATCCCACATCCATATTCCATGTTTACGCTCCTGTCCGGTGCCTTTACGGTTTTGTGCTGACGTCATGCCCCCACTTGCATCTTAAACTAAGCGGGAAATATGTTGACTCTGCTCATTTCTGCGAGGCCTTGGCCCTGTGGAATATTTGGTCTCTGGTGTAATCCGTGGTTTCGTTTGTCCTTATGAGGATGACCCTGAAGTTTAACCTGGCTGTTACTCATTTGCAGCCGCACCACATTACATCCTCGCTCCAAGGTCTCCTCGTCAGCAAGGACACATGGGGCAGGTTTACTGTACAGGCTTCAGCTGCTGTCCATTCATAGCTCTGATTACCCTGTCAGGCTTTGATGGGCAATGCGTATAATAATGTGCAGCATAGCATACATGGTGATCGGCCGTTGCTGGGTATTGTTTATTAGCTTTAGTCTAAGAGAGTAGCAGCATGAATGTGAACACTAAGCTGTCTGATGTGTAGCTTCCCTTTTTATGAGCATAATAAAGTATCCGCTTGTTAACTAATCGACCCCTTTTCAGGGTCCAACTGTTTCCTGCGTTGGATGAGGCTTTCATTTAAAAAAAGAATTAAGAGCTGCACTGACTTTTTTTCCTCCAAAATATTCAGTTGTTATTTTTGGCCTCTCCAGCTTGTTATTAGTACTGTCTATTACCCCTTGGAGCTATGTTTTTAAGAAGACATGATGTACTCTACAGCCCATAGGCTCAAATATTTAATCTTGTCAACTTGGGTAAGATTTCAGTGTGGACGTTAACTTAAATCAGCAATACAGCCAATGAATCCACCACCAGCTGGGTCCCATCTTTGTGAAATTTACATGTTGTTCTTGATTGAGTTCCCTCTGCGTTCTCTGGATCCCTCCCACAGTCCACATAGGAAGCATATTAAGTTAACTGGTGAGAATTTGCCATAGTTAGAAATGTGAGCAAGATTGGTAGTCTGCGTGCTAGCCCTGCGATAGATTGTAAACCTGTACGCCAGCTCTTGACCCCATGACAGGGTTAAGAAACAGATGGATCTGGCTTGTTAACAGAGTGCAGCTTGGAAACAAGCTCCATTTTCACTTATTTGCCCAAACTTTGTCACACAGATTCCTGTCTCAAGACCAAAACACCGGTTACCCTTAAGTAACACGGTGTCTTTGCATCACTTGGTTCCCTGTCACTCTGTTTTTTGGAGCTGCCTGAGCCACAGGCTCATTTCAAGTGGAGCACAGAAGCATTGCAGCCAGAGATGAATTAAAACGAGTCTCTCTCTTTCTCCTTTTAATATCCTGCATTGGACTTTATTGCTTTTAAATATAGTGACAGACCTTTTCACAAGTACTAGACTATTAGCTAGCATTGCCCAGTACACCTTGATCAGTGTGCAATTTTGTAAATGTGTTGTTATTAGCTCCTTTTTTAAAAATGTTTAATGCAAACTGTGAGTGTGACGCCACAGTTCTCCAAGCACATGTTTACAGGGGAAAAACACGAGAAGTGTAACCTCAGCCCTAACCTTACTCGCTGTATAATAGTTAGACAGCATCTTTTTTTTTTTTTGGCACATGAGTTGATAAGCAGCACTTTACTGAATAGTGTTTCCTCTCCTTATCTCAGGTGTGGGCGCTGGGCGCTTGCCAGACTGGGTGAGCTGAGAACTAAGACTGAAACCTGTTGAGAGAAAGGGGGGAAAAAAATATCACCTGGGACTGCTGAGGAGGACCTCTGTGCAGGTGAGGACTGACAGATGTGATGAAGATGAAGTGTTTATACAGGCTTTACTTTTCAAATGGATTTTAGGGTTTGTGATTCACAACATGTGACAGTGCAAAGCAGGTGTAAAACATGACTGATATACATTTGCATGCTTTTTTATGATTTCAGCTTAATAAGTGTAAACTGTTAGAGTAGCAGTGCAGAGAATATGAAAAAGTCCCATTAAAACAATTAAATAAAATCATAAACAAAGAAGATAAAATGCAAAATAAACCCCAACTACCTGTTTTTTTTTTTATTTTATTTTTCTGCTATCATTCAAAACATTTCCCAGGCTTGTCACTTTAAAGCAGAACTCCAGTGTTACCAAGTAATATTACAACAGGCACAAGCTGTGTTTTTTGTTTTTTTTTGTTTTTGTTTTTAAATTTACCTGCACACCTAACCTGCTTAGGTATGCAGCATGAGTTACCATGGCAATGCAAAGTGAACCACCTTTGTAATACTAAAAAGCAAAGATTAAACCTGAAGATACTTCACTAAAGCCCCAAATCCTGCTTCAAAGTACAGGCCTGTGGCTTTAAATGAACAAAATATTTTGTCTGCATGACTCGCATGTTAAATGCGTTACTCTCTGGGTTAGACTCACAGCGTTTGTAACACTGAAAGCTTCATTTTGCATTATTAACAAGCTATGAGCAAATTAGAGAGTATTTCCTTGCTCTGAAGATCCTCAGATCTAAAAGACTCGGCATCCTTTCTAAAGTTGACAACTGCAACACGTTTTTTGCTAAAGTCTACCTCTATGCCCTCACCTCTCGGCACTTTTGGTACTCCAGAGTTGAAGTTTTCTGTCACAGATATCTGCAAAACAAACACTGCATGCTGCATCTGCATCTCACAGAGCTTGAAATGTGTTTACTGTGCAATATTAAAAACGCACAGTAATCAAACATGGTTTTAATGACGCAAACCTTTGGCAAACTGCAGCATTGTCACTGTGGAAACCACCTACCGTTCTTCCTGACTAATTGATGTCCAGAGTTTGGCAGTTTAAAAAAAAAAAAGCAGACAAATGGTTGTCAGATTTATTAATTTTGAAAATAAGCTTAAGTCTTAATGTAGCAACACTGATAGGACGGGCCTGCTCTCTTTAAAAATGAGGAGAATAGACACAAGGGACATTGAAACACCTTTCCTTACATTGAAGTCAGTTTGGCTACTTCATATCCTGACTGTCAGCTTCAGTTGGGAAATTTGCTAATCAGAAAGATTTAGACCATGCCCACATGTCTCTGTCATTATCCCTGTGACCTCAGAGTAATCATTAAAGAGAGAACTGCTTGGGAAGGAAATGAGGAGAGAGAAAAGGGAGTTGGAGAGGCTGTTTTTCCTCAGTCAAATGATATTGGAGTGAGGAGAGGATATAGAAAGGAGATATGATTCTGGCCGTGCGAGGCATTTACATACGGTATGGAAATGTGACAGACTCTGGCGTTGAGGACACATTTGCTGCTGCTCTTAGGTTCACACGGCCATCAGCAGGGTGGAGCTTCCTGACCCATGGAGAATTACTTCCAGGCCGAGGCCTTCAACCTGGACAAGGTGCTGGACGAGTTCGAGCAGAACGAAGGTGAGCTTTAATAGATGCAGACAGCAGACGAGGACAAGCGGTGAGTCATTGCGGACGAGGAAAGGCGAACAGAAAAGGAAAAGCTGCTGTCAGCGTGCAATTGCACAACCTCTGAGAGTAAATCATCAAGGTGTCAGAAAATCAGCCACCGCCCATTAAGTCTGAGTAACATTCACAGGTGGGGATTGAGGGCGGGCCACGAGGGGATAGGATTAATTGAATTTCCCATTTCCCTTAGGCTTTGAGACATCGTGTAACTGGTGCAAGACAGGAGGGTTGGCTGTTTTCATCACACTTAATGATCCCAAAAGTGTGTCGGAGCCTTTTTGGAGACTCTGTGATTTCACAGTTTATTTATGGTAATTGTGAAGTAAACACTGCATTACTGAGCTGTGTATCTGCATTCTCTCAGCATTCCAGCACAAATGCCTGTTATAGGGAAAAAAAAAGGATGGCTCTTCTTCTAAATTTGTCTTCTAAAGTCCTGCAGATCCATGGGCACAAAGTAGAGTTTAATGTTACTGTGAACTTGGTGTGTATTTTGTCTGTGTGTGGTTATCTTTGACCTCTGTCAGAGATCCAGCTTGGCAGATTAAGTGTGTGTGTGTGTGTGTGTGTGCTGCACACTGAAACAGCTTAGCATGAACTGCAGCGGATGGAGGCGAGGGCCGACTGTGTGAGGAAGTCGGTTTAAAGAAATATTTTAAGAATTTCTACTTGTATTACACAGCAGTTATATGTCGGCTTGACTGATGGCTCCCAGGGGCGAGCAAGCCATTTTGGCCCACTTTCTCAGAATTTCCCAGTCCATCCACACACTAATTTCCCACTCCATGCCAACCTCATTTCTCAGTTCATCCCCTGCTTTGTTCCTGCCATTTATAGCTTTTTCGATCACCTGGAAGTGTGTATCTTTGTATCAGTTCTCTGTGGCTGTTCTTGTGAGGCTGTTCAAGGGTTCATGATCTCCTAACCACTTCCTCGTATTTCACATTTCATGTGTTAAGCAGAAAATTGGAAGCTGTTTGGAAAGTGTAGATAAATGGTTGTGTCCGGCAAATGCAAAGTGGAATAGGGGACTACATCAAGACAAATATTAATTTATGTCTTTATAGATATTAAATGGTGCAGGCTTCATAAGACCAAGCATGAGCACCAATTTTTCTGACATGAGGATGACAATACCAGTTTATACATTAATATTTTGGTTGATTTCGTAAAAAAAAAAAAAAAATAGTTGTAGATATAATTTGTGAGTACATTAAAATACGTTCAAAGAGCTTCTGCTGAGATCCATACAGTCTTTCATTTTCCTTTTTTCTTTTTTCTCTGCAGATGAGACGGACACTCCCATTCTTTCAGATGCTAAGTGGACCCAGATCCTGGCCCCACCAACCCACATGCTCTCTTTGAACCCTGCGCTGGCTCACGCAGACCTCAGCCCCCGGGAGAGTCCCCTGTCATTTAAGACCCTCCCCGACTCATCCTCCACCCCTCCCTCAGGGGCTGATCTGAAAAGGCATCCTGGTCCCGAACCTCCATCCTGGGCAGAGGAGAGGCCGGCAGACGTCCACAGCCCTCCCCTCCCCCAGCCCAATATCGGCAAACTGGTGGGCACCGACGACCTCTCGCCGCCCCCTGTGACGGCCTCTGACAACGTGGAGAATGGCTGCCTGTCCAGTCCACAGCTGGATGCCCTCAGCAAAGAGATAAGTTCTCCTGCAGACATCCAGCTTGGTGATTCTGGCCAGGAGACTAAACGTGAAGAGACAGCTGCCTCATCCGGAGGAGGAGGCTCGTCTGTCAGTCACACTCGCTTCAGCTTTGAGGTTGGATTACAGGAACAAACACCCTCCACAAAAATTCTCCCAAATGTGGAACACACGGCACAAAATGGGGATGATGGCAGTTCAGCTGCCTTACAGGACTTTGGCCTAGAAACGCAAACTAGAATTTTAAAAGAGGAGCAAGGGGAAAGTCTCCTGAATGGAAGCAGGGTTGTTCAGAGTGGGTGTGAGTTGGAGGAGAACGGTGCGTCTCCTTCGGACAAGGTTGGGCTGGAGAAGGAAAGGAGATGTGGTCCAGAGGGACAAGTAGACCAGCACCACAGAATAGCAAATCTTCCAAATGGTTTGGAACAGGAGAGCGGGACTAGCTCTAAGCCTCAGGAGGTGGAAGAGAGGGTAGAGGAAGGTGTTTCCCCCTCTCCTGTCCCCTCAAAAGAGGACTCTGTAACTGAGGAGAAAGAAATGGAGGAGAGCAAGCAGGAAAGCGGCGAGGGAGGAGCGGGGGGATCGGGTTGCATCCAACCAAAACTCAACAACCGGCTGCAGCCAGTCAGCATTCCCTATGGAGGCGCCCGACCCAAACAGCCCGTCAGCCTCAAGCTCCAGATCCCACAGCCGTTGTCGGGCCAGGTGCAGAACCTGCTCAGTCCGTCTGCCGCCAACAAGAACAAGAACCTCGAAAACCAATGCCGGAAAGGCACACCCTCCGAAACGTCGCCTGGCGGGACTGACCAGAGTGCAGTCAGCGTGAATGGAGAGGGCATCATCCACTCTCCATCCCTCATACCCCCAGAGAGCCCAGACAATGATCTCCAGGCAGGGCAACAAGGTGCTCTGTGCAGGAAACCTACCAGCTCTCTGGGAGAGGTCGCCCCTGTGTGGGTGCCTGACTCCCAGGCTCCAGTCTGCATGAAATGTGACGTCAAGTTCACCTTCACCAAGAGGAGGCATCACTGCAGGGCCTGTGGCAAGGTCAGTGGTGTACTAAAACTGTGCTAATCTAACCCATAAAGAGCAGTCTAGCTATAATGACCTATTACACAACTGTGTATCTCTGTGATTATGTTGTTTTTGATGTTTAATAAATCTCGTAAGTGTGCACCAAAAGTAGGCAGTGTTTTAATATTAAGCAAAAACAGAAACGGCGAGATGGAAAAACATGTGGAAATAGCTTTGATAGATGAAGGAGGTAAATTTAATGCAGGGCTGTGATAGACTCTTTCCTCTTTAGGCATTTATTTGCTGATAGTTGGGCAGGTAGCTTTATAGCATTATGCCCACCCACACACACAAAGCAGGTTGTCTGCACTGTGCTCTAAGCTGAAGATGCAGTCGCTGACAGTGCAGTGGAAAAATCGGCGGACTGCTACTTAATTTCCCATGGTAGTAAACAAAATCACACACGCTCCTTGCCACTTGAGCAGGGGGGAGCTGGCACTGCAGTAATACTAACACCTGCACTGGGGCTGCAAACAATAGGCGCAGCGGGAACCTCGGTGCACCCTCCACCACAGTGCTAGATCCACAACTAGATTATAATGGTGCCGCGTGGCTCTGAAATTAAAAGGATCATCTACCCTCTGTCTAATTATTTAAAGTACATGATACTGGAAAATGACACGTAATGAGGTACTAATCCATTGAAAGAAAAGTGTCGTGTACGCAGCTGCAGCTCATTGAAGCGCTGGCTCAGTACATGAAATCAGTGTCCATAAAACGCTACATTTCCTGCACATTTAATGACAACTTTCTGGACGTTCTTTAATTAAGAAATAATAATAATAATAATTTTTACGTTGAAGGTGATGATGTCATGTTGGAGGTTTGGTCATTTGTAGGATTCTGGTGTGGATTATTTTTCTGTCTCTCCGTGTTGTTTTTAAGGTGTTCTGTGCGGCGTGTTGCAGTCTGAAGTGCAGGCTCACGTACATGGACAGGAAGGAGGCTCGTGTCTGTGTCACCTGTCACTCTGCTCTGACAAGTGGTGAGCATCATTGCAAGTACTGCAAGGTTTCTTCTTTGCAACTTATGAAATCAGATGTTAGAGGTGCAAATTGCTAAGTGTTTCCTCCATATCCTTTTAATGAATTTAGTATGTCCAGATAAAACCTTTGTCCAATTTTACATTTTCTTTATTTGCAGTCACACGGTAGACAGCGGTATATAAAATCATCTGTGTTTATACAACTTTCCAGTGTAATTCCGCTTAGAAGTTTGTTTGTTTCTTTTTACATAATTACAGAACACAAAAACAGACCATGGAGTATTACTTGCTTTAAGAAAGAGAGAAGAATTGGAGAAATAAAAGTGAAATAATTTATAAGAGACTAATAATAGAATAAATAACAAGATTAAACAGTAATAGGGACTTGGTAAGATGTGCTTTCTCTCTCGTGGGATCTTATGGAAAAAGCAATTTGTCTTTATTTATTAATTTTTCTCCACATTATGAAGATTGCATAAGCAACACACAAGTTCTCTAAGGCTGGGCCACCTGGCTTTAGAAATGTGAGCCGCTAAACTCGCAGGTAGTTTATTTTTGCGTTTGCAAATCCAAAAAGAAAGTCTTTCCAATTGAAAACCAAACTTGTTCTGAATAAAGTGTCTAATTTTGCATGACGTTTGCACCACAAAGTTTGAAAACTTTTGAAAAGCCTGAAATCCAGTTCAGCAAGTTGTAATGGAACAGTGCATGACATAATATACAGCAAAACAAAACAAAGCATCACAGCTTTATGCAAAAGTAATCCAGTAAATGCTTCAGAAGAAATAAAGATCGGTTCAATAAACAGAGTAAAGGAACAGGTGTATTGAAAACCTGATTTGGGGCGACAAAACAAAGCGTGTAAACGAAAAGGGTACGAAGCAGAAACACGAACGGTTTTTGACCATGCAAAGAGAAGATCAAAGAGAAGTTGATCAGAGCTTCTTAATGAATAAAAATGCGATCTGTCCAAAGGTTCAGTAGTTAGCAGCAGTTTGATTTTATCTCTAATGTGGCGCAGCTTCTGTATAGATAAATCATGTTTACAGCACACATTTTGACACATCGTGCTATGAAAGGAATGGGTTATATTAATGACTTTAATTATCAGTGCAGGTCAGTCCAGGTTCACTGATTAATGACTTAATAATGAGTTTTAATAATAATGTTGTTCGTTGGTGCCTTTCAAAGGATTCAAGGTCACCTTAAAACACAAAATGAACAAGAACAGCATTAAAAGAGATTTAAAATCCAAGAACACTATGAATGTAAAACGTATAAAACAAGATGGTTACAGCTGATATGCTAATGTAAACAGATGGGTTTTGTGCTGCAATTTAAAGAGTGTCAAAGAGTCTCGTTGATGAGCTGAGGTGAAGCACAGCTGTAGGCTGTAGCAGCTTTAAGGCTGAAGTGAAGACTTACAGGCCTCATTAGAGAAAATAGTAACACCTGTGAATTTTGTGCTATGAAGGAGTACCTGCTTACAGGAAAGTCTTCTAAATTCCCCAAGAATTCTCCTGGTGTGAAAAATGTATGTGTACTTATGTAACGCATGACGACTCCTAATGTTTACTGGTGCCATTTTCTCTCTGTCAGCTCAATCATGGGAAACGCCGGCTGCTGCGAGCAATCAAAGTCCAAACCCCAACAACCCAGCTGAGTACTGCTCCACCATCCCCCCTCTGCAGCAGGCTCAGGCCTCTGGGGTGCTCAGCTCGCCCCCTCCAACCGTCATGGTGCCCGTGGGAGTCCTGAAGCAGCCTGGCAACGAGGGTACGACCTTTACGGCGAATAAAAGTACTCTTATGCTAACATCTTTTGTAACCCTTGAAAGTGACACTTTGTCCTCTGCAGATTTTTCCTTATATGCTGATATTTCATTTAGTGTGTGTGTGTGTGTGTGTGTGTGTGTGTGTGTGTGTGTGTGTGTGTGTGTGTGTGTGAAATCTCAATGACAGTTTTAGCTTTTAACAGTCGATATAAATCGTAATGTAATCGATATATTGTGCTGTTTATTTCAAAATAATCATTTTTATGGCTCAGTGCACTACTTTCCCAACTGTTTACATTTCTAAATGATCACATTCACCCCACATCAGGCAGTAGTAGCTATAAAATTCATATGTCCTCCTCCTCCAAGTAAATTTTAATTAAAAATTCAAGGTAGTCCACTTAATTACATTTCTTTCTTAAAATAAATCGACTAGTAGGCAAACAATTTATTTATATAGCACTTTTCAAAGACAAGAGCAACTGTTTTGTGGAAAATAATCACACAAAAATTAAAAAGAATGTCCAGAGAATATACATTTAAATGAAGAAGACAGAAGATTATTACATTGCAAAATAATTGATCAATAATACAATAATACGTGTCTGTCTACTTTCAACAGCATACTGAAAAATTATGTATTTTAATATGCTCTAAAATCCTCTAACTTCACGTTGAAGCACCACAGATTTCCTGCTGCGAGGAAGGTGAAATCCAAGGTCACAGGAGAGGTCAAAAGCTCAAATGGAGATGACATAAGATTCAAAATTGGACAGTTGAATTTCATGCTTGATAATAAAACTGGATGAACAGTTTAGGAAAATTGGCATCAACCTACTTCAGTTGGCTCATTTCTGCCAAAATTCAGGGGTCGAAGTGCCTTTATATTTATGTTATTCCAGGTTTCAGTTAAAAACTTTTTGTCGACCAATACCCTTAAGTGTCCTTTTCAGTTTTAGCCCCACAAAATCATTTGTGTGGCTTAATTTATTTTGAAAGAATTTTGGCTGTAGCCCAGTGTAATCATATTAAATTATTGTGATCTCAGCATTGACCAAAACAATTACGATTGATGCTTTTAATTTGACAGCGTGTCTTTGACATTCAGGGTCCGTCTCACGAGAGCAGAGGAGGGTGTGGTTCGCTGATGGAGTCCTACCCAATGGTGACACAGCAGAGTCACCCAAACTGCCGACCTCCAGCTCTGCTCCTTCGCAGTCACTCGCCATCAATAAATCCTCCACTTCTGAGTCCACTGAGGTAGGCTTGGCAGCCCCAACTAATACTATTAGGTTAGCTATGTATGGCCCTATTTGCTACTCTGCATTTTGCTGATGGGAGTCACAAAGAACTCTTTATGTGGTATTGTTGGTGGTATGCTGGCTCAGTCTCAGACTGTGATAAACAGCAGTAGGTCAAAGGAAACATTCCTTGTTGCATTATGAGAATTAGAAAATCCACTTGATTGAAATGCTTAAAGCTGGAATGTGCTTTACTCTGGTCACTCAGCTTGTTTCTAAGTGGATAACAGAACAGCAAGCCGTATCCGGTTGTTTCTGTGGTTTTGGTGTATCGAGCATCAGCTGTCAGGATGATTCATGGCCTCTGAAACAAAGTGACTCCCTGTGAATCCCAGAAAGCCTTATTATGCTTTGTAGACAGAACGTGAGCTTAAAACCAGACTTTAACATGTGAAAGTCAATGTGAGAATTCAAGTCTTGGTGAATTTGATGCCAGAAATTCTTCACCAGAGAAGACGAGCCCTTTAGTTTGACCGGAGCACACGAAAGGCATCTGCTGTGCATTCATGACTGTTTTCATGGTTTGCTTCTCAAATAAAAGCGACTAACCTAAAAAGGGCAGAGTGAGAGAGGCTTTGGTTCAGGCCAGAAGAAAAAGACCCTCAATCAGTTTTTAATTTTACTTATCACAGGGAAGAGTACGATGGAGCCAGTGAAACAAGTTAGACGATGTCCTCTGCCGCTGTGGAGGAGCTTTATCAAATCTGACAAAATGACTCAAGCTGCATAAGTAATCACATTTTGGTAGATTTATAACAGACCGGTCGCAAAGTCTTTGAAAGAAGGTTGAGAGCAATTAATATAAGATGCTATTAATTTGTATTGAGCTTGTTCAAGAAACTTAATGTCGAGATAGCTGTGGTCTCTAATGTCGACCCAATATTTGTCTTTAAATAAAATTTAAAGGAACTTTATTGTGTTAGTTTTCCAGTGTGACGATTTCATTTTTGGAATCTAGTAAAGTAGCTTTGCATGATTTATAGGTCATAATAATCCTTATCTTGTAGACTGTAAATAAACGATGAGTGTAGCCACCACCAGGAGTAATGCAAGAGGCCACCAGGATATCCGGTTGTTAAGTGATGACGCGACGAATCCTACTTCCGGGCCTAAAGTAGTCTGCGTTTAATATGGCTTTTGTGTTGTTAACATGTTTAATGTTATGTATTTTCTTCTATTTGATCTCGAAAAGCTCCTAAAACAGTCAGTGATCACTGTTGACCTCCCTCGGCTTTTATTACCGCTAATCATTTATTTAAGCTCAGTTTTTAAAACCTTAGGATGTAACTACAGCCCAGCCCATGCAGCAGTATATGAATGACTAACCTCGTATTGTGGATGGATTATCTCAGTTGTTCTCCTGGCTGAAGTTTGGTCCTTTTACAGCATCCTGCCATGCGATTACATTTGTTCCTGACCACCGAGAACACTCACGGTAACTTTTATCGAGTGGAAAAAAAGTTAGCTTGTTTATATTATGCTAACATAGCTGTGTGGCTAGCGGTCAAGTAGCACATCATTATATACCAGCTAGCCCAACTTCAGTAACCCTACAAACGTCACTGCTGTTTAGTTTTCTGTCTTCATTTATGTTGGAAGTGATAACAGAGCTGTACGTTTTAATTTGTTTCCAAAACCCCGCAGTCAGGACATGCTATATTGTATTTAGATAGAAACTAGTGAGCTGACTTCCTGCTAACTGCTAACTCCGTTAAATGTCATAAATTCCGTTTTCATGGATGCCTGGATGTTAGACTCAATTGTTACACGTGGTAGAGCAGAACGCTGATCATTTTATTAAAGATGAAAGACTTTAGACAGTTTTTCAACTCTCAGTAATGCCATAGTGATCGTTTGATATATGGACCTGCAGCGGAGTTTAGGCCCAGACACAGCTAGTGACGTCAGACTTTACGACCGGATAACATTAGTCTTTTGGCCACTGCTACATTATTTTTTTTTATGGACAGAAAATTTCCATATTTGGACAAGAAGGTGGAATGCTAAGTTATCAGCTAATGCTCACAATCACGGTTAGCAAGCTGCATTCATAAAGTATAGGGTTGCAATGTACAGGCACTGAGCAGTGCCAAGTAACAAACTAATAAAGTATTCCAACAGGAAGCCACAGGAATATTAGAATTCTCCAAAAGGCACCAGCAGCACAACTCTGGTCTAATTCAGTGGCACACACAGCGGTCAGCTGTAGCACCTGTCAGTCAAGGGAGCTACGGTTCCAACTTGAAGCCTTAGAAAAGTCAAACAAATAAGTAAAGTGGGGGGAAAAAAACACCATCACACACATACAATTGTAATGAAATGTCCACACCAAACAAAACATGTTTATTTATTTTTTGTTCCAGGCTGCAAACAGGTTTCTTCTGATTGGCTGCCCCTCAGTAAACAGACAGAGTGGTGTGTGGCTGGCTTCAGCTCACAGGGATTAATCATAATAGATGCCTTTTAAATCTCTCAGGCTAAATTGTTTTGGATCATTACTGAACAGTTCAATAAATGTAAAATCACATTGGCAAAAATATCCAAGGTAAAGTTTAAAGAGAAGTGAATGAGTTCATAAGCAGTCGCCCGTCTACACATCCAGCGGAGCAACAATTAGTATTTTTGTGGAGTTGTTTTCTGCCCACCTGATCAGCGTGGCTCTAATTTCTACTCCCTTACCCTCTAACCGGCTTTCAGCTGCTGAGTACTCCACTCTGCTTTTACAGCACAGTCACACTGCTGTGGAGTAACAGTCTTAGTGAACTAGATGGTGAAGTTATGAGATGCTGTCGAAGCTGTGTGACTCATGCTCTCCACCTGCTAATATTGATCATTGCAGCTTTAAGGATATAAGGGACCAAATGGCTGAAATGTCAGTTTTGTATTGTTTCAAGTATTTTTCTTCTTCTTGGATTATTTTAAAGAGCACTGCTGATATTTAAATCCAACGTGCTCTGTTATTAATATATAGTTACACTTAATGCTTGTTGAACCTGTTCTGCCAATCTCAGCCATAGTTCCTGAGTATTGTCTGTATTATTACATCTCACTGTGTGTTATAACCTTCAGTACATCTAACTCCACACCCCCCCACCTCTTCTCTCCACCCTCAGGCAGCCCATACCCCTGTTGCCCCGGTGGGCAGCCCCGTGGGCAGCTCTCTCAGCCTGATCCCGGAGGACGGGCTCCCTCCCATCCTCATCTCCACCGGAGTCAAAGGAGGTACGGGAGGCCACATCACAGGTGCTTGCCCTCATCCCCACCGTTCTGCTGCCTCCTCATTGCTCCGTCAGCTGCCGTTTTTGTGCTTTTCTTAAATGTTGTTTCTCTCGTGCTTATACCGTCACCGCTCATGTTTCGACCACTCATTGCTAAGAGGGGGCGGGAGGGTGGTTTTGAACACGGTAATGCTGTGGTTATAAGCGATTGCTTGGGAGAGTTTTTAGCTGCTTCCTAATTTGATTTTGTACTCATTTTACCATCTTCAACCCTCTCCTCCTCTCTCTTGACTCTCATTCCGACATCACCGTCTCTCATTCTCCGTTCCTCTCATTTATCTTAACTTTGCCTTGACTCCTCCCGCTACCTGTTTCTTCTTCTACTCCGCTCCGACCACCTGCAGATTACGCAGTGGAGGAGAGGCCGTCGGAGATCGTCCTCATGCAACAGTTGGAGGAGGGAGGCCCAGACCCACTGGTCTTCGTGCTCAACGCGAACCTGCTCGCCATGGTCAAGCTTGTCAACTGTGAGTTAAAGCACTGTTCTGGGGGGAGGAATTTTGGGGGTTTTTTAAAAGAAGAGGAGCAGCAGTGAGCGTAGAGTCAGACTTCTAAATTAATAATTTTTTGATGACAAAAGGGAAAAAGGCAAAATACATATTTGGACTATATACATTTTTTATGATGGCTGATTTTAGCTCTCTTTTTTTTCTTTTCTTGTGAATTACTGAGTAGCCATGCTCAAACATGCTCAAATGCCTGAGGAGTTAGGACGTAGAATATGTACTGCCTGGTTCACTTACTGTATCTGTTAAAGTAACAGCTTTTTGTCATTCACACACACAGCTCGGTTACACAGATGTTCATTATGCATTCATTCAGACATTCCTGAAAGAGCTGCCACGCTAATGCAGTGTGTGGCGTATAAGAAGAAATGCCACAATACTACTGAATAATACTCATAAATGTGTATCACAAATCATGATTTATAAATGTTGTCTCATACCGTTTGTCTCATACATCAATACTTTGCATTATGTATGACAGTTTTAAAAATCTGGATTGCAGAGTTTCTGGGTTAAGCCAATGAGGAGCGCCTTAATAATAATAATAATAATAATAATAATAATAATGGATTGCATTTATATAGTGCTTTTCCACTATTCAGTCACTCTTACATTCACACACTGGTGGAGGCAAGCTACAGTTGTAGCCACAGCTGCCCTGGGGCAGACTGACAGAAGCGAGGCTGCCATATCTCGTCATCGGACCCTCTGGCCAACACCAGTAGGCGGTAGGTGAAGTGTCTTGCCCAAGGACACAACAACTAAGACAGACAGAGCAGGGGATCGAACCGGTAACGTTCCGGTTACAAGATGAGCTTCCCAACCCCCTGAACCACATTCTCTAAAATGACCAGGAGGGGGCAACACCTGTGGTGGCCCCCTACTGACAGCTTTCAAGTTAGGGTTGTGTTGTTTGTAAAACGTGTTATGAATATGTTGTTCGGCCTGTATATGGTGGTTCTTCTGATTTTTATTTATTTATTTATTTTTATTTATTTATTTTAAATGGATTATTATTCATATAAAACATGTTAGATCACTTCCGTAAAGGGGCCTCTAATGTAACTGTGCCCTGACACGTTTTCCCTCTAACCCCACAGACGTAAACAGGAAGTGCTGGTACGTGACGACTAAAGGGATGCATGCCGTCGGCCAGGCCGAGGTCGTCATTCTCCTCCAGTGTCTGCCAGATGAGAAGACCATCCCCAAAGACATCTTCACCCACTTTGTGCAGCTCTACCAGGAGGCCCTCAGTGGTAAGAACAACATCGGCAGCTCCACCAGGATGCTCTCATTTCCACCTGCACCGTGGAGCCACTCATTAGCGGTTCTGTCTAGAGTCCACAGGTGGGGTGTCTCAGTTGGGGGCCTGCCCTGTTAAAAATGAGCAAACTCTAAATGTAGTGCACAAGAGGAAAATGTCTGAGCTCTACTTTTTGCTTCATAGAGACCACAGGTGCGCCCAGTCGAGCTCAATTTGGAATTTGGGTTACCGTCCAACACTGCTGTGTCTGGTTCATGAAAAATGGTCCAAACATTAGCGTCCTGCTGTCAGGTTGCGCCCCTCCAGGCGTGACTCCTCGCCACCGCTTTGCAGTTCGTTTTTTCTTTTCTTTTTTTAACCTCCGTATGCTGCAAAGCAAAAACTGCTAATATCAGCTGACTTTGACGGCTCGCTACCCTAAGGCTGTTTCCTTTTTCATATTCACACTGGAGCAGTTTCAAGTTTGTGGATGGGAGCCATATTGTTTGTGTCTGTCTCGATTAGGTCGGCGTCCGTCAGGCCTCGAGAAGAAGTGCTGGCTTTAGCAAGTCCTAACTGCTGAGCTTTTTCCTGCCATTAGGATTATTATGTTATGTGCCATTTAAAGGCGTGGATCTATCCCACAGATAATTAGAGACATGAACCCTTTTATGGGTAAAATTAAGTTGTAGAGTGAGCAGGCGAGCCTTTGGTGTAGAACTTAATGCAGACTAAACAAGGCTGCTTAGCCACACTGAGTAATCCCTGAGCCTTTCATATCTGTCTCCTCTTCTCAGGACCAAAGCTCTTCCCTTCTTAGCTTTTCATTTGTGCTCATTTTCTTACTTTATTTTTTTCTTCCTCTTCATCTTTTTCAATTTCCTGCTTTTTGCATTCCCTGCTTTTTATTACATTGCTCCCAAATGCCTCTTGCATTACTCCTCTATTTTCTCTTTCCTCCCTGCTGTGCTTTTCCTCTCTAATTCAATCAACCCCTCCTCTTCCACCTCCTTCCATCTCTTATATCACTAACCACTCTCATTCCCCTTATTTTTCTTCTGCTTCTTTTAAGGTAACGTGCTGAGCCACCTGAGTCACTCGTTCTTCACGCAGAGCTTCCTGGGCAGCAAGGAGCATGGCGGCTTCCTTTACATCAGCCCTTCCTTCCAGTCGTTGCAGGACCTGCTCCTGCCCAACCCGCCCTACCTCTTCGGGATCCTCATCCAGAAATGGGAGACGCCCTGGGCCAAGGTCTTCCCCATCCGCCTCATGCTGCGGCTGGGAGCAGAGTACCGATGTGAGTTGAGAAGAATACGAGGCTCCGTACTGTGCCGTCACGGTGATTAAGAAGTAATAATGATGTGATTATGTTGCTTTAATGGCACTCAGACATGTTGCTAAAGAGCTGAAGTTCCCATTTAGTTTGATATGCAAAGAAAATGAAGCTGAGCAGTTTAAAAGCACAGACAAAACAATCCCAGATGTTGGATGTGATTTACAAATCTGCCCTTACACTTTGTGCACATTTGTTTTACCACAAAACCTGTTCGTCACTATTTTTACCAGATTTTTTTTTTTCTTTACGGTGTGGACAGACTTCCTCAGATGATTCATATGCACATATGATAAAGGTGCGGGCGTCTTCGGTGTCTGACGTGAAAGAACGGTGGACATATCTATGGCTTTTCCTCCAAACACTGGTCCTGTGTGGCACAGTGAGTGAGGCTCAAAGTGTAGCCAGAAACTAAGGAGGGCTGTGTCACAATATGACCCCTGCTGCCACATCTGGTCACTAACCAACCAAATACCTTGACAATTAATGCAAAAACAAACTGAATATATTGAAGCAAAAGATTCAAAACAAAAAGTTTGTTAGAAGAAGAAAATTGGGCTGTTTCGGCAGCAGGAGCTTGTTTGTAAGGATGCGTTCTCCAGCTGTTGTCTTGAACCATCCCAGGAGAATAATGGCAGCCGCACTTCAACTCAGCAGGTATCATCAACGTGCAGTCAACACACATCAAACTTTTTACCGAACTTTATTAGATCCAAGTCACACAGGCTAATGTGCTGTGAACTTATAAATCTCTTAAAATCACTGAGGTGACTTAAATGCTTTTTTGTTAACTAAAGGCAAATAAAACACTATTGTTTTAATTTTCCAAGGCATAACATTTTTTCTTGACTTCTCTCAAACATCTTCACTAGTTTCTTAATAATACACCTGTTTCCCTATTGGAGTTTCTCAATCGGCGTTATCCACACATACAACACCCGGTTGCCAGGGAAAAGTGAATTGCTCATATTACTTCCTGTTTAACAAACATTTCTGCACATTTTGTCATTTTGTAGTGTTGCTGGGTACATCACTTCAGTTATGTTTGTTTCTTTTGCTGTACTTCACAACCACAGTCACCTCAAGGTGCTTTATGTAATAAGGTAATATTAGAGAGAAAGATGATCCCTGTAAGAGCAGAACTTGGCTATGGTGGGAAGGAAGGAGTCTGTTTTAGGAGGTAGAGGCTTCAGAAATTTGAATTGTGGACTGAAGTGAAGTGGAGACGCAGCACATGTTTGTAGGATTGAGTTAAAATGAGCTGAGGTTACTCCAAAAAACGTTGCTCCTATTTCAAGCTTAGACAGCACTGAGGTCCCTGGGAACGTTAAGTGTGTGAGTATCCTGTAATGGTCTGTTGGGTCTTTATGGTAAAATATTAAGATCTAGAGAACTTAGTATGTCAGCTGACTTCATATCATGGCTTCCCACATGAAGGAGAGATTTAACGGCGACGCTGCTTTCACCAAATCTTCTTCTCTCACAGCCAGACCTGCCAGTGCCGAGCACCGCCCGCTCGGCTCTGTGAAGCGCCTTGTCTGCATCCAGCGAACACGGATAGAATACATTAACAAAGCCACACACAGTCGAAGCTCTTAAACACAAAACAGTTGCGCAGCCATGAAATCAGCCCACCACACAAACGGCGCTCTTCTCCACGCTCTCACCTCTTACCTCCGGCGCTGACCAGCAGAAGGCCGAGAGACTCGTCAGCACGAAGTGCAGATTGAGGCTGAGCTTTATTTCTTTCTTTGCTAATGAGAGTTTATACTGAGATCTCTTTTTCCCCGGCTGTTTGCAGTGATAAGGCTAAAAATAGTCATCTAAGAAGCTTTAGTTGCTGAAGGAAAAAAGCAGCTGCTGTATTTTTTATTTATTTATTTTTTCACTTGTGGATTAGGAGTTCACTGTGTGTGATGCGTGGGGTCTCTTGTTCTGCTCATTTGCATTTATGGATGAAGAGGAGGAAAAAAAGAAGTTGTGTAACATTGAAATACCTGGAAAAAACCTACAGACCACAAAGCCCCGGAGCACTAATGAAATAAAGAAGCCGCTATTTTCTGCTGCTCGCTAATTCATAAGGAGTCGTCACAGCAGGGGAGCCACGTGTTTGATTTGGCAGCTTTTTGCACAAGATTTCTGACACAACTCCAGAGGAATTTCTGTCTTCTGTCTCCTCTGAGTTCTTTCACTTTTTAGGGGATTGTGTAATGAAATCAGCTGTGAAATTGTTTTGAAAATAGCAAAAAATATAAATCCATGAAACCAAATTTGTGGAAGAGGAAGATTCTCCTGTAATCACCAGTAATCATTGTGTTCTGCAGTTTATCCGTGCCCGCTGTTCAGCGTTCGCTTCAGAAAACCGCTCTTTGGAGAGACCGGTCACACCATCATGAACCTGCTGGCGGTAAGTGCTTTGTTTTTCTCTTCCTGAGCTCACTTTTTAATTATTTTAAAGGTTAAAGAGCCCCCCGCTATATGCTGGGTATGTAAACAGGAATGTAACCATTCAAGTGATTTGTTTGTTATGATGTTCATTTCAGTTCATTTATGTTTTGTTTTTTTTTCTTTTTCACTGTCCCAGGACTTCCGTAACTACCAGTACACGCTGCCGGTGGTCAAAGGTCTGGTTGTGGACATGGAGGTGAGGAAGACGAGCATCAAGATCCCCAGCAATCGCTACAATGAGGTGAGCGCCCATCCAGTTGTATTTATTTTCACACAATAATGATAGAGAAAATGATAAAGATTTCCACTTCATAGTGCTGCTTTTTCACTCATTCTACACACTTCAATCATGCAATGCAACCACAATGCTCTTCTTCACCAAATCTCTGTCTGTCCCTTACATGGTGCATGCATACATTTAAAAACCATCACCGTTAACAGCAGGCTGGTGAGATGCATTAGCTAACTTCACAGTTAGAATACACTGAGGAATATGGAAGCCTGTTTCTGCCAGCAGAAAAAGAAATGCAATTCATAAGCTAAAATTCCAGGTTATTATCTCAAAATTTTACATTACTACCTCAAATCTCTGAAAAAAGCTAAAAAGTTAAGAAAATAACGTGAAATTTTGACCTGCTATTTATTTATTTATTTATTTACTGGCAGAAACAAACTTTCATAGAGAGAAACCCTAAAGGTGATAAACGAGAAAAAGGTTCCTCTGGCCATCCAGCGTGTTAGTCTCTGCATGTGAGAAGATTAATGGTGTAAAAATTACATCTATACATTTAAAGTTAATGACCTGAAACCTTTGCAGTGTTTCAGCAGTGCTTCAAACTCAGGAACAGGGGACGTTGTTTGGGTATTTTTCTTACTTGGGATACTTTCTTCTTAATAATATAAACGTTTTAACGCTATTCATTTAGAACTGAGCGAATCACAAGCCTGGTGTTTAATTACATTGAAAGTCACATTTCAAAGGTCTCATACCTGTAGTCGCCTTGGTCATAATTCTTTGGTCCACCTACGATTGATGTTTGATTTACCACAGCTAGAAATCAACATTATATTCAGGACATGTCCTGAGATTTTATTGGAAACATTCACTGCCTCTAAGTTGCATAAACTTTGGTTGCGTAGTTTTTGTGTAATCTCTGACAGTCAGTCAGATGGACTCACAGCTGCCTGTATACATTTGTTATATGGAGTCTTTAGTTTCAGTCTTTCTCAGTGTGGTCACATTTCTTTAATCAGCATGAAAGATTTAGTGCACGTGTTTTTATTTAAAACTGGGATTTGTTCACCTGTTCTGAACTCGCTATATCCTGATAAACACCATCCAAATTATAATGAATAAAAAGACTAAAGTTGGTGGTGAAAGTAATACAATCCAAACTTAAACAAGCAAAACCTACTTAGGAAGCTGAATGAAATTAAAATAAACAGAAATTAAATAAGAATTACAAAATGAAATAAAATTACAGAAATTATAAAAGAATGTTATAACTCTGGCTTGCACCCCACCTCTGTGATGGATCTCTGTTTTTTGAGTGTTTGTCTTTATAAAATGAATAGAAAGTAAAATCCTCGCATTAAACATTAAAAACAAATTCCAGAAAATGAAGGAAAGCAGATTTTCCTCTTATATAATTCATATTTAAGCATTATTTTCAGGATCAGGCATCGTTTTTCAATCTTCCAACATGCAGACTCCCTCCATCAGACTAATGACATCAGTGAATGAGGCTGACTGTGTGTAGGTGCTGCGTGACAAATTCTCTGGAGTCCCTGCAGCTGAACATGAGGTGTGGGCTGCCCACGTGTTATAACGCTGCTGCCTCGAGGGTGTGAATGAACGGCGTACCAGAAGAAGTGATACGCGTTTGGGTGAGAAATAAAGCCGCGGCGGAGAGTGCGGTGCCGGTTGTAGCGTTTGGCTGTCGATGCGGTAACAGATGGGAACCCAGTAATGTGGAGCGGGCACTATTGCTCAACAGCTTGCAGTCGAGCTTTTTTAGCGCAGCGAGTGGTTAAAACCCTCCAGATTTTCAGTTTTATTTCTACATTTTCAAAGGATGGCTTCAAAGAGAGGCAGAGGCAGGAGAGTTAGCAGAATTAATATGGGAGATCTTTCGGCTGTTGATATCCACCCGTGACGTGTCCTTTTCCCACAGTCTGTCAGCGCCGTCCCGTTTAAACTGAGGACTTTACCCACAAGCCCACTGCAATTAGGCTTAACCAGGCAGCCTCTCTGCTCCACGCACGCACAAAGGGCTACTTAATTAGTCATGCATATTATTTGTCCTTGCAGCTGATGAAGGCCATGAACAAGTCCAACGAACACGTGCTGGCCATGGGGGCGTGTTTCAACGACCGGGCCGACTCCCACTTGGTGTGCGTCCAGAACGATGACGGGAACTATCAGACGCAGGCCATCAGCATCCATCACCAGCCGCGCAAAGGTGCCGACTCAGAAACCGGCTCGACCGTCACACTTGAAACCTCCTTTATCTGCGGCTCGTCTGGAAGGCTGCGATGCCTGAATATCCTCCCCCTGACTGTTTGTCTCATCTGTTTGCCTGAAAGTAGCTCAGCCTCTTACTTTATCTCTTTGTTTGTTTCAGTTACTGGAGCCTGCTTCTTTGTGTTCAGTGGTGCTTTGAAAGCCTCGTCTGGCTTCTTAGCCAAGACCAGCATCGTGGAAGGTGAGAACAGCGTCAGCAAAGCTACACGTTGGCTGCAGAAATGTTGAAATTAGTCAAAAGAATTGTCACTAAAGTTAAAATAAATAAATAAAGTAAATAATCATGATCCTCAGTACTGAGTAAAGCAACTGAGCAGCTTTTTTCCTCCTATAGATGGCGTCATGATTCAGATCACAGCTGAGACGATGGACTCTCTACGTCAAGCCCTGAGGGACATGAAAGATTTCACCATCACGTGCGGTAAAGCTGACCAGGAGGAGAACCAGGAGGTCGTCCACATCCAGTGGACGGAGGATGATCACAATTTCAACAAAGGGTGAGATGGGGTGGAGGGGGGAGGGAAGTCAGGAGGGGAAGGGGAGCTGGAAGCGATGCATTTATGTCACGGACAATTGAACTGATAGCTTCCTGGGCGCTGCATTTACTACTTTGCTATAAAAAGTCATTATGCACGCCGGGGGAAGCCCTGTGAGGGAGAATCTTAGCAGGGTGGAATGATGCAGTCTGACACGGCTGTGAGATCCGGACCGCTGCAATCAATTTTAGAGCAGGATGATAAAATCTGCTCATTTAAAAGCGACTCTTCACTGTTCAGTCTAGTTCAGGCCTGTCACCAGATACGATATGACTTCATTAAGAGGATATTTTCACTGCACAGAAGCTGTTTTAACCCTCAGCCACTGTCACACAATCTGAGTTGGTCTACAGTGTATATTGCGCTCTTTTCTTTCATGTTTATTCATAAAATAGAACAGCCACCAGAAGCCTATTGCTGCATAATTAAGGAATAGTTCAGGGTCACCTGATCCAGCATTGATCCAGTGACTGAAACGAGCTGTTTTAGCTTATCTCCCTCTAAGACAGCTTTTTTTTTTTTTCTGATTGGCTGCCCCTCACAAACAGATGATCTGAGCAGCAGGTGGGCTGTATGGCTAAGATGACCATTTAACTACACATTCGTTCGACACTTAATTTTATACAGTTAAAGCCTTTCACTCAGGGCCGTTTACAGTTAACAGATAACCTAACATGTGTTTCTTTGGACTGTGAGAGGAAGCTGGAATAGGGCTGTTCGATATAACGATATATAGCGGATGACGATATAAAAACGTCTATCGTTTCATTTTAAGCTATCGTTTGTTTCGTGGTGTCGCAAAATAAACTGTTTACGGCAATATTTTTTTCATCGTTTTGATGGTCACTGTAGTGGCTATATTAATTTCTTAAAGTTCTCTCTTTGTCTTATATTTAATGTAACCACACTACAGACAGACAAGCGCCTGTTTTTATGCGTTGTCCTTAGCAACAACAACGGTAACAGCATCGCGTGTCCGCTTGTTTATGTTCCACACAAACCTTTCACAATAAAGCTCAAGATCCTGTTGAGACTTTTCAAAATAAACTGAATCGCGTGAAAGAGCAGATTATTTACGGATGAGAAGTAAAAAAGAGCCGCCAGGTGCTAAAAAATAAACCTTAGACTCAAACGTTAGAACAGGCTTTTCCCCGCAGCACGCCGTGTAATAAATACTCACAAAGAAAACGGCGGCCGTTACAGCTTATGTCTAAAAATGTATCGTTTCATACATCGGTTAAAACACTCGACTCCAGCTACATGACGCGCAGCTGGAAACACTTCCCGCAAGTCGAGCTGCCTGAGATTCACATAATTTACAGAAAATGTTACATTTTTGTGATTTATATCGTTATCGGGATGATAGCATTCTTATATCGGGATATGAGATTTTGGTCATATCGCACAGCCTAAGCTGGAATACCCAGAAGGAACCAGTGCAAACTCCACACAGAAGGAGCCCAACCAGGGTTCAAAGTTCAAGGCACCTCAGTACCAACTGAGGAAAAACGGCCTTAAATGGAGCGTTTAGAGCAGCATGACCTTTAAAGGCGTCCACACAGTGGAATAACTTAATGATGCAAGGCAGCGAGGTCTCGTTTAGCATTTGCCCAGGAACCGTTAAAAAACAAACTGGTGTTTGCTCACACAGAGGGCAAAAAACCCTGCAATTTTAAAAATCAAAAACAACCAGCAAAAAAAATGAGCTGGCTTCGGCCTCTACTTGATGCTTTGATGTTGGTGCTTTTGCTGCTCCAGCCGAGCAGCTGGCAGGTCAGCGCTTTGCTCAAGGGCAAAGGGCTCAGATGCTGCAGAAGCGGTTTATTTGGGTCTCCCACAAAGAATCAGCTTTTGCTTACTTGCGCGCTTCATTTGTAAGTTGTCTTTTGTGTGTTTGTTCAGCGTCATCAGCCCAATCGACGGGAAGTCCATGGAGTCCATACCCAGTGTCAAGATCTTCCACGGCTCCGAGTTCAGAGCAAACGGCAAAGTCATCCGCTGGACCGAGGTACAGTCTGCTCATTTTACCGAGCGCCAGTGAGGAAATCAGGCCACCACTGAAGCCTCTCAGGACAGACAGCTTAAACTGTTTTAACCTTCATCCCGCGAGGCTGCAGCTCCATTAACTCAGGCTAAAGTAAACTCTGATGACACACGCCAGCACGCCATGATAATTTCTCCTCATATACAGTAGGAAGATGAGAGGATTTAACATATTGTGTTAATACAAGTTCAAAGATTGTTTTATTTAGAGAAAAAGTTGAGTGCAGCTTTAAGACCCTGTTTTTGTGCTCAGGAGGTTGGAGAAAAAAAAAAGAGGTCAGTTTATCTCAAAAAGTCTTAGTCACCTTCCTCTGCTGTTCTAACCCACTCTCCTCATTATCACATATTACAAACAACCCCAAAAAATATATGTATCTGTTTTCAAGTCTGCAGGTCTTATTATAAAGTTGTTTTTCTGTGCTGCTCTCAGGTGTTCTTCCTCCAGAGCGAAGACCAAACCAGTGTTCTGAGCGACCCGGCCGACCACAGCCGCCTCACGGAGAACGTGGCGAGAGCGTTCTGTATGGCTCTGTGTCCACACCTGAAGCTGCTGAAGGAGGACGGCATGGCCAAACTGGGACTGAGGGTCACTCTGGACTCTGACCAGGTTAGGACTCTGAGAAGGTTTGTTTTATAGATGTAGACCCTGATGTGTAAACGGACCTTTGCATCAACAACGGAACGAATCCTTCCAAGGCTGAACCCTGCCACAGTCCACATTATTTTTCAAACTCTTCATAAATCTGCAGAAAACCATCAGAAATCTGCCCGATGTGCCAGTTTACACTAGATCTTTGGTATGACTTCACCCTTTCATTCTCCGCAGGTGGGTTATCTGGTCGGAAGCAACGGCCAGCCTCTCCTGCCTCAGTACCTGAGCGACCTGGACAGCGCTCTGATCCCCGTCATTCACGGCGGGGCGTGTCAACTGAGCGAGGGCCCGGTGGTCATGGAGCTGATCTTCTACATCCTGGAGATCATCTCTTAGGAACTTCAGACATCCCACCAACCTGCACCCCTTCTCACCTCCAAACTTCTTCTTCTTCTTTTTTTCCTGACATCATCTCCCTTCGGCCGTTTGCACTTCAAAAGAGCCCGAAAACTGTGCCGTGCCCGGCAGGGTAGCATTCCTCAAGCCAAACCTATGCATCCACCCACGGTCTGAGGAAGCTCTGAATAGGATCACCTGTCACCTCAGTCAGGATGTCTCCACAGATCACACTGTGTCCGTCCTGATACCCACACTTTTGCTGCCTCTGAGAAGCTGCCACGCAACGAGCGTCAGGCGGCCGATATTGTGCAGTTTGTCCTCAGATAGCGAACGCATCCAGGAAGGGATGAAGGCACTAAGTAAAATTTTCTTATCTCATTCGGAGTTTAAGTAAGAAGAGTGTTTATTACAATGAAAGGGTCACAGGGTGTTTAGCCTTGTTATAAATTAGTAAACCAGTGCCATTAGAATAGTGTCTGTGAACCTAAAAGCTGAGTGTGATGAATTGTGGGATTTATTAAGCCTCTCAACTTTTCTCTTAAATGCAGCTTTAGCTTCATGATTTTAGACAAATGAGTGAATTATGAAATGAGTAAAACCAGGGTGTGTGTGTGAATAGGATGATGAATTATTCTGTCTATTATCAGAGGAGCTGTAGAATTAACAATCTGCAGAGCTGCAGAGTTTTTAAGGAGAAAGCACTCTCTCCTTTCTACCAGACACAAACCCGTAGTGATCAGTGACGTCTTTGTAATGGCAGCCGTCCTCACAGGTCAGGACACCCTGAGCTCTCGTGCATTTTGACAAAGAGGCAGATTATTCCCTAAAGGTCGCCTTAACACTGTGAGAGTAAAGCTGAAACGGCCATGGCTGCACAAATACAAACGAATCAACCAGAAGTAGTGACTAAATTACGAGCAGAACTGTGACAGATAGGACCTCTCCTGCAGTGACACACAGCCTTCAATCAATCAAATGCTATGAGAGAATGGAGGATAATACAGCCTTTAATACCAATTGAAAGAGCCACGAGTTTTGGTTAAACCTGCTGCAATTCTGCCCTTTGGTACATAAAGCAGCACTCCAGAGCTCAAAATATCAGTTGGGGCCAAATAGTTAATTTTGGTCTCTAAACACAAAAGAAATCAAATAAACTACAACAGCGGTTCCATCTTATAATCTAACCTGCAGATATGTTTTGACCCGTTAGACTTAACACTATTTTATTAAAATCTGCTAGTTATGAGCTGGTCATCATATGTGAATCACATTGCGATGCATGACATGACACTGGTGATTGAGCACAAAAAGTCACCAGGAAGGTGTTTGCTGAGGTCGCGAAGAATGAGCCAAGAGCCAAGCAAGTTTTTTTTTATTTGTTACAGCCACAGGACTCGCCCCCTAGTGGCCATTACAAAAAATGCACCTGCACAGCGATGGAAACTACATTCATGGCTCCTGCTCGGATGCTCCTTAAGTGTGGGTATTGGGACTGACCTCCTGCTTCCTGATCGCACATCACTGTGGCAGCCGGAGGTCCTGAAGCATTGAATTCTGGGTAAAACCTGCCTCTGTGTAGCACGGATGCTGGTTCAAGGGAGAGTCATATCCGTTACTGAAAAGTTTGGACTATTTCTGTTTCAAAACAGTATTAATCATCGTGGAAGGAGGTGGTGATTACTTTCCCTTTTTTTTTTTTTTTTCTTTTTTTTTTTTTTTGCACCGTGGTGCTCAGTGCCTGCAGTAGTGTTTCATCAAGGGAGAAAAGGAAAATGAAAACCATTTCAGATTCACTTAAGCTTTACTCATCAGTCACCAGATGCTTTACTTCACTCGTTGTACATACTTTTGTAGGCAGGACGATTTCTCCTTGATCACACCTGAAACATCTGTAGCCTCCAGAGATCCCAGTATTATCGTTCAGACAGCTGATTTAAATAAAGGTTCTGATGCTTTATCGATAATCAATCTGTACATAAATGTGCGAAGGGGGGGAGAGTCAGGTTTTAATCTCATCAGTCATTCAGTGTTGGTTCAGCAGAGGTCGAAAAAAATCTTCACCTCATTTTTGTCTTTTTAATCATAACGAGAATAACTGATAAATATAATATTATTATATATAAATAAACTGTATTAACTTGCAGATGCAGTGCACTGGATTTAAGCCATTTACAGGAGAGTTTAAAGTGAGCATCAGGGTGTCCTGGAAGTAAGAGGTCAGTATTTGTCGAGACTTAAATGACCCGAAGCTGAATGTATCTCATCTCAAGTTGTCTGCATCCTTCCAAACCTCGAAGTCAAGACTTCTCTAAACACCCTGAACCTCTGAGGTGTTTTCTAAAATCAGGCACGTTGGAGGTTCACCGCCTGATCTGGACTCTGCTCTCCTTCAACAACATGGACCTGGACAAGAAGTCTAAGAATGTATTCCTCATGTTTCTGTTTAAATCTGTAAAATGTGCTCTTGTTTCTGACGAGACTGATCACAAAAACGAAAAAAAAAAAAAACAACCCACCCTGCTGTGTTTAAAAAGCTCTGTACAGTAACCATTCTGCATTATGCTAATTTCTCCATCGTTAATTGTGCTGATGTAAAACAATCTCGAGTGAGAATCAGACAATCAGAGGAAAATCTGCAGAAGAGCCGACGCTTGAAGTTTAAATCTGACCTGTAGCCGCTCTGCATTCATTTATTAATCAGAATCTTTTAGGAGCTACTGTAGCAAAGTAACGTTTAGTTTAAAAGGAAAAAAAAAAGGTCAAAGTTCACCACTTCTGGGTTATTTTACTGTGATCATACCAGAAGCAGTGTGGGTCAATCACTGTGTTTCTTTAAAAAAATTAAATAAATTAGCATAATGAAAACGGGGGCACGAGGATCTATTTTTCTGACTCGCTCTTTTGTTACTGTTTAATTCTTTTTTTCCTTTTTGCATTATCTGAAGTGTGCAATATGCCCGAAATCCAAAAAAAGAAGAAAAAAAGGTGCAATTTGTTTGAAAAAGTAGCATTTGTTTTGTATTCAGTTGTAAGATGTTACTGTTTAAACCTATAACACTGCATGCAAACAGAAATGAGCCGGAAAAGGCGACTGGAGCGAGTCAACTTTGCATTTCAACAGTCAGAAAATTCTCCACAAAAATATGAACTTGTTCAGTTCTTTATTATTATTTTTTAATAAATCAGTTTGAAAAGCCAAAAAGCCTGTTCATCTTTCCCCCTCCTTTGTCAAAAATACTGTAGTATATGTAAAATAAAAACTTATAGAAAATTGAGACGAGTATTTGTTATTTACTTTTTTTTTTTTTTTATGTTTGAAAAAACTTGACAGTACACATTTAAAACAGGAATTTTTTTATTGGTTCGTTTTAGAGCAGGATCAGCAGATTCAGTCAAAAATCAAAGAACTGATTCTGTTAATTATGAAGCATTTTAGAAACACATGATCTGTGTGAACATCTATATGGTAAAAACTAAAACATTTTAATGGCTTCCACACAGGAAGCGATGACAGGCGACATAACGGTTGGTGAGGGCAAAGTGGGCGTATCCCGAGATGAGCTTTACTCAACTTCAATCAATTTCGGCCAATAAGAGCACAAGATACCGTTAATTGACATATCACAGTGCGGTAACTGCGTTAGAGGGTTACCTAGGCAACCAGGGTCTAGAAAGTCCACTAGCGACGAACCTTTTAGCTTCAAGGCTACGCGTGATGAGTGACATCGCTTCCTGCGTGGACCCAGCTTCAGTATTTTGATCAGTGTTACTGTAAACTGAACTTTTTTCCTTTATACTAAAAATTAGGCGCAGATTTAAAAAAAAGAAAATTAGAAGAAGCGGAAACTGAAATGTGTGACCATGGTAATAATAATAATAATGATGATGATGATAATAATGACGCAGACAGTCTGAGGTACACCTGCTTGAGGTGGGATTTACGTCGTTGGCTCAGTTAAACTTGTATGGCTTCTTCTGCGGTTCATTTTTTAAAGGGTTAGTTCACTCAGTACTAGTGGAAGCATTCGTTTTCTTGCCTCACTTGAATCGACATTAACCTAATGAATTTAAGGCTGTCCATTTACCCACTTATGTACTACATGCAGAGAGTTTGCTACAGCTCTTGGCACATTTCAGACACTACATGGATGTAACACAGCAACTGCACAGAAGTCTCTTTAGCTGCAAAATACTCCAAAACAAGGTTGCAAAGTAGAAACAAAGAGCTGGAAGACGCTGCAGAGTCATGTGAAACGACTCCGTTTCAGTCATTTGAGGCATTTTAAGGCAGCTGGGAAAGACTCCGCTTAGAGCTTTATCTTAACTCGAACTCACCATGGCAATTCAATCAGTCAACTGTTTCTGAATGACATGTGAAAAAGTGCTTGGCTTGACGTGGTTTGGTAATTTGAGTGAACTGACCCTTTATTAAAACACTGAGAGGTTTCACTCCCAATATTCAGTTTCTCTCACATGAGATGGTCCATAGATTTCAATAGTGACAAACATTCCTGTTGAGACTCTATGACAGCACATGAGGGCCATTTTAAATAAACAATGGAGCCAAATTTCCGACTTACTCTTTGAAACATTGCTCGACTTTGCAAGGCTGGTTTAACCTCATCGCACTGTACATAAATATGTGATTCGATTGGTGTTTGTTGAATAACAATGACGTTACAGAAACTGACATAATCTTGAAAACTAAAGTGAAAAAAAATTCCACCCCTTAAAATTTCAAAATGTATTACATTTTTCCCTGTGAACTCCAAACTTTAAAGTGGAGCTAGTGTGTTTTATCTTTTATTTCCTGTTTTATATATATGCTAGCCAAACTTTCAAATAATCAGGGCAGTATACCTAAAACACAGAAACTTGAAGCTGGTGTATGCAAGGGGCAGCCAATCAGAAGGAAACAGACTTAATAAAGGGGGAGGAGCTAAAACAGCTTGTTTCAGACAGAATCAACTGGTGGGCGACACCTAAATAAATTATTCAGGAATTATTGTGAACTGTGGATTATGAAAAACCACCCAGAATGGCCCCCATATGCTGTCAAAAGAATAAAACCAGAAGACTAGAGCTGCTTTTGCTTCAGGTTAGGTTAGCTGAGCATAATGACTGAGACGGCCAGTGGTGAATCTTTTTAAAGGTCCTAAACTCCTTCTACAAAATGAGTGGGTAGAAATAAATATAAAATGTGTTCATCTGTGACCTTGAAAAACTAGTAGTTGTATTTTTAAACAGGATTCAATTTGCAGCCCCCTTCCAGTTTTATGCAAAGCTAGGCTAAGCTTAGAGTTTCCTGACATTTAAATCTTTCTTTCTTTCTGTTCCTTTACACGATGCTTTTTAAAGATGATCCTGTGCACTCTCCTCCTCACACGTGACATTATTCGTCTCCAGTTTTTGTGCTATTCAGTGTAAACAAGTCAAATGCACCTAAAACGGCAGGCAGGTGAGTGTGCAGTTTAGTGACCACAATTAGAGGACTTGCAGCGCATGCGAAATGTGTGGTCTCTAAAATAACGATCGTACCTTGTGTAATCTGGTGATTTCTTGGCTTACTTTCCTGTTAAATAAACATGAGGTGGCTACTGCAATATCTGCCTGACGTTTTCACACCGAAGTCTGTAACAGACTGTAACTGAGCGGAAAATGTACTGAAAACTCCCGACAGCCCAGGCTGTAATTATATAATTTAAATGTATATATCGTAACAGATTTGGCAGCTAAAGGCGGCTTTCAAATACGCAGGATTTTACAGCAACTGTGATTACTTTGGTATTAGTGCATAGGTGCAATTCTAGATACCACAAGGACTATTTACACATTCTTTGATATATTAACTAAAAATTACGTCAGGCAGCAGGATCAGCTTAACTCGACACCGGTCCCCTTTGTCACTCGCAAAGGACACCATGCCGGACCCACACATCAGGAAACAGTTTAGGCAGCTGTGATCTTTGCCTGAGTGTTTTTCAATCTCAAAGAGAGGCCCTCATCGCCTTCCGGTGGAGGCAGACACAAGGTTCACGTCTCCATAAGGCAGCTCCGTGTCTCCTGCTGAGTGAAGGGGAGCGTGTGTGTCGTGCAAATGTGCAAAAGATACTACAAGACCCGTGTAGGTCTGAGTCCAAACTGAACAACAGACCGTCTTCAGAACTTCCCAAACCACCTTCATCATCTCCTCCTCTTCTCCCTCTGAGTGTTTTTGATTGAGTTCCTTACATCTGCAGGGCAAAGACATCTCCAGTATCAGTTAAGGAGGAATTAAACGTAGATGCACTGCAGACATTAACTTTTCTAGCCATAACCTAAAAATCTTGGATGAGTTTGAATCCTGGTGACCTTGAGCTCAAAGTCAAGATTGGAGGTCAAGTGTTCTGAAAATCTTGTAAACGCAATAATTCAATGTAATGTAGGATTCTGGGACTGATCCAGTGGCTGTGTCTACTTTGAGGCTGAGGGGTTGCGAATTTAGCTTTTTTTGTTCCCCCCCCCCCCCCTATTAGTAGCATTGAGCAACAATATTATAGGATATATCATAATTTCAGCAGCAAAACTATACAACCTAATGTCTGAGAAACATTGGTACTCTGGATGTTGGATCTTTTTCCTTCTAATTCACTGGATCAAACCTGAAAAAGTGTGTTGTACATTTTAAGGCATCCATCTGGGACAGGTGACCAAAAGAAATCAAAGCATCTAAAAAGTCTCTTCACCTACATTGTGATGGCAGGCTCATCTTCTAGCTATGATTGTGAATGTAAACCGTATAATTACCTTCTTCTTGCACTTCATCTTCAGTCTTGCAGTAACATCTAAACAAGAACCTACCAAAAAAGAAAGGACAGGTAAAGCTCTGAGAACATTTTACAAAACCACACACACCTGGCTACCAACATAACCTTGTGTGTCCATAATTTTATAAAATATGGAACAAAACAAAAAAAACCCTTAACAACAAATTAGTAAAATTAACTAAACAAGCAGAAAAAAGGCAAATAAACTATAAAAGCAAGCAAATTAAAGAAAGCCATTCTAAGTAAAGCTGAAGTCATTGAGGGTTGATCATATTCTAATTACCGAGCTTTTTCATATCTTTATATGTTACCTGCGACTGGTCAATCACCAGCCAGCGCTCCGTGCTGGTCTGCATGTCCTGACCGCTAAGAGGCTCCCGCAGTCTGACCTTCACTTCAATGCGACCCCCTGTGGGTTTCCGTCCGTCCATCACCTGGCACACGAAACACCGTGATCACATCTTAACCCTCTCAGACAAACGGCCTCCTGATTTCTGTCTTAACGAATTAACTTAAACACCACAGATCAATTTCCTTATCCTTTCAAACTGAATGTCATTCACCTCGACAATCTCCCTGATTTCACTGTGTGACTCCAGCTTGTCCAGCTTCAGCAGGGCTGTTCCGATCGGCTTGTCGCTCCGTAAGAAACCGCTGTGAGACGACAGACACGGTTACACTGATGAGCCACAGCTAAGGACAGCGTGTGTGAAATAAAAAAAATCAAGGTTTAACCTCTAAACATCTACCAAGTCATTGGCAACCCATTCAACATCCACTGAAATAGAAAACCTCTCTATAGAAAAACTGTGATGCCAAAATAAACAAGACATCATTTAACATGTAGGATCATCTGGTTTCTGAACATCTGCTCATTCAGCATGTGTGTCATTTTTATTCTCTCTGTTAATCTGCACTTCTTCCTTCTAAAAACTACCCTGATCTTAAGCCCACACAGCAAACACCAGCAGAGCCGGCTGACACATTTATATAATTACACTGTGATAAGAAACTAAACCTGAAGACTCCCATCAGAGATTCTGGTTATTATGCGTTCCCACTTTCAGATCTTCTTTTTTGCAGCATATTGAAACATCACCAGTAATCCCTCACAGTAAACACCCACTAGCACGACTGATTTGACTCATTTCTCACATTTATCTGAAATAAACAGGTACAATTACAGCCCTTCTTGTGTCAAAGTCCCATTGTTGTAACATGCTAATGACTAAAGAGCCAGCAGCTGCTCGAAAAGTTCTCACAGCACATTTTAAATACTCACTACGTGTCGCATGCTGTCCGACCAGCAGCTCCTGGGACTCACCCTTTGTGCAGCAGCTCTAGCTTGAGGCCTTTAGCTGTCACCACCCTCCTGAAGCCGCGATGGTTGCGGCTGATTTGAAGCTTGAAACTCTGGTTGTATTCTGACAAAAAGAGACAACAAAAAAGTCAACATCGCTCAGCTAAATGAAGCAGTTTAGAGGACAACAAATAAAGCCAACATGGAAATATTAGGGAATTCTACCCAACTCCTTAAGAGAGTTTTTAAAAAGTACCACAACTTTAAAACCAAAATGATCTCGCATGAAAATGAACCTAAAATAAGGCTCGGTTTGTTTTGAACAGCAAAAATGCTTGTGTCCTTAAAAAAAAAAGAAAAAGAAACATTTATACACCCTGGAACTAGAAAAGAAAATCCCACAACTAAAGCACACCTGAAGCAAGAGTCATGTCTCACCTGGGGAGTTAGTGTTCTTGATGACAGCAGTTTTGAGTTTCTGTGGCTGCTCCTGGTGGCAGCAAAACAGCAGATGAAACTTAAGCAAAAACACTCACTGGTGTTAATTTTTAAAAAGGCGGATTTTCAGGCTCTTACCGTGCTGGGATAGGGGAACTCAAACTTGACGTAAGCATCCAGATCGTTTGCTTGGATTCCTGCAGGAGGAAGAAAAGCAAAAAGCATGAAACTTTTGTTTTACCCACTTTGAGGTGTGACCTTCGACTCGATTTATGGAAAATCAGTCTGAGTAACTGATTCAAGATCACTGGTTTGTTCTATGAGTTGAATTCCCCGTTTATCCCTGTTCATCCTCCTGTTTTATTGCTGATATGAATATTTTTAAATTCTGAATAAACACGTCCTTGGGGGGGAAAACAAAAAAAACAGGAAAAACTGATAAATGCAGATTTTTACCGCTAGGAGCAGGAAGATTCATCCCTTTTACGATAATAACAACCATGTCAGTGCTGCTCAGCTCTGGAAATATCCTGAAAACAACAACAGGAAAAAAAAGCAGGGAGAAAGTTGAGTGATTTATTGTGTCTGCTTCAAGTGTAAACACTAAGAAAACTGCACCAGTCACTCAGTGAAATTATGTTGTATACACTTTTAGAAACATATAGAAAACTGCTTTTCTCTAAAATTTGTTTAGTGCAAGCAAAAGATGAAGGCATGTATGAAATTATTTACTGCCCCTTTAATATATGAACCGTCTATTAAAATAAATGAAAGCAGATTATTTGCTAACTTTATAACTAATGAATAACTCAGCAGGAGTAAAGAATTGATGGCAAATGTTCCCACTTGGCTATGCGAAATGACTTCTCCTCGAAATGATGTTTAGGAGGAGGCAGACCCCTCGACTGAGCCAACTTCAAGACTTCCATACTCTTCTTACAGCTTTCAGCCATTTTCTCAAACCTAAAAAAAACATGAAAAAAAGGAATAAAACCTTTTCATGTTTCATGTCATCAACCATTCAACAATTAATTTAGAGTTTAAATGTAAATCTCTGTAGGTGACGAGGAAGCTTACTTTGTTGTTTCAGTGACGTTTCCCAGGTGTTTGAACTGCTCGGAGTAAGTTAAACATTTCTAAATAAAGGAAGAAAGCCAGGAGAAAGGGTCACAGAGGGTCACAGTTTGGAGAAATCAGAGGCAGAAAATCTGTTTCTGGCAGCAGAAATTATTCATGAACAAACATCAGAGAGCTGAAAAGTTTCTTCTGAGGGGAAATCTTGTTAATAGTTTAAAGGCATAAACACATTTATTTAAAATCACAAATAATCTGTAGAATTTGGCCGAAGAAAAATTTAATTCCGTTAAATTTCAAAAAGAACTTTTTATAAAGACTCTGCTGCGGTTTTACCTCGTGCTGCTCTTTCAGGATCTTGGCCAGCTGCGTGTAAACTTCCTCGGCTTTCTCTGAGATCTGCACGTCGCTGTGGTGAACCAGGATGAAGTCTTCGTCTTCGTCACCAGGAGGCGACGGCACCTGCAGGCAGAGAGAGAGAGAGAGAGAGCATTTTTAGCCTGTGTTGCAGACACTCAACACAACACATCAGTGTGGGTGAGATTTCTCTATAGTCTCATCTCAGCAGCTTAATTTCAACCATACACTGTTCATAACACTTTACACCACATGTGTGCAGAGACACATTAATGTCACCCGACATTTCCTTTCTTTGTTTTGTTTTTTTGCCACATTTTATTTAGTAGGCCATCTTTTAAATAAAATTAATTCTTTTATTCTCTCTATATTTTACTAAGATATTTTTTTAAACAGCATGTTTAGCATCACTTGATAGCCTTGTTTTTTTATTTGGTTTATATATTTGTTTATTGACCTACTTTATTTTTGTTTATTTGAGCTCTTGAGCTATTTTTTTTCTGTTTTACTTTATTATTATTGCTTTAGTTTGTTATTAGTTGTGTTTATAATTGCTGTAACAGTAAATTTTCCAAAGGAACTTGGAAAGAAAAGCGTCTTGACTTCTTTAAATTCCTTGAAGACGTTTCACCTCTCATCCGAGAAGCTTCTTCAGTTCTAAGAGTAACTGGTGGAGAGTCCCAGATTTTAAGCCCTATGGGAATGTCCCCCAAGAGGGTCATGGATCCCCTATTGATCCTCTACCTAATCACACGAGCCAAGCTTAAAATCTCGGACTCTCCACCAGTTGCTCTTAGAACTGAAGAAGCTTCTCGGATGAGAGGTGAAACGTCTTCAAGGAAACTTAAAGATGTCAAGACGCTTTTCTTTCCAAGCTCCTTAGTCTACAATGAACTGGATGACTGAGAACCTTCACAGACAAATTTTCCAAACTTTAGTGATAAATAACATTTCTTATTTTATCTTAAATCGGATCATTTAAACAAACTGCTGATAACCCTCTTCTCTCCTGTGCGTGCGTATAATTTAACTGTACTGGCCAAAAACTTGTTTTGGGAGTCAGATTTAAATATCTAAAGCCTTCTAAAGCCTGTCATATAACATGCAAGTTTTTAGAAACAAATTGTTGTCTTGTGTTTTGCAGCTTCAACCTAATTCTTACATAAAACACAATGAAATTTCAACAACAAACATCAACGTAACTCCATCAAGGCACATTCAGAACTAACTTTCTCACTTAGTCATTTTATCTAACTTTAAATTGTGTTTCTCAAAAAATAATCTGAATCAGGCTGATCTTACTGAGCACCTAAGGACCATTTTCATCACAGCTGCCGTTTTTAGATCTTTTCCTGGAAGTCAGGTTTTTTAATAGCAAAGGCAGCACTGAAGATGAAGAGCAAGACAGGAAACATGCTCTTCATTTCTTTCTCCAACTTATCAACATTGATCAGGTTTTGCACTGAGGAATGGTGCCCCAGTGTGAGACTGTCCACACAAGCAACATCCTGCGGTGTCTAAGGGGGGGTATTAGGCAGAAACATCTGGACTGTGGTGAAAGCCAGCACAGTATCACCAGATGCCAACGCAGTATTTCCTGACCACCTGCCCTTTTTATCAAATTTGCCTCCCTGCAACATCTCCAAATACGGCTCCAAAATGAAAACACAGTTGAACGATTCCAGCCCACATTTCAGTTTTTAATAAACAGAAAAACTGAGTGGACTTTCTGTGACTAGCTTCTAAAGAGCAGTAATTAACTCTGTGCTGGTTCAGAGAACCAAACTGAATGATCTTGGTTTTGGCACGCTGGAGCAGGTGCAGCGCTTATCACAGAAGGACAGACAACAGGACTTCTGCTGACAGATTTAAAACCAGCAAACATTAAAAATGTTCTAGAGGTGCACGTGAAAAAAACTTTTGGTTTTTCTGAACCTGTTCTCAGACCTTGTAATCTACAACCTGAATGAAGCCTATTTTTAACTGTAAGCAGGTTTTGGTTAATCCACATATGAAGCGTAGATCCACTGTCTGCTCACCGTGCTGATGTCCACAGTTTTGCCGCTGCGTGCCGCCTCGATCATGGGCTCGAAGCTCTTGGCGGTGCGGAGAAAAATCTTTGCCTGCTCCATATCATTTTTCTGCTTCGCCTGCAGCGCAGCCTTCATGTATTGCTTCTTTCGACCCTCCAAGAACTCCAGCTGCTGAACAGCTGGAAAATGAAGACAGAACAGACACAAAGCGAAGTAGTTTATAGATCTGTAATGAGCCCCTAGGTTCTTCAGTCAGTCAGTACTTCTCTCCATCTACCTCGTCTAAAACTTTTTCAGTACGAGTTGAGAGGATGTTCTGATAAAGAGTTTCTCAGGAGCCAAAGGAGTCTCTGGGTTTTCAGAGGATGTCTTATATCCTTCAGACTTAAACTCTTGTGTCTTACCTGTTTGTGAGAGTCCTTCTCCGATGGTTGTCCTGTCAGGTGAAGCTGACGGAGTCCTCTTCTGTTCGTGACCTGCTGTGGGAATGTCTAAAGTGGGCTTCTTTGGCTCTTCAGGAGCAGCAGGCTTTGCCTACACAGACAAAACACTACAGTCAATTTTTCCACAGGAACCAAATATTTAATTACCTTGTAATTCTGTGATCCTACCAATTCTTCCTTTGCCTCATCCTCTTCCTCATCTGCAACTTCAGCAGCATCACTAGAGGCAAGCTTATTAGCTGCCTCCAGAGCAGCAACAATCCCCTGCTCAGCTCCCACTGCCTTCTGGCCAGGGATCGGAGGAAAGCCTGTAAGAAAAGGTGTTCACTGACCTTTTCAGCTTAGCAGAAAAAAGAAATGTCCATGTATTTGTGCTGCAGCAATAATAAAAGTATACAAAGTAATCCTGCACTACAGAACTGAGCACATAAATATAATTGGGCTTTATAGAGTTAAATTTCACTTGGAAAAATAAAAAACATGTATCTCACCAGGGGGAACCGGCAGCTCGTCAAAGTTGACTGCTTTTCCTGCTTTGTGAGCGCGGATGGCGCTCTGGTATTGCTGCAGGAGGCAGGAGTTTAAAAATATGTTAGCAGCAGAGCCAATCCTCTCATCGGGGGGTAAACGTAGAAGTTTGCCGATGCTAAGTGCTGGGAGACTATGCCTTTATTATTATTATTATGTCTGTCACTTTAATTTATTGCCTCGTTTTATTTACTCATACCCACATAATTATTCGAGATTTTAAAGTCTTAGACACAAACAAATCCAAGCTTCAACAAAAAAGGGAAAGAGGATGGTCTGTCTCACATTTTGGAGCGGGCCCGTTTTCACTCATCCAGTACAATCCTGAACATTTCCAGAACTTTTTACCCGACAGAGGAGCACGTAAGAACACAAATGTCCTTCGCAGCTGGATCACATATAAATCTCTTTGTATTTAGCTTAATTAGCTTAGTATGCTGCCTCCAGTGCTTTCTTTTCAGGCATTCGCCTCATCTACAAACAAACAATACTTCAAGTAATCCAAGTCTTGCTCTGTGCTCGATGTGAAGAAGAATAATTGTGGAACAAATCCCGTTCTGATTCTGTTCAAAGTGTGCAGTTCATGTGTGGAAACGACCCAAGACTGCATGAAAAATAAAACGCTGTGTCTATGTCAGAGAGGACGAATGTGACAAAGCTTTAGTAACAGAGCACTCTGACTGTAAGGACAGACTTCAGAAGTTTCTCCTGTTACCTTGGCAATACGGTCGTGCATTCGGGCCTTGCGGTCGTCTCCGCTGGCCTTGGCCTGTGCAGACGCCTCCGTGTACTTGGCTCGTCTCTGCTCGAGAGCCTCCAGCACATCTTTAGGAGCTGAAGGGGCTGAAAGAAAGAAAAAAAAAATCAACCAGAACTACCCACTGTAGCGACCCCGTGAACGAGGCAGTAGCTTTATCTGATTGAGTACAGAGGCAATATGGACGTGTCAAAGATGCAAATGTCTCTCGGTTGGTGCAGGAAAAATTATCAGATATAAAATAGAGTTATTATTTTGATTCGTAGCAATGATGAAAATAATAATAATAATAATAATAATAATAATAATAATAATAATAATAATCTGGAAGAAAAAATTACTTTTCCACACTCCTTTTTGCTACAAAGCTCTTGTTTTACAAGTTAGGCACACCTGTTTCCTTTATAGTGGTGCATCTGCATCCTCCTAAAAACTCATGACAGTTCAGTTCAGCTTGAGCCAAGATGGAGAGAGAGCCTTTGGTCGACAGATCAAAGGACCATTACAAAACCTGCTGCAGCTCCTTTTGTCTCCATATCTCTGAGGGACCTGGTGTCATTCGTTTATCAGCTGCAGCTCTCTGCTGCGCTCCTGGCTACCATCTAGGTTCAAAAGGCCCAAGTAAACTGTCACCCCAACCTGTTGCTGTCCCCATTTTCACCCTCACAGCGGCTAATTGCCCTTATGAGATGCCTTTCCACTCAAAAATATCTAGCAATATGAGCTTTACTCCTTACCAGACAACCCAGTGTCCCCCACCACCTCCAAATCATATATTTGTGGTTTTTCCATCTTTTGAATTACTATATTGAAAAGTACAAGTAAGTGCCTGTTAAAAGCACAATTCACGTATAATGTTTGTTCAGTTAATTAATAACATACATATACTATACATTTTTTCACAACACAGGCTCATTGATTTCACTATGAATGAACCATGGGTGCTTATAAGGACTGTAAATCTCATCTCATCAGCCATGTGACATTTTGTGAATGTTTACTTTTTAATGCAAACAGCTGAATGTTTATCAGAGCTGTCATGTTTGGGGTCACTTCCTGCTACTCATCTTTATGTAAATTAATACAACGCTGTCACAAAACAAACAGCATGTTTTCTTCTGATATAATTTGCTGTATTTTAAGAGAAATAAGCTGAAAGCAGAACTACGTGACTGTTAAAATGATTCCTACCTGGAGCTGCTGCAGCCGGCTGGGTCGGCTGTGTGCTTTGACCAGCGGGAGCTGCAGCCACCGGAGCGGAGCTTCCTCCTGGACATTCAACACAAAAACACAAATTCAACTGAATCAAACAGAAAACAAGTTTGTGGAAGATCTGTGTGATCTCTATTGAGTTTCTATAATAAAGTCCTTTTTTAAAAAACGACTTTTGTTATTAGTAGTTTACTGCATTTTAGATGCATAATTAATGTGACTACATACATACCCCAGTTTAGTGTGTTATAGCTTAAAGTTGAACTATGGTGCTGGTGTACATAGAGGTGTACACCCCTTAGAATTCATGGTAATGTGTTATTACCCATTTGTGTAGGTATTTAGCTACACAAAGTAAAGGATGCATTTTTTGTCTGGAGTCATCCCTTTGCGGGAAAAGGAGTGACAGGAGAGTTAACCAGGAGGGGGAGACGTGAAAGAAAACAATCAGTGTTCAAAAAAGTGACATGCCAAGCACAGGTGATGGCCATGGCAGACGGTTTTCATTGTTTTGAAAAGTACATTTTAACTTTGGTTCTACCCCTTTGGCTGGTTGAAGGACCAGAAACAGCACATGCATGAGTACTCCACAGACCAGTTGTTCCACATATTTTTGACATTGCCCCCTGGTGATGGTAAACATGTAGATGATGGCCTATGAAGCAGTACACCAAAGAAATGACTGAAACTGAATGTCAGGTCTGAGCTTTTGTCTCAGGTTGATTATTTGTGCATACTCTGACCTCATTATTTACATTTTCTGTCATGTTTAATGTGGACATTAAACATGACAACCCCTGCAACAGCACACACACACACAGAATATCAGATGAAAAAGATACTTTTTCAATCATTTGTAATGCTGACACAAAACACTTAAGGTAAGTACTAAACAGAAAAGTTTATTACTGCCTGTGCCAAACAAATATTCACCATACTGACGTGGAAAATAAAGCTTAGAGGGAGATGCAGTTTAGCCTTGGATGTTACATTTTTGAATAATCTCACCAAAACATCCCAGCTGAACAAGCCCCGCCCATCTGCTGTTCAGGCCTTCTGTTTGCAACGGGCAGCCAATGAGAAGAAAGTTGGCTTAAAAGGAGAGGAGTTATAACTGAGGTTCTGGCTCAGAAGGCCCAGTATAAGATAAACAATGGCCTATAATAACCCTAACATAACAGGATAGCAGATTTCTAACCAATTAAGACAACACAGACTGATTGCTTTTACTGTACTTGAACCACTGGTGCCAGTTCCTTGGTGTGTTCATCATAACAAAACTGAAATTTGACGCTAGTGTTTCTCACCCTGTCCTGGAGGTGAAGGAAGGCCACTCAGATCCACTGACTGTCCTTTTTCCAACGCCTCGATCACTGCATCGAAACTCTGGATCAAATTTAAAAGAAAAAAAGGTCAAACATAATGATGGTCTTTGTGAGGATCCGCATTTTTGGCATGTTTCACATTCTTCAGAGAGAAACCCTGCCAACAGACTGTGCAGCAACACAGTGTGGGGATAACAACGTGCAGTACTATGCTACTATTTTAACTCTAGATTCAAATAAATGTTTTCTAAATCTTACAGCACTGGAAATCAAATCAGACACGAGCGATGAATGTACAGAGGATAACAGAATGCTTTTTCTTTTTTTACCGTGTTTGTTAACTCTACAAGATTTGATGCATGCTCAATAATTCTGGTGAGGCAATCCCAGAAAGTTTGTATGGATGCAGTGTTTTCGGGAGAAGAAACATTTCATCAGTCATCACAGTAATCAAAGAAATTAAATGTTTCTTCCCCTGAAAATGCTGCGTACAGATAAACAGAATGAACTTTCTGAGATACTCCAGGGGTGTATCAGGAAGGAAATAAAGCTAATGTTCAGAAAAATATAATTACTATATAATAAAATGACCAAGCATTAGTGGACATCAGTTTGTTTAAGGCTGAAAACTTTAGATGACTCAAATTTCCCACTAAAAAGAAGAACATACAGCAAAGGACACACAAAGTGAATCTAGACAGTTGTTGGTGGTAAACCACAACGTTTTTGTTCTGAATTCTTAGCTGTGGATGTTACTTTTCGTTCTATTTTGGTTTGTAGCATTTAAAGTAAATCAACATATTCTTGAAAATGGTGCCACCCTGCTGTAGTACAATCTTTAGGTGGCACCTGGAAGTAAAAGTTAGAGAACAGCTGTCCTGAAACACCCACCTCACCAGAAGCCATAATCACGCCCTCTAATCACCTTAATCATGGCAGCATACACGACCAAACAGTGATTATACTTCACTGCCTGTTATTTCTCAAAGGTCTATTTAAACACATCAACTGACTTTCAAAAGAGTTTCAGTAAACTTGACCTCTGAGCTTTCCCTTGTTGTCACCGAATGTACAAGGCCACCAAAATTTGAAAGGTCCAAGATTTTTAGCATTTACATCTATGATATCTATCGATTTGAAAAGTTATGTTCACTCGAAATCATTTAATCTGATCATGTCTGATAACAAAAAAAAACAGCTGGTGATACAAGTTTAAAGAGCAAAACAAAGAGAACAAGAGCAGTGTGAGGATACGCGCCTCATGAAGGCTCTGATTTCAAAAAGATATCTGGATTAATTAATCAAATTCTTCATATTTTTTGAGGAAAAAAAACATTTATTTGAGAAGAATTTAATTCCAGTTTTGCTCCCCCATCTCAAAATGTTCCCAGATCCAAATAGACACCAAAAGTTAATAACAGAAAAAAATTAAAAGGAACCAATTCCTGCTTGGTAAAGGTAAGTATTAGATTTTTCTTAAAAATAATCCTGTGAGACATCATGTTGAAAACAGACACACGGTATCTATTATCAAAAATGCAGCTTTTACAACATTCCTACAGAAGAAACTTCCTCTGCTCAGAAACATTGCTGCACTTCTCATCGGAAAAAGGCTTCATTCTGTGTATACACACAGACACAAACACGCTAAACAGGAAACAGAAACACCGTTTTGAATTACACTGTTGAAGGCCAGAAAATACACAATTTCTTACAAAGATGTGACAAATGGCTACATGTTTCTGTCTGAAATCCTTTTATCTGATTTAATATAAAAACATCACATTGAAAATGTTTTTAAACCATCTACAACAGACCTGTCAGACCACAATTCAGTCTGCTGGTTATCTGTCACTTCATTTTGAACACATCACTCATAGCTGCTGGTCTCTGACTCACCTTGCTGGTCTTGAAGTAAAGCTTAGCTTGCTCCACGTCTCCTTGCTTCTTGGCTCTCAGCGCTGCCATCTTGTACTCTTGCTGTCTCTCCAAAAGCATCTTCTTGGTGGCCTTGTTGGCTGAGGGTTCACCGGACAAATCAGATGTCAATTCCCACAGTGAAAGGCCTCATTCATCGCAATAATGAGGAGGGAGAAGACGACAGATTCGCCTCAGCTATATCAGTCATCAGCTTCCCTCCGATCCAAACTCAAATGTGTGCAAACCATTACCAGTTACACATGATCAAATGCATCATAGCGTGCTAAAATACAGAAAAAAATATAATCTAAACCTAAAATGTGTTGGTGGTCACTTTATATAGCCTGTTTAAGAGTTGAGAGGTCTTTACATAATACATAAATAATAAAAATATAATAATAAATTTTGATGAAGACGGGGTTTTCTTCATCGATTGGAAGATTAAAAACATCTACTTGTCACTGTTCTCTGGTCAGTTTAATCTGACTCGTTTTGATAATCAGCCTCAAGCGTAACAGATATTCTAACACAGACAGATTGCTTTTACTGTGCAGCTCAATTATGCCTATAGCTGTAGTCTCCATGCCAATTCTGAGCAAAGAAAAACACGGTCTAATGTGCAACTCAAGAGAAACTGACCATCTGATTGTGAAACGTCAGCAGCTTCCTCATCGGTTTGCTCCTGAGGAGATGGGAGGCTGCTCAGAGTGGATAGAGCAGCAGAAGACGATTGCTCCTCCTCGCTGCTGGGTGTGATGACATCGGGCGCGGCAGGTGACTGTGGTGATGTGGCCTCCGACTCCCGTGACTGAGAGGGCTGAGGTGGCGATGGTACAGGGGGAGCAGGCCTCGCAGCCACAGCTGGTCGCGGGGCAGCACTCGGGGCTCCGATGGCAACAGGCGGCGGGATCTCTGCCTCATTTACAGGCCTTCCTTTTTTCACAGCACCCAACATTGACTCCAACGTCTGTGAGAGAAACCATAAATTCATAAAGTCAACAAAGACGCCATCATGTGTAATAAAAAGGGTTCATCGCAGAAATCTAATCACTTAAGACTCACAAGTGTAAACAATGACCAAGAGGTTTTATGGGCAGGAGTAAGAAAGAGATGAAAATCTTTTACATAAGGTGTTTTAAGAAATGCAAACCAAAATTGCATCTTCTGACTGTGACATAACGAACAGCTTGGTGTAAATTCATGCCCTCTGCATGTCGTACCTTCAGACCACGATCATATCTCCTGGCTTTTGAGGACTCCCCTGCTGTCTTGGCGTTCTGCAGGGCTGTCTTGTACATTGCCAACCTCTCCTCCAGGGTGTGTTGGAGGCTGCCGGGGGCTGCCGCAGAGACTTTTACTTCCTCCTACGAGTGTGAGACCAAAACAACCTAAGAAGCAGCTGGAAACATCTGGTTAAAGGAAGAAATGACTCACTGTGCAAAACATGTTGACATAAACAACATATTTTTCAGTTTCTGTCCATCTACATCTTAACCTTAATCATATGCTTAAAATTCGAGGCACGTTAAGCATCCAAAGTTTTTAAAAGACACTAAAATGCAGATGTGAGGAAATTCATCACCAGGAATGAAGTCAGACTTACTAGAAGGAATGAAAATAATTTACCTCAACTGCATCTAGTCAACAGAAGCTGATCACGTGCCAGTTGAACAACTGTTTTTTGTGTAAAAGTTTAAAACATCTTTGATTTCATATTAAAAAAAAAATAGGCATCAAGTTTTATAAAACCTCAACAGGTAGGATGTTTCCTTTCCCTTTCTTTTCAGTTACTGGCAACAGGTAAAAAAATCTCCCATTTGACAAACATGTTGATGGTGTCAGTTTCAAGTTTGGCAGAAGCAGCGTGTATTGTACCTGTGCCGCTGGGGACTCTGGTGTTTCACCCTTAGAAGATTCAGCAGGGGCAGAGGATGTGGAGGAAACATCCTCAGCTTCCTCCTCACCCACCACTTCCTGTAGCTCTGCCTGATAGAGGGGGGAGAAAAAAAATGCAACCGATCAACAGTAAGCTTTCTCTGTGCACACACAGAGCTGGATTTCAGAAGCAGCGAGTGGGAGTCACGCTTCCCATCTGTTGTTTGATAAATGGAAATACTGCGAAGCAGAAAGTGCAGAACATAAAAAAAAACAAACCAACTGTAATTTACAGCTTAAGAACACCATGATTACTGTGTGAGCTATAAAACTGACGGGCACAGAGAGGCCAGAGTGAATTTATTTATTGGTTTTTATTGGTTTTAGTTCATGGAGTCAGTTGATAGTGACTGTGAGTTAATATCAGTAAAATGCTGTTCTGTTCCAGTTTTTCAGGGTTAACAAGATGAGCAGTGACTTAGAAAAAGCACACATTTGCCAAAGGAACGTCATCTTTTTGGCTACAGATCACTTTCTGACTACTATACACTCAACAGACACTTCATTAAGTACACCTAGTTCCAGGTTGACCCTCTTTTGTCTGAAGAAATGCTTTAATTCTTAGTTACTTAGATTCAACAAAGTGCTGGAAACATTCCTCAGAAATTCTCAGCCCATACTGAGATGACAGCATGGAACAGTTACTGTAGATATGCAGGAAGCACATCCATGTGAATCTCCCTTTCCGCCACAACCCAAAGGCGGTCTATTGGATGGGATCCGCTGACTGTGGAGGCAATTTGAGAACAGTGAACTTGCTGTCATACTCAGGAAACCAGTTTGAGCTCATTTGAGTTTTTGTGATAGGGGATAATATCCTGCTGGAAGCAGCCATCAGAAGCTACACTGTGGTCATAAAGACGGTCAGAAATTACCAGCAACAACATTTAGGTAGGCTGTGGCATTCAAGCAGTGCACCATGGACACTAAGGACCCCAAAGTGAACTGCCACTAGCTGGAGAGTTTCTCTTTTTCAAACCATTCTCTGTAAAGCCCAGAGATGATTGCATGAGGAAAATCCCAATGGAGCAGTTTCTAAAGTCATTTAAATCACCTTTCTTCTTCATTCTGATGCTCATGCTTGAACTTCAGCAAGTTTTGCTGACCATGTCAACATGCCTAAATGCACTGAGTTGAGGCATGTGATTGGCTGATTAAATATTTGTATTAAAGAGCGGTGGAACAGGTTTAGCCGCGAAAGTGGCCAGTTGGTGTAATTGTGCATTTGTTAAAACACCGCTACAAGAAACTGGAAACCATGACTCCTAAGGAATCTAACACGAAGCACGATTATTGGGTTAGTGAGCCACATCATTCTGAAAGGATGGAATAAAGTGACCTAAAACTTAAACCAGACTGGTCAATGTATTTGTAGACTTTTGATCACCAACAATATCCAAGCTCACTTTGATTAGGCCGGAAAGTCATTTCCACGTCTCTGCCATGTATGGGACTTTATCACTGCACTCAGTAGCCTTTCATCTTTAAATCTATGCAGTTTACAGTTTTAAAGCTCTGGTGTGCACTGAAAACATACCAAGTTATAAAATAAACACATCAGCCTAGATTTCTGATTGCTTGCTGGCCTTGCCTAAAGTTTGGGAATGGATCAAACAGAGCAGGTTATTTAAACACTAACCAACAGGTCTTCATCGTCTTCTACATTGTCGTCATCATCATCATCCAGGTCCTTCATACACTCGTCTGCCATTCTTGCGATATCTTCCATGGGTAGGGGACCTACAACACAATCAAGGTGTCATGAATTCACATTATAAGCAGAACAAATGAAGCAATGCAGTGTGGATGACATCTTCTAAAACAAAGAATTCACAAAGAGTGATTGTCCGGGGAATAATTATCACACATTCACTAGACTCAGCCAACAGTCAAAGTCTCCAAATGAAAGAGAGCATTCTCACAAAAAAGTTTTATAAACCTAAAACTTGAAGATCATCTTTTCTCTGTCAGTGCGCCCCAGGGCAGCTGTGGCTACAATGTAGCTTGCCATCACCAGTGTCTGAATGTGTGTGTAAATGGGTGAATGACAGGTTGTGTAAAGCGCTTTGGGGTCCTTAGGGACTAGAAAAGTGCTATACAAATACAGGCCATTTACCATTTATGAGGTACTATTCAGCTGTTAAAGTTAAATCGAGTTCACACTCTTGACTTAAACCTCTAAAATACACTTAGAAGTGAAAGACTCGGTCGTGTTCGGGGAGAGCACAGCAAAGATTGTTGAAACTGTTTCAGTGGTTTCGCTGATATTTTTACATTTAGCTGTGATAGGCTAAATAATTCACTGTTGTACATAAACAATCCTCTCCCACTGGTATAGTCTGTTTCTTTCTACCACTATCTTCAAGTGGGAATACACTCTCTGGTGTGTTGTTGTTTTTTTGCACTTTATGGACTGTGAAGTACAGCTGCTTAATTCCGGTATAATCCTAATTATTTAATAAAATCAGGAGTGACACAATTACTCACAGACTTTGAGAAAAAAACTGGTTGATTCATTAAACTTTAGAAAAAAACATATTTCATTTTATTTCTTTTACCATTAATTATATTTAGATGAACTAAACCTGCTGCAGTCTGTTAAGGAGGTGAAGTTAGACACTTATGGAGGAAAGGGATGTACTAATTGTTGGAAATAAAAATGTGGCACAATAATTGTTATATCTCAAGTATCTGGTTTTAATAATTGTCGGAAGTCAAAACTCAAACTTAAATTAAAATTCTACTTCTAGCACATCCCAACTATGGACAGTACACTTGTGTTGTCTTAACGAGGTCTAAGTCAAATTATTTATATACACATTTGTGGTGGCTAAGGTGGCAACCTCCAGGGCCCTATTTCAGGAAGCCGGTTTAGTGCAAACTCTGAGTAAGTAAACCCTGGGTTAACGGAAACTCTGGGTTTTCGGTTTCACAAAGCGAGTTTAGATTAATTCTGAGCGAGTTACTATGACGACACACTCCGTGAAGCTAACCTGCCCCCTAGCAGGTTAGCTTCAACTAACCCTGACTGTCTCCGCCCCTTTGTCGGAAACCTGACTGTAGGAAGTGTCAGACATGGCGTGCTCCTTCCTTGAAGAGCCAGTAGATGTTGAAGCCCAAATTCTCCGCAGAGCTCTCCGCCGGGAGAGAGTGATCAGAGCGCGTTCGGACATTTTATCATTTCCTGATGATTTTCTGTGTGAACGTTACCGTTTTTCAGCACAATCTATAATTTATTTGAATAACATCCTCAGGCCTAATATTGCTCATGTGACACATCGCGGACATTCTCTCAGTTCTGTACATATTATTTGTATTGCACTTCGGTTTTTTGCAAACGGGAGCTTTCTGTATAATATTGGTGACGCTGAGCACGTTTCCAAGGCTACCGTCTGTCGGGCAGTCAGGAATGTTACAGTTGCACTGAAACGTCTCCTGTACTCGTTTGTGGTGTTCCCCGGTCATAGACCCACACGATTTATCAAAGAGGGATGCCACAAAATTGCAGGTATCAGGATGAACGAAACTTAATTCATGATGTGGTGATACTTGAACTACTACTTAAATTTTACATTTATTCTCACGGTTCCCAGGCGTGATTGGCTGTATAGATGGCACTCACATTCCAATCATTGCTCCTTCAGTAAATGAAGGAGACTATGTGAACAGGAAGTCTTTCCACAGCATTAATGTACAGGTACATAGTTCCCTGTAGCATTTCAAACTAACAAATTATTTCATTATAGTAATGGATGCTAATTTGTGTTCTCTGCACTGTGAAGATCATATGTGATGCTGCCAACATTATCACAAATGTGGAAGCCAACTGCTCAGCCTCTGTGAGTGGTGGTGGTGGAGGACCCCCACCTGTTTTTCGGGCCTCCGCTTTTTTTCTGTTGGCTATAACGGGTCACATTTGAGCATACAGAGTAAGCAAATATGTACTTGTAATGTGCTCAGATAATTTCAATAAGTGCTTACAGAAAGAAAATTAATGTAGCCTCTAACTGCAATTGATTTATATAGGACAAACAGACCAAGCACTATGGCTCATAATACAATTACACCTTACCTGTTTGGACTATATTTTTATATTTCATTTTTACTTGCTGCCAGGAACGTTTGGGGCCTGTTGGGTTGCACCTGCCCTCAAATCACATCACAAAATAAAATGTATGAAAGAAAAAATAAAATAAAATATAATAAAATAACGTGTTAAATGGGTGGAAATCCCTAGATCAATGTTTAAATTAACACACGCATTGACTCTGTCGGCTATATTTTGCCATGCATGCTCCCTTTCTTTTGCAGCTGAGGCTGTGTTGCTTTTTTCCGCGGAATTTGCATGTTATCGGCATATACTGCCATCAGAATTTCGGCCTCAAGCGCTGTAAGATACATTGACCGCGCCTTCTTTCCCTCCGTCTCCATGGTGACTCGCTTAATCTGTGCTCCACTAATCAGGGCTTTATGTATCCTCGTGCGCGCGCTTAACTTGGGGTTAAAGCAACTCCGCGTTGACTGAACTAATTGTTATCAGCCTTTCTGAAACCGAATATTCCGAGTTGGACAGTTCGGGGTTACTCAACCCTGAGTATCGTTTTTCACTCTGAGTTTTCTAAACCGGCTTCCTGAAATAGGGCCCAGAACTAAAAAATGATGCTGAAGTGCTACAAACTGCAGTTTCTGGAGGCATGTAAATCCCCAGATTTCTACTTAAAATGTTCACATTTACTGCATTAAAAAGTTTGCTTATAGCCTGGTACAAAAAACAGTCTTGGCTTCTATGAATAGTTACTACTGAGTAGCTTTTTTTTGGCCTACATTCATCTTTACACTATCTATGGTGTTGACCATATTCAGGACAACTCGGGACATCAACTCAGGAGATCTAAACCCCGACTTTAGAAGCTTTGAGTTTTTGTTGCAAAAAGAGAGCTAACTTACACGCTGAGTGAGCTTCCAGACTAACAAAGTCTGTGCCCCTAACATGCTCACTGACAGTTTTTCTTCAACAAACTCTGATTTTATCTCTGAGTACTGCGTTCCTGCTATACCTTTATTCTTTATTCATTCATTAAGAGTCCCATCAGGGGTAAAAGATCAAATATGAACAAGAAATATGAAAAACAAACACACGTATCAACAAATTACCCGGTGACAGTGTGTGTGACAGTGGGCAAGAGAGGGAACTTTTACTATATCTTTCTTCCCTGATTCTGTCTAACAAGCCACAAAAATGAATTCACTTTGCAATGCCTCCATATGACAACACACTGCTGGTCCAAGCAAAGAAATCTCCGATCATACTTTTGGTACCTAATGGTCTTCCTGCATAGCAAATCTGCACAAATAATCAAATTATATTAGCAATAACAATGTCCGCTTCCGCTCAAAACCCACTTCCTGCTGGGCTGCAGCATGCTTTCAGGTAATTTATTTTTAATATTTGGGATGGCTGTGGCACTGGAGTTAGATTTAACTAATTGGTAGATTGGTGGCTATCCTTTGGAAAGACACTGAACATCCATCAGAGTGTGACTGGATGAATGAGGGTTGTAGTAAGAAAACATTACAGAGTACAAAGGAATCCACTGTTAAAATCAGTTCACTAAATATACAAAATTACAAAGGCTGTGAGTGATCTCAATACTGACCACAATAACAGCCATAATTAAGCATCTCTACCAACCAACAAACCCTCTGCTTCCTGTTTACACTGACACATAAAGTGTAGTTGCATGATCTTGCGAATCATGTCTAAAGGAAAATTAGTAAATTCGGAGGTTATGTTCGAAACTGCTAAAACACACACCTGGATGGTGACTGCATTTGTGTGGATGTAGCCTGAGACTGTGAGTGCAGCGCTTAAATGACAGCAAATGTTAGCTGTACCTACCACATGTGTAGAAGGGTGCGTGTGGAAGTGGGGTTTTCAGAACTTTAAGTTATAACTACTGCACTTACTTTTCCCCTTCTGCCTGGCTTTTCCTCCTGCAGCAGCCTTTTTTCCAGTAATAGCAGCAAGTTCCGCCTCCAAATCCGGATCGTCCAGGTTTCCGTCCATGCCCATCATCATCTCCTCGGGGTTCAGGTCTACAAACAGACCCATCTAAAAGCAGGAAGTAAGGGGATAAACGTCTCCACGCTGACATATTTCTGAAGAGAAAACCTCCTGTTTGCAACCTTATGTTTACTGGAGTTGTTACCTGCTTGGCAGCAGCGGCGCCCTGGCCTTTGGGCTGCGGTGCTCTCTTCTTCTTACCAAACATGTTTGTTTTGGTTTCTTGTTGTAGAAATATCCCCTCGGAGACACCCCGGTGGTCCAAACCTCACCTACACGAACACACGTACACTTTAAGAAAATATGTCGGTGTTGTAATCAATGTCGGTTGCAGTAGTTGTTGAAATCATGTGAGCGGTTGTCAGGTGGCTCCCGAACAAGCTGCGAAAACGAGCTGCCAAACAACGGTGACGTTAGCCCAGCTAGCTGCTAGCCAACCATGTCTGTCGGCTCTTAAGTCTAAAAGTTAATTTATAAACAAGATGGAAACTACTTCTGTATCTGCCGCGAGGGCTTCAGAGAGATTATCATACCGCGAAAAGACCGTTTACATTTACCTGTTCGTTCACAACTTCATCAGGTAGTTTTCAGAGGAACAGTTTCATTTCTATGCTTTGACATAATGGATTTCTTTGAACGCGCATGCGCTAAGCCTGGGAGCACCCTAGCTCTGCTTGAAAGTTGAATCCCCGAGTCATGTCTGCCAGGCAACGAGAATGTCCCCACTGACTAAAGAAGCAAAAATACAAGCCACGTTTATTGAGTAAGTCAGGTTTTCCTGCGTGTAAAACATTTGGTAACGAGGTTTTTCATAAATGTATTGGCTTACTTCTCTAAGTAGTAACGCAAACATAAATACACTAACTTCAAACAAACATAATACATGATAGTGACGCAGATCCTTAAAAATGCTTTTCTACAGAAAACAGATAAAAGAGAAAACACAGAGAACAAAATGTTCAAATTCAACAAATATTTCAAGTGACATACTGTCAGAAACTGTCAGATCTAAATCTGTCACACAATTCAAAGACGGTTCAGAGATTTTTACAGATGCTTTTATTTGGTTCATAGTACACATCTTTCTCTTTGCAGTGAAACTTTGAAATAGTCTGTTTATCTACTGCTCAATATTTATTTTATTTTTTCCCCAGGACAGTAGATCATTCTTTTTTTACGTTTTATTTATTTCCCAAAAGCCACTTCTCAAACTGTTTTGATCTTTCTACACTGCCAAATAACAATCTTCTGTATTTAGTTTCAGTCTCTTTTAAAGACTTACTGTTTTTGGGCTAAAACATTCTTATATACATAAAGACAGCCTTTAAAAAAGACTTTAAAAAAGACTACTTATTCAAAGATGTGGCTTGGTTTTTATACTTCTCAGGCTCAAATAACGGCAAGTAGCCGTGAAAATGGTCAAATCCACATGTTTATCACACATGTTTGTATGTATTCATACTTTGTTTTTTGTTTTTAAATTTCTTAAAATGGAGATCTAGTTTCTGAAAAATTACCACTTTCATTTACACGCTGTACTAAGACTTAAAATATTAGGGCTATTTTTTCCTAACACAGAATACAAATACAAACATTTTGTTAACAAAACACTTTATTTTGTCTGTAACAGTTCATATGACAAAAATGTGTTCAATAACCGGTATATACTTCTCATGTTTAGTGCAAAGAGAACTTGATCCAGGTTTATGTTAGGGTTATACTGGGTTATACTGCACTGAAATAAGGTTTCGATTTAAACAAAAACATTTGCAAACTCTCGGCTGGTGTAAAGTTACAGATCCCTGTTGTTGCTGCTGAGCAGTTTGGGATAGGACGTGCCGATGGATTGCCCGTGCCGACAGACGACCAGCTCCAGCACGTACTCGTCCACTTTCACCACCACAGACGTCATCTTCTCAGTCGACATGAGGAAGATGATGGTGAAGAGAGCGACCTCAAACTCTGGACTGACACCAATGAAGGAGCCACCGACGGGCTTCACCAAGCCTTTCCAACTGAACTGCAGGTTCAGGACGTGGTCGTCCTCATCAGGCTTTAAAAACAGTAAATGCAATTCAGCGACATGTGCGGCTATTTACTTTTCAATCAGTGCTTTTACAGTAACGAGCTGCTGTATCAGTTTCTTACTGTGTCTTTGTTATCTCTTGCTTTGTAGCCTTTATAGTCCACATGGTCGTGCTTTTCCTGAAGGTAGAACTGCACCCAGTTGTGAAGACCCATGATCTCCTTTCCATATTTGGCTTCTCCCACAAACACATGTTCAAATCCACAGGAATCCTCACTGTAATGAAAATAAAACCAACCAGCACACCCAGAGATACTTAAGTTCAGTCTCTCAGTGCTGTATGACCTCATTCATATCAAGACGCCTTATCTACAATGTTAACATTGGAAGGATAACAGCACAGATGGCAGCAGAGCCGGTGACTCACTTTTAACCCTCAAGTAACCAAGCCTCATTAACGACTAATTTATGAATGACTCCATTATATTTTATACAGGAAAACCTTTCTAATGGCTGTGTGTGATTATCATACCTATGCTGTTTTATTGTAATTAAAAAGATAAGTTAAAAAGCACAAACTGTAGGAAGAGACAAACTGTCACATCTTATAAAACAAATTTTCTTTGTTTCAGTGTAACTAGAAAAATAATACATTTTAAATATTAAACTAAACAAAGATTATAACCTCTGCACATTTGTACTCAACACTTCTCCTCCTAGTCACCTGTCATTGATCCAGGTGTTCAGAACTTTCAAAATTAAAAATTCAAGTAAAAAAATTAAAGAGTGAGTTATGTATTACAGTGTGTTAACATCATTTTAACACCCAAATGTAGATAATCTAGTGACTCTGATCAAGAAATTAGAATTAAGTTATCACACTCTGTTGTTCATCCTGTGGAACTGTGAAAATGAGATGAAAAAAAATAAAGATGACAATAATAACAAAGGCTATAATGTTACTGTATAATGTTAAATATCAGTCTTTTCATTGTGATTGCTACATTGGGGCTAATTTCTGGAAGCATTTTTTATTTATGATTAAAAGTGTCACAAAAACAGATGTAAGTATTTGGCTGGAGTTACAAGGTTAACCTCAGGAAGATTTAAATACATGTAGTTTATTGTCAGCCTTTTCAGACAAAAGCAGCTGTTAATTAACACAGAAAAAAACAAAAAATAAACCCAAAACACATTCAGGGAACACTGTGTTTTATTTTTAGATTCTTCACTGATTCTTGAGTTGTGTTCTGCTCCAGACCTGGATCTCATTTAAGTTTGCCTTTAACCAATCATTCAAACCGGTCCCTTCCTTCTCTTTTAAACATTGCAGCAGCGCCCCCTGTTGTTACAGTTACTCACCCTCCGCTCCTGTCCCTGTGGTACAGGCGGAACCAGATGTCATACAGCTGTCTCTTGAACTGCCCAAGGTCTGATGGTGACTTCCCCTTCTTGACCAGATACTGGTGAGCACACTAAGAATAAAAACACAGTAACATACTTTGAAATTTCAGACATCCGAGTAAAAGATGTGACCTATCAATAGTATCGGAATAAACCATCGTTACATTAGAAAATTAATTCTTAGCCTTGAAAAAAAAAAAAAAGAGCAAAAAAAACCAAAAAACAGATCAATGCCTGGAATGAAAATTTGAGCCGGCATAGATCAAAAGATCAAAAGTGCCTGGAAAATAAAAAATACCCCCCCCCCCCCCCCTCCCCCCAACGCAAACTTAAACACAACACTGAAGTTAAAGTAATGAGTCACAGGAAAATCTAATCTTACTATAATAAACTAATCTCTGTTTGAACTCCTACACAATCTGGAGATGATAAACTAAACTTGACACACAGGTTCATCTTTGGCCCCAGAAGGTTCTTATCTATATCAGATATTCTAATGTCATTGTGTTGCCTGGCAACCACCGACCGACAGACTAAAATGACTCATCATTTATGTACCTATATAACATCTTATGAAATCATAGTATGGCATCATTTTTGTTTCATTACACAGTATCTGTTTTTTTATATACTCAGTGTTACATTACATCATTTGGGACATTAATTTATGAAGTCAAATTTCCTGTATTTAGAGACTACATTTAAAGTTTACTCTTGGATACATAACTTTATAAATGGTATCAAAAAGTGGCATTTCAATCCATGTGAATTAGTTAAGCCTACAAAAAAAAAAAACAGTTCATGCATTCTTGTCAGCTGTATATTATTGACATGCACATAAGGCATGTAAACTACAATGAAAATTATAAATCTTTTTTTTAATAAATGTGTGTCAAGCGAACAAAATTTTGCAGTTATAGTTAACAATTGTACAGTTTTCATTATACACTTAAAGTGTACTAACAGTGTCTGGCTGATGAGTGCAGAAGTTCATTTATTTTTTAGATAATTGTTCGTTGATGTGGTCCCTTGACTGTAAATTCATTATTCTGTATATAAGCATAAAACGACTTCCATATTGGTCTGCTGTTTATTTGTTTTTAACATCTACCACACCTCTTTTTTACTTTTCTCTAACCAATCAGTAAACAACAGCTTAAATTATTTCTGAGCTCATGCCCTCCTATGAATCCGCTGTACCTTCATGACATCTGTCTCCACGATGGCATCGATAAAGAGCTTGTTCTCTTTGAGCTCTTCTGAGGTGACCGTCTCTGACACACCTGTAGACATCTCATAGTTGTCCAGCAAGCTGATGAAATCTGAATAAAAAGGTGTAACCTCATTAAACTGTTTAATCGCTGTTGTTCCAAATAAACATAATAAAGAAAACCTTTATAGGCCTGACTCATACTCACATTCATATGTCTTAATACTCTTCAGTTTGTCTTCATTCACATATGTGAAGAGTGGAGCTTTGGCCTGGTCTCTGGCAACATTACTGCCCTGAGCCACATAACCCGCCTTCCCCTAAATATAAAAACACAAACATTCAGCAACATGTTAAAACTGAACAAACAAATATGAGGATTCATAAATAATTGACATGTAAGCAGCTCATAAAAGCATCACCCAGTTTCAATGCTAAATACACTTAAGCAGCTGCTTGATGACGCCAACTTCACTAAACACACACACACAGCAACCTATAACTGAAAACACACACAATGGACAAAAACAAACAAATGGCCGACTGTACCCTCATACACACAATAATAACATGGACTGAACCACCACTCCACACCATTAGCACTTTATATAACCACTGTAGAAATTAGCCACACTGATCTAAACTGCACGACTGTAAATGCTGTATAGACAAGCATTCTGTACAATACAATAATTATAGTTCTACAACTGTTTACAACTGTATATAACTTGTATAGTTCACATTTCATATTTCTGTATAGTTTTCATATTTATATCCTGTTCATAGCTTGTACACTCACTACAGCCTGTACATACTTATAGTTATAGCATATTCATAACATACCTTCATACCTTGTACATTGTAACATACCCATAATAGACACATATTTTTCACCCTCATTCCTCTAATAGACCCATTTTTATATAATATATCTATATTATTGCTAAAGCACTTTCTGGATGGATGCAAGCTGCATTTTGTTGCCTTGTACTTGTGACATGTGCAATGACAATAAAGTTGAATTCTATTCTATTTTATTCAACCACTTGAAACACTGAAGGAAAAGAATTAAGATAAAATTTACCAGTGGGCTGTGAGGCAACAGTGCTAAACACCATGACTCATCCTTCATTTCTTGCTTTAGCTTTTTCTGGCACTACCCAGTACATATGGGCCTAAAGTGAAGGCACAAACTAGAACAACATCTCCCCACACCTGGCACTGTGTGACGGGGAAAATGTGCAACAAATCAGAAATGAGCCGGGCTTAACTTTTAACAGCACTCAGTGTGATGGTGCACTCAAACCAACCATTGCAAAGTTAATCTTACTAGTTATCTCCAAAAGTTTATTTCTGTTCATGTGGATGTAGCGTTTTCAGCGGGAGAAAGTGCTGAGACTGAAGAAGTCACTTGGATGAGTGACGAAACGTTTCTCCCACTGACAACCCAACTTTTGGAGATTCACTTACCTGGATGATTGAGCATGCATCAAGACGTCTTACTAGTTATTATGTTATGACTAAGTGTTATGTGTTGTGACTCCAGTAATCTGCACTGACAGCTAACTGATGGAATAGGAATCCTGTGTGGGCATGATGGTTTGACTGGACTTAACAATGACAGCATGTTCATCATTGTGTGAATTCTATCTGCTGTCTTTAGTGTTTTGTAGCATAATTTCATTGGGGATTATTAAAGTATTCTGATTGTGATTCTAATTATGATTTAGCTTTAAAATGTCTAAAATTAAATTAGCTTTGTCACAGAACTCCAAACATTCTGATTTATTTACTGCAAAGCGTTTCAATCTGTTCAGTTTCATTATAAAACAGATTAAAAAACAAAACTTTTTTGTCAAATAACATTCAGAAGTACTTGTCACTGAGCAACAACGCTCACAGAACGTCACCACTGTAAATGTTTGAATATACATTAAAACACCTACACTCCAGAACCCCCATCAGGCTTCCAGTCCACACAAAGGTTTGCATTTATTGCATGCATCAGTGACTGCCTGCTTTGCATTGCAGAAAAGCTGCGATGCCCTTTTAGCACTGACCTGGAGGGAAATCCTGTAATCGGTCCCAGGTCTCAGGCGGTTTTTATCCAGGTGCCAGAGCTGGTTGAGTACCTTGGTGAGGTCCTGATCGGCCTTTTGACTGTTAAATAAAAATTAATAAATTTAAAAAAAAAAACACACAGGCAGACAAACATGGTGAATTATTAAGCAGGCCTAAAAACTGCCGTGTATGTGTGAATGGAAACATGGACATGGAAAAGGAAGAGACGCAGAGGGTTGATGTGACAGAGAGGACGCTCGGTACAGGTTGCGAGGCAGATGACCTGTTTTGCCGACCCCTTAAAGAAGAAGACAACGAAGAAGACAAAGAAAAGAAGAAGAAAGAAATGACTAACCGGGGTGTAATGTTCACATGTTTTTGCTATTTCTTCTGTCCTCAAGTAGAGTTTTACAGACAAACACACTAAAATAACTTCTCTCAGTATATACTTGCTCCCACTATTCAGATTAAAAGAGAAGTGACTTCTCACGCTGTCTATGCACTGAGAGGAACTGGAGTGAATGGGCAGTCTGTTTACTTTGTTGTTTTTCATAGCTACCATGCAGTTTGGGATAGTCCTCCTTTTTGTTTCAAACTACTGGTGATGAAATCTGCCGTGACAATTTTGTTTTCCCCACTCATGTGACTAATTCTTTCTGCGGAAAGCAGTTAACAGGAAGTTAACTGCTCTTCTTAGAATGAATTAGTAAGGTATACAAAACGAAAACGGCGTTTCCAAAACAAACATACATTACTCCTGTGCCTCAGTCGAAAGCAGCTTGTACATCTGTTTCAGGATGTGTGTCGTTTTTTCTTTTTTTAAAAAATTCTCAGTTACTTAGGTTTAAAACATAAGGCGCCTGTGATACAGTTAAGGACCTATTTATCTAAATCATAAAAACAGTTTCCCACATAGTAACAGCAGTGCTTAGCTGTGTAAATGACTCACATATCTATACAGCCATGCACAATGACTCTCCATTAAAACCCAGGTTGTCCGACACAGGTGATCTAAATAATGTTTTAATTAAGTGAAGACTGTTGACTTCAACACAAGCAGCAGCTGAAGGCTTTGTGTTGTCTCCTATCACATGTTATGCTGTAAGTCTTCTCCTTTGTTAGATAGCACAATGGCGCCAGATGAAAGCTAAAAAGCCAGCGGGGAAAACTTCAGCTTCAGCTCTAAATAATGATCCCACCTCCATCATTAAGTTACAGCTGCATGGATCAGTGAATGTGGGAGGGCTGTAATGTGAAACCTACAGATACCACTAAAACTATAACATCTCTGCCTTAGTTTTCTTCAATTACATCAATAAATGCTAAAACAATTGCACTGAGGCGGACTAACAACCACACCCTATGTCTGACATGTTACAATACGTTGAGCGAGAAGCAGATGACAGGATGGAGCACATACTGAGGCAGAAGGTCCTCTGTGTTTAGCCTGAGTACAGGAGGGAGCGACTACAGTTTTATTACAGCAGAGGAGGCTCTCCATGAAGTTCTCCATGTCCTGTTTGTTGTATAATTCAACCCACTAATCATTCCCAGACCCCGCTGCAGGCTCCTCTTACGCACATGACGTCCACGCAGCAGATGCACAGAGCGCAGTCTGCATTGAGGAACAGCTGTCAGGGAAACAAACCCGGACTTTATCGTGACAAAACTATCGAGGAGAACCATCAAAGGTGTGACGTTACACTGTAACTACATGTTTACATCAAACATGTCTTCGTTAGACGGAAACAAACGCGTTGAAACGGCCGAAAAGTGGCTGAAAACGACAACACGCAAATTTAAATTTCTCTGAAAGTTGAGAAGACGCTAAGTCATCCTTCTGCGCGTGCGTTTTTTTAAATCCCAAACTCACCTTCTCGACATGATTTTGTTGAGAGGAAAAACTCACTGAGACTTTTCTTATGCTCTCTGAAACAAACTACCGGAATCCGCAGACGGTTAACTCAGCCGTCAATCATGACGTCACCAAGGGAGCCAGCCAATTACAAGACAGGAGCGTAAACGCTGCTCTCCACCCCCTCCCCTCGCTCGTCAGACGTGGGATAAATTACAGTAATTTTGTTCTCTATCCCCATAAACTCAACTCAAACTTTTCATTGTCAAAGTAAACTCGTTATGGATGTCAATCCTGCAGTTCCGTGTGAGAAAAGGTGTAATCCTCTGAAACAGGAAAAATAAGTAACATGTGATAAAGGTGGAGGTTTTAGGGTCATAACAATACTTTTTAGCCTCACTTGGAATTCACACGCACTTGCAATCCCTTTTAAAGGTAAATGTTTTCACAATCAAATGCATTCAATTAATTATTATAATCATCAACTACTATTATCAGTAAGTGTGAGCTCAGATATCAAGGTAGAAGTTTGGGGAGTTTTATGATCATTTCGGCTTAATTTGGAGGCAAAGGCATTTGGGCAGCTTGCAGTAACTAAGTCGACCGAGAACCCCTCTGTATACCAAAATATTCTAGAGTCATATGTGAGGCATAACTGCCTGACAACTAAAACCTGGGTGAAATCGTGTCAATGAACAGTGAACAGCACGAGCAGCCGCAAATCTACAAAAGAATGGCAGAAAAAGAAAAGAATGAAATGAAAAGACCCAGCCAAAGTCCAGATCTCATCCTGATTAAAATGGTGCTGTGCACAAATAAATGCTGGCAAACCTCAATGAACTGAAGCAACACTGTAAAGAGAAGTGGGGCAAAATCCTGCCACGATAATGTGAGAAACTGGTAAAGTCCTACAGAAAACACAAGTACTTCAACTTATTGGTATTAAAGGTGGTTCAACAGGCTCCTTCTGTATTTTGTCTTAGTTTGTATTAAATAAATAGCAACACTGTGTAATGTTTTATATGTTGCTGTTCAGCTGAGCTTGTACTGGTAGCAAGGAACAAATGATTTTTTTTTATTATGTCCTGATACATAAAACCTTATTTCTTTTGTTTTCTTTTTTTTACCATGACTCAAAATTACAAAATTATAGAAAATCAGGCAAAGATTAGTCTTAGTTTCTCCTGTGGTCCCTTGGAATAATTAAATTTCCCACCAGTCTTTTAGAGTCTGAAAATCAACGTAAAAAAAACATAACTGAACGATGACGACTTTTATTTTGAAAAAGTCTTAACGACAAATGGTAAAAAAGTGCGTCTGCGCATGCGCAGTCACTCCACATGTTATTTTGGGACTGAACGTGTGTTTAGCTAAAAAGAGTTACCTTTTTCGCGTGCGAGCATTCGCACCACGCTTTTTACTGTCCTTGCCTTTCTCTTGTTGGTGTTCTATTACTGTTTTAGCAGCTGTTACACAAACTGCTCGAGGAAATCTGCTCAGAAAATCGGCAAATTTTAAGGAAAGCTAATTAGCCGGCTAGCTGAGCTCACTGTAGTCCAGCAGCATGGCAGCTGTGTTGGAGCTGGTCGCTGGCAGTTATGAACAGATCACCTTCGGTTATCAAGTAAAAACTGACGAAAAGGTAAGCTGGAGTCTCACAAAGCAACGACCTGTGTGTCACATAAAGGGTGTGAAGTTCAAGTGTTTGTTGGTTGGATGATGAACATGATTTGTATGCAATGCAGTATTTATTTGATTATGAAGCACATTCATTGCCCAGTATATGAAAGGAGTGTAATGTAAGAAGTTTCGTGACTCACTCCTTTTTCTCTAACAGTCTGCGGATTAATTTATATGCAAATAAATTGTTTTGTTATAAAAAGTTTTCTTTAAAAATAATTGTCATGCAGGAGTGGACAGCCAAAGCAGAATTCACACATCACGCTCACACAGCTTCAGTATCCGCAGTGGCTGCCAGTGAGAGGTTTGTCGTGACGGGGAGCAAAGATGAGACCATCCAAGTGTACAACATGAAGAAAAGGATCGAGCACGGTGCTTTGCTGCATCATGACGGTGAGTTTGTAAATTGTAATTAGTCTGTTTGATTTCTTCAGTTAAACATCAAAAACACCTAATATAGAAGTGACCTGTTGAATAATTCAAAGTGCGCTGACTTGATATTTTGTTTAAACTCAGTTTATTTCAAATTATTTTCTCAGCAATTTGAATTAACCTGAGGTTTAGATTGTTTTTGGGTTTTTTTGGTGGTGGAAACTCAAAGCAGTAACGTAAACGTCTGCCTGGTTTCTGCTTGTGGTGCTGACTGACTTCCTGCACAGGTACCATCACTTGCCTCGAGTTTTACGGGACGTCTCACTTACTGAGTGGAGGAGAGGACGGACTCCTGTGTGTGTGGAGCACGAAGAAGTGGGAGTGTCTGAAATCCATCAAAGCTCACAAGTAAGCGCACAGAAAGACGGCACAGACACACAGAGAGGGTTGTTTCTTTATGTTTGGTAGCGTCGTCAGTGTTGCTTTGTGCTGTGATGTCTTTCAGAGGTCATGTGACATCGCTGTCCATCCATCCGTCTGGGAAGCTTGCGCTCTCAGTTGGGACCGATAAGACACTGAGGTAAATTTCACAGCTCTCTTTAATGGTAGATGATTCAGATGATCCGTTTGCACTGATAAACAATGTTGGCCGTTGTGTCTTTGTATCCATGCAGAACCTGGAATCTCATTAATGGAAGATCAGCGTTCATCAAAAACATAAAACAGAGTAAGCTCCCCTTTAACCTTTTGGGCGGTGAGGAAATTGTTGACGCATTTATGATTCAAACCTGTGTTCTTTGCACACCTGACAGATGCACACATTGTTAGGTGGTCACCAGACGGGGACAGATACGTGGTTGTGATGAGCGACAAAGTGAACATTTACGAGCTGGAGACAGCCACTGTGACGGGAACGGTCGCAAACCCCAAAAGGATCGCTTCTGTCAATTTTTTAAACGTGAGCTCGCTGACCATGACATATTATCCAAAAGCCAGATTTTGACTACAGTTCTGACACAAAGTAAATGCCACATTTTCAGAGGTAGAATCACACAGACACAACATTAAGTGTTGTTGTCAATTTTCAAGAAGTGGATCCCCTCAAGATGAGGCATTTTCATATGAAGGATAAGCATATCTATAAAAACAACCACCGCTTATCTTTCAGAACTCCATCCTGGCCGTTGCAGGAGACGATGAAACTGTGAGGTTGTGTGATGTGGAGAAAGCAAAATGGGTGTGTGATTTCAAGGCTCACGAAACCAGGTGAATTCATTTATTCATTGTTTTCCCACCAATCATGCGTAGATCATACTGTCAATATTCTGATACGCGTGGTGATGGGGGAAGAAGTCAGCTTATCTTTGTGTCCGTTTGTGATGTCAGAGTGAAGACGGTCGACAGTGTGAACGTGGATGATTACTCTGTGGTGGTGACTGCTTCAAATGATGGTTTCATCAAAATGTGGAAAATTCATCTTAAAGAGGTACGCTGCGTCCTGATATTAGCTTTCTGGAGAACATGCATTCTTTGTTAATGTGGAAATGGACTTGTTGTAGACGACAAGCCACTGAGACCCACACACACATTCATACGTCACCTTTATTCTGGGCTTTTGTGCACTTTTTGCCTGTTATACTGACAAATTTGGGGTTAAGTATTGAGTTAAGTATTAAGTATGCACAAGGACACTAAGAAGCTGGGTCCTCCGGGTTTCTCTCCTGTAGCATTTTTTTTAGTCGACTAAAAGAGATCATAGATGCTGATTTTTCTTTTTTTAATTTATTAATTTATGTATTTATTTTTGCATTAACTTTGCTGACAATATTAGTAATACAATAAGATAAAATATCTTGATGGGTTCCTTTTAACAAGAACAAACTCAAACTTAAGTTTGTTTAAAATAAATATGGTATATTTATGATTATCCCGGTGAGCTAATACTTCTGCTGACCATCAGGAGCTGGAACCTCCCACACTCCTTGGGGAAGTGAACACATCAGCCAGACTGACATGCCTTGCTGTGAGGAGAACTTCACCGATGCAGCAGGAGATCACTGAGGAAGAAGCACCCCAAGCAACAACATCTGAAGGTGAGGTTGTGGAAACACTTCAGCTGCTTCGTGATGATGATCGGTGAGGGGACACTCAGCTCGCCTGAATGTGCGACCCGCTCATCGGATCATTGAGTCATTACCTCACATTCTGATCTGTTCTTCTCTACTTCATATCACTTCCTACGGGCAAGGGAATGTAAACCTGAGCTAACACCCTGCTCTGTGTTTATCCGTAGAACTACTTCCCGAACTTCTAAGGACAAAGAGAGTCCGAATTGCCACAGAAGTCGTCGTCCTGGAAGACGAGAGCAAGCCCAAGAAGAAGAAGAAAAAGAACAGTGGAAAATAGAATAAAATGTTTTATTACCCATACACATGTGGATTTTTGTTCTGACGACCTGCAGTGTTCTACATCAAATGTGAACTTATCGCTGATGAAAGAAAAGCAGAACAAGATGGATGATATAATATTTCATAACATTCAAAAGACTGGCAGTTCTTGTAGAATCAAACTGAAAGTTACACGTCAAACAAAAGTAAAGTGGACTATAATAAGACCCATGTTCGTGAGTTTCCCCAGGCTGCACACAGACAACTACTCTATATAAAAGTAGACATCATAGCACAAACACTGTGGCAAATGCAAAAAAGTGCCTGGAGTCTGAAGCTACCAATGATGTAATGTAACAAAGATTTATTATTTTTCTTCACAGCTCAGAACCTTTCTTAAAACAGCTTAGGCTGGACGTCTGCCAGCATCTTGGTATGTTGTACACATTTTGTTATAGGTGAGATAAAGCACAACTGCTGAGTGTATTTTTTTTTAAATAAAAACATTTTCTGTCCTCGTGAGTCATCTCTTTTCCTCCTGTAGGGGAGTCAGGAATTTAGACGTTCTTTTAATTTGAAAGCGCATGCAAAAGCCACCGGAAGTGAAAGACTTAACTCTCCATTCGGGAAGTTTCTAAGTGACAATCAGTGGAAACGACTGTTTCAAACTTTTAGTGTCTTTTAATCGGCTGTGTTTGGCTTCACTTTACAGTTAGGAGTTAAAGTAACCAGTTAAAACGACCTGTGGTCACCGTGTTAATTAAACTCGCTGTAGGTTTATCGCAGTAGAAGCTGCTGCTTTATGCTCATGGCTGTCGACTGGATTGGGTTCAGCTATGCTGCTCTGGTGTCGGCAGGAGGGGTCGTAGGTTATGTGAAAGCAGGTAGGCGAAAGCCTTTTAGAATAGACACATTTACATGACATGAACCCTGTTAAAGCGGACTTTAGACACAGATAACCACCTTTGCCCTGCCACTTTATTAAGTACATCAAACGTCATTTTACACAAGAGGCATGCCGCCAATGTATCCACACATATATTTTTGTCCAGCTGACTAAACGCTTCCTGTCTGACCATCTCCAGGCTGATTAATCACATTTTTTTTAAAGAGAAAAACTGCCGGATTTTTAGCTCTTTACTATTATTAGTTTGCTCACAAACAAATATTTCTGTGGTGAAGTCAAAGGCATTTCAAACTTTTTCTATGGAGACGTTTTCAAATACCTAAATCTACTTAAGATAGGTCAATTAATTTTTTTTAAACCAACCATTTGCTCCTATGTCCTCAGGAATACAGAATGGCAAAGGTGTGGCTGAGGGTCAACATAAAATCCTGAGAGCTTGAATTTCCTTGAAAAAAAACATCAGCACAGCCTACAGTATCATATCTGAAGGAAATTTAATATTTTTGGTCACAGGCAGCATCCAAACACTCAGAGTGTATATTCCAGTACTTGGAAAACTGATTTTGTGAGAGAACTTAAATTTCACAAGTTTGTCACATATTGGCAAAATAAAATAGGAATGGCTACAAAGTAGCCAAAGTAATCAAGTGTGAAAAATGATGAAAAATCATATTAAATTTGGTAAATCAACACATGTATTTAACCTCTAGTGGAGCTGTTACCTTGTAGAGTTACTAAGGTTACAAGGTGTGAGTTGGGTTTCAGTCGCCTCAAGATTGGGTGTTGTCGTCACCCTGCTGGGTGGGTGGGCGACCTGGGTTTTCAAATTGATAACATAGATGCATCTATTAGGAGTCTGAGGGGTAGAACTGGCAGCCACCAGTATTTTTAGGCTTTGCATGCATTTTTGTTTTTATATCAACCCACTTGTATCTTGGATATGCATTTTTATTTAATAGCATATTTATTATTATAGTGGCTCCATAGCATAGTGGTTTACATATCTGTCCAACAAGTAACAGATCCCAGGTTCAGTGCTGTGAGGAGAGACAAACCCCTTTGAAGTTTGTCAGGAAGGGTGTGGTAGGGAACAAAATTTCCCAAATCAAACATGTGGAATTAGTCACTGTGAACAAGGGAAGAACTGAAATTAGCTTTTTATTATTGTTTGTACCTGCCAAGGGACAACAAATGAAAATATACTAGAGGCTAAATCAGCACAAGGTGTCTTTTTTCACGCAAGCTCAGTGTGTTTGTGGTTAATCCCTGATAAATAAATGTCTTTCAAATGTAAGCTTTGCAGATAAAATCTAGAAACTCATCGTAACACAAGCATTCAGTCTCTAAAGTAGATTTTAAAATAAAACTTTGATGGAAAAACAAAATCACCATTAAAGCCTTCATGAAGAGCGCAGTTGCTGAATTATGGCTAGCTGTGCATTTGTAGTGCAGCTCCGAGTGCACACTTAGCTGCTTTACCTTTACAAGGCATTCTGGTAAATGTAGGTCAGTGTTCAACATTAAGGGGGGTGTTTCGATGACAGCTAACAACGTCTCCTCCACAGGCAGTGTCACCTCTCTGGTCGCAGGGCTGCTGTTTGGCGTGCTGGCTGCGGTCGGCGCTTATCTGACATCTAAAAACCCCAGGAATGTGTGGCTTTCAGCCGGTGAGTGAGTTCAGGTGTTAAACAGCTTAAACGAGTTCAGTTTCCCGAACTTAGCAAATCTTTGCTCTTCCTTGAATGCAGGCACTGCAGGAACTCTCTGTGTGGTGATGGGACTGAGATTTCTCGGCTCCTGGAAGTTCATGCCAGCTGGTTTGATGACTTTATTGAGGTAAAAGCACAGTTTCTGTCAAACTGTACCTGCTCACTGATAATATATTTTAATATTCTGCATCATGTAGGCTGTTTTCAGACATTCAGTGATATACATTTGTTATGTTTTCAGTTTGCTGGTATTGATGAAGACCTTCGCCAGAATGGGAAAGACACAATCACACAAATCTTGAGCCAAAATAAGCGTTTTTAGTGAGTCTGTGAATACATAAAAGATCAAACTTACAGCATTCCTCACCATTTATTTTCTTACTGCAGTCATACTTTTGTTAAAAATGTGATCATATAGAAAGGGCTTCCTGGAGCCTGTCCTGCCTCAGATCACACAGTTGTGTTATCAATTATTTTTTCTTTATTGTATGAAAAACATTTTTAAATAAAGTTTTTGGCTGTGCTTAAATGTAATTTTTCGACCCATACAAAAAAAATACCATGATACTAATATTCACTCACTTAAATAATTACTTTATTAAACTTCCTGTTATTTAACATAACGAAGATAAAAGTGTCGACTGACTCATACAACACTGAATGATATTTTATAGCAGCGGCAGACACACTTCCTACTCTGGGAACCTTTCACAGGACTCCGCTGGAAAGCCGAGAGACTGCTGCGCTACCGGCGGCCGCTGTATTTGGCGGTCCAGTCTACTCGTCCGGTCACTGGCTGAGAGTTTGAGCTCCTGGAGAGGCTGGTCTTCGCTGGAGTGCTGGTGATGAATCCAAAGACCTGAGAATTCAGTTTCCTGCTTTTCCATCCTTCATACTCTGAAATCAACACAAAAAACACAAGATAATGTCAAATAGCTTACACCGTTTTTTATTCACAGTGTGTGCCGCTCTTTTTGTCTTACCTTCATTTGAGGGTGCCAGCTTGTTTAAGGTTTTGCTTTTCAATGGTTTGGTTTGCGGCTCCACTCTCAGATCAGCAGCAGACGACAGATCGACTGAAAGATTCGAAAAAAAGCTGAGTTTAGAGGACGGATACGCCGCCTTTTCCACTGATGCGTCAGTGCCTTATAATAAAATTCCAAATTTCTTCACGTTTACGAAGATAACCTCTGGTTGAGAAACAATTTACACAACAGGCATGACTGTATTGCATATTATTGTGCAAAAGTCTTGAGCCACCCTTCATTCCTTTATATTTGGCTCGGAAAATATGAACTAAGTGCAACGATTTAATGGAACGTGCAGATGTAAAGGCAACAGCAATTACAGCAAAAACAAAAACTGGTTAGTGAAAAATTAGATTTTATGCATGTCAAACTGTGTTATCATTTTTTGTAGACTCAACTAAAGAAGTGTGTTTTTGCAACAGGCCGCTAGCAACAAAGCACCTGAAAATGCTCAGCTGTCTGTTATGTGTAGATGCAACATTGGTTCAAGCAGCCAGTGACCAAAGCAAAACTATGAGAGACCTTCATGCCTGGAGAAGTATTGCTCAAGACCACTTTAAAAATTACAAGAAAGTCTGGCTCCTTGGTAGCAATGTATAAAGAAAAGAGTGGTGACTCAACACTTGCACAGTACTGTACATGCCTGTGAGCCGGATGCAATAAATTCCCCTTCACAGTTGAGTAAAAACACTTAAACTTGCAGTTGAATTAATCAAAACAAGTGTAATGACTACAAATGTTTTGACCAAGAATAACTGACGCTAACTGAAAATGAAAGTTCACATCCTTGGTTGTCAGCATTGCCTGCCCGCCCACCTGGCAGGCTGATGACAGTACCCCATCAGCCTTGTTTGGCCGAGGGGTAAAAACCGATTGTTGACCAAGAACAACTGATGTTAACTTTAAATGAAAACTAAAATTTAAAACTAAAAAAATATAACTCTGCTCATGGCTGTTTCTAAATCTAGGGGGTACTAAGCTAAAGTTTGGTTAAGGAGGGAATTAATGGCATTTTTAAAGGTGTTTGTGCCTCAGAACATGAAGGATCTGAAGAAAGAAGCCATGGAGTTAGAAAAGCTTCTCAACCATCGGGACATTTTTAGTACCGTGTGATTCGTGCCAGTAGATGCTCAACTAATAAAAACTGCAGAAACAGAGAAGAGTAATGAAAGGCTCTCACCAGCAGAGGCGTCTCCTATGGGTGCCAGTATAACCCTCTGTCGGGCTGCTCCTGTTTCGGTTTTTTGTAAAGGTGTCATGAACGTCTTGGTGTTGGAGCTGCTCACAAAGGAATCTGAAGAAGAAACCCCATCACAAGTTACAGTTAACCTCTTTAAGGCATTAGAAAAAATACAATTGAAGCCCTAACACACTTTTAAGCGATACCTTTCAAAAGATCAAGATCCTCTGAGGTCTTTTCTTTTAGAGGCGTCTTATCTGGTATTTTAGGAAGACCAACATCTAAAACCACGTGAGAGGAAACCAAAAGTAAGAGTAAGCAGAGGAGAAAGAGTCTTAACGCAAGCTGAAGAAGTCTTAGGTGGACGTATAATTAAGCTCATTGCTTAACAAATTTGCATCACATAAACTTTCACTTGACCTTTATTGACCTGGGAGCACCAGGTTGGGCTGGGTTGAGTTTGATCAAATCAGATTAGAAAATTTAGGCCTGCGATTGAAATCAAAGCATCCCCTAAAAGCATTAAACATTTGATTAAACTGTGAGTATATTCAACAGTACAGAGAAGGGCAGGCAGGGAAATGTGTGTCTTTCAACGGTGTAATGATAAAACTTCTAATATGCATCCATGAAGTTGTCTTGCCTCTCCTGAGAGGGATCTCCAGGCCGTGTCCTCTGGATAAACACGAGGACACTCCCAGCTTTCTGCTGGACACTTGGCCTCTTACTGAGGAGGTGCTTTTTGGATTTATGCCTGAAACAACAATGAAACAAACCCAGCTCAGGGTGAAATTTTGTACATTTGTACAGTCTGCACATTAAGAAACCAGACACCTTAACGTAATAGCAAGCTGCAATCAGGCCAAGCTAAGGTTTATTTTGTGACATATTTCCTGTGTCCTTTTATAAGTTTTGTTGTTTTCTTTCTAATATTGTAGGCTCCTTGTAGTACAATATAAAGTTCCTGTTGTCATGAATTGGTGATATATATATAAAACTGAACGGAATTGAATATATATTTTAACTTTATTGTTTAATGAAATTTAGGGCAGGTGGGATTTTTGTTTTTGGATTATGTTCACCTACCTTTGGTTCTTTTCATTGTGGCGTTTATGTGTAAACATGGTTAATTATTATTGCTATTATTATTACTATGTTTTCCTCACCAGGCATATATCTGGACTGGTGGAGGTAGTGCTGCTTGGCTGACATGGTGTTGGAGTCATCTCGGCTCAGTCCGTTGTTGCTTGGCAGTTTTGATCCTCTGTTGTTCTTTGACTCTGAAAATCTGCATTATAACGTTATTTTTTAACGTTTCCTGAAACTCTGATGACGACATTTCACCTGATGATGAGGGTCTCTCACCGACAGCTGTTCCTCAGAGAAGTGATGGTGGGTTTTTTGGAGATGGAAACGCCGGTGTCTTTATCGTCACTGTCGTCCCAACTGTCCACCGACCTGAAAGATGTTTGGCCCCACCGCCGTCGTGCAGGCCGGGCATGTCTATTCTCGGCTCCTCGCTGATTTAACGCAAGGCAAATGTTAAACGAGAAATGAGTATTAAATTATTATTTTTGTTATTCTTTATATTTAAATAAAGCTGTATCCAGTGTGGAAGCGTAAATAAAGAAGATAAAAGTTTAGCTCCCTCAAAAATCCAAGCCTTATACTAATCATCCTGCCATGATTGGGTTCACTGTTTAATGCTGCAAGCCTTCACCTCAGTGATGTTTACAGGCTGACAGTGCTCTGGTGGTCTTCTTTTCACCAGACTGAGAGGCTCCTGCTGCCCCTCTGTCAGTGTGCTGGGACACACTGGTTGAAGTGTGCTCTTCTCTATATCCTCCTGAGGAAGAGGAATCTGCTGGATAGGCTGATGGAGAGACTGGCTGCAGGTCTGAGGCTCAGCGTGGGTCGTGACAAGCTCGCAGGGGTCCAGATGAGGCTTACAGAGGGACAGAGGCTTCAGATCTGCAGCTGTCTCAGAAATCTTCTTCTGGGCCTGCTGTTCTGAGTGCTTTAGTGGGGCACCAAGTGTCTGTCCTACATAGAAGTATGGATACCTCAAAGCCTGGAAAACAGTCAATGGAAAAAAGTACAACATCAGAAATTGCTACTAAAAATTGTATTTTATAAAGATTTTTACTAACTGAACTGCTTTCTTTTGTAAATTGTTATGTTATTAAATATTCTGTTTTGTTACATCCCAATTAATTTTTCTCAAGTTACTTGTGGCATGGGTGTGGTCTCTGGCAGGCTGCAGAGGAAGGGTGACGCAGCGAGCTCCCGGGGCGGCGCAGGGGCGGGGTGAACAGGTGTGCTGGGATGTGAATGTGATTGTGACTCTTTATATGTTCACAGTGACAGTTGGAGAGCGGACGTGACAGCGGAGCGGGAGTGTCTGTGTCCCATTGTAAAACCACAGTAAAACCGAATGTCAAAATAAAGAAGTGCTATCAGCACGTCCGTGTCTTGTACGTGTGTAAAGGGTCCAACTTCACACTACTCTATTCTACTCAAGCTGTTTTGTAACAAGTTGTGTTTCATTCTTTGACCCATATAACAGGATTACCTTATTTTTCTATCTATACATACACATCTACCTCTACATATAAGCACATATGTGACGGCCTTTTAAATATATATGAATTCCAAAACTAAAAAAACCTTATTTCCACACAATACTACATATAGGTTCACTGTGTGCTGCTTTTATTGCGCTGTAAAGCCTGTGATTCAGAACACTATAGTTATTAACTGTTTTATCTTACTATTATAGCTAATATTAGCTTCTTAACATTTCAAGGTGCTAAAGTAATTATCCAAAATGTGAAATTCATCCAGCTAAAAGCTGAAGTTTCAGGCCTGGTTTGGATATTGTGTAGACTGTTTTCTGAAAGAGCACCTAATTAATTCTTCATATTTTTAGCTTCGATTTCGGCGTCATGCATTGAGTTACGCTGGTGGATGTTCACTCCCTCAGCACATCCAAATGTCAAGTTAAGTATTACATTAACTCTCAAGATAAGCTGATTGATTCCCACTTGGATCATATTTCTAAAATTAGAAGCACTCAAGGTACTCAAAGGTGCTCAGGATAAAAGCATTTGGACGACTCGGGTGACTTTGCAGCTCAACATTAATGAGTCGTCCTCACTTCTGTCTATTTGTTTGTTTTTCAGACAATCTATGCTGGAGTTTATCAGGATCAGAAGTGGGCTTATTATGCTTTCACTTATTTTACCATATATTTAAAAATGTTTTTTGGGGTGACAGCCAGATTTGCCTTAAAAAATACAAAGACACAGTGGATGATAAAACTATACTAACCACTCTAAGGTTTCCATTACTTCCAATCCCACAGCCGACAAAATCCAACACACACACAAAATAAATAATTTAACCTGAGAAACTGATGAACTTAAAAAGAGCTGGTAATTAGCAGAATAAGTTCCCTTTAAATGTACCTGAGAAGCACTCGGTCTTTTCTCAGGGTCCCACTGCAGCATGTCTTTCATCAGCGTGATCGCGTCATCACTGGCGTTGGGAATCAGGGACCTGAGGCTGGTGGGAGCGCACTTCGGGAAGCGGAAGTTCATTGAGGCTGCGAGGTTGAAGCCCTCAGGCCAGTCCAACTGACGGGGGGTATCATTGCAAAAGAGATGCTATTAAAGTTGGTCAGTTTTGGGATAGTCATGAATATTTATCACTAATGTGTCTGGTTCCAGTGAGTGCAGGAGGCAAGAAGCTCTACAATCCATAATCTACCAGACTTTATACTAGGGAGCGGCCAGGCTGAATACTGACTCTTTTAAAAACAACCACATCAGATGTTTGTGTTCTCAAATACACCTCCGTCGAGTGATGTGTAGAAAAATTCAGGTCTGTAGGGCATGTGTGAAAACAGCTGTATAGTAACAAAGTAATACAGATGTATTTTGATGGTTCCTCACCTTCTTCAGCGTTCCCAGCACCTGACAGATTTTTAAGATCTCGTCCACCTCGCTGTTTCCTGGGAACAAAGGTGTCAGGGTGTACAGCTCTGCCATGATGCAGCCCACTGCCCAGATGTCGATGGGAGAGCTGTAAGAGTTGGACCTGAGCAGAACCTCAGGGGCCCGGTACCTGAAATAACAGCCCAGGGGAATATATAAAGAGGGCTTTTTAAAAAAATATAAATATAAAATGTGACCCCCTCAAAGAGGATGCTTTGATTATGACCATTTTTATTTTTATATGATAGATCAGAGATGAAGAGTAGATAAGGAAGAGGGGAGCGAGAGTGGGGAGACAGGCAGCAATAATTACTTCAGACCCTTTGGAGTTACTTCATTTTTTTGTATATTCAAGAAAAAAAAAGAAACTCTCACCATCTTGTGGACACATAATCTGTGTAAGGTGGTTGCGAGCGGATTTCTCTTGCTAGGCCAAAATCTGCGATCTTCACGAGCTCCGGGCCCATGCACAGTATGTTCTCCGGCTTCAGATCACGATGGAAATACCCTAAAAAGCCAAGAAGCATTCAAATTAACCCCTGCTGATATTCATCTGTGTAGAGATTTGCATTACTTTCTATATTAGCTTCTACAACTATAACCACGACGTGACGTAACCCCCTAATGAAGCAGGTCACAGATTTTAAACAGAGCTCGCACAAAAAAAGGATACCTTAACCATACAGCGGGAAAATAATAATAATAATGTAAAGAAAAGACAGGAGAAGTCTCTTACCGTGCTTATGCACAAATGCTAAGCCAGATAATACCTGGAACAAAATGTTCCTTATCTCATTTTCTGAAAACATCTGATCTTCTCTGGCAGCAGCAAAGTGGGAAAGGACAAAAGAAAGAAGGGATAAAGAAGAAAGAACAACATGCAAGCTTTTATGACATTAACACCAACAAATAGTAAAAACTGAGCTTTTGTTTGTTTGTTTCTGCTGAATTAAGCTTTGTTACAAGTCACACCTCCTCTTCTCACAGAAGAAGCGAGTCATTTTTGCTTGGACAAAGTCCGGTGATGGCCTACCAACAGTCCAGCATGCATCTACTTACCAGGTTTAATATCATTTCCATAATTCTTATCTTATGTATTCCAAGCCACTACTCACAGCATTTTATTTCTTATTTATTTAGTTGTGCATGAGTTGTTAGGGAGTTATTTTTATTTTACCTTTATTAAAATACCTCTGTGAAGTCACATACGTCTGTGAATAAATGACAGTCCCTGTAATATCTGAAATGTCACGTTTTTGATGACTGACTCAGGGAACGGCTTGTTTCTGTAAAAACCGAGCCCGACACACGATGACTCAAATAAAACCCAAATAATTCTCACATTCACAGCGGTGATTAAAAACACACAGAAATAGCTAGGAGGCTAACGCATCACACATGCTGCGATTTTGCTTTCACAGAAATTCACAATTCTGATTTTCTTACCGTTCTTTCATGAGCTGATAGAGGTTTTCTTTCATATACTCAAAGACAAAGTAGAGGTAGTCATTTTCTCTGATGACTTCCTTCAGTTTCACCACATTGGCATGGTTCAGCTTCTTCAGTGACTATTTGGGAAACACATGTGGGAGCAACCTCAGCTGATTTTCAAAGAGGATCAGTGTGAATTAGACTGCAAAACTACTACAAGTGTAGTTCAAGCTGCTAAATAAGTTATCTAGCTCATAGGCTCAGGTAGCATTTATATAAAGCTAGCTCATTCATGTATGCCAAGTTATACTACAATTAAAAAGGTCATGAGAACAATTTAAAGGTGACATCTAACTCTTTTAGAGAAATAAAATGAACGCTCATTTACAACTTACCTCTACTGTGGATTTTGTAAATAGATTTTATTTAAGCACGTAAATTAGATTCTTACCTTCACTTCTCTTAGGTTTAAGCATTCGTCCCAGGAATAAAACTTCCTCTTCATCCTGTTGGAGTGGAATAAATCAGATTTCTATCTTAAATCAGCTTTGCTTGCTAGGAGAGCATGGAGAAATATTGATCTATCCGCATGATCAACTAATGCTAAGCCCAAATGAATCCAAATCTGTTAAGACTTTGAGACAAATTCTGGATAATTTTCTGTGTTTAAGGGGTGCCTGGCTCTCAGAAAACACCTGTATCTCAACCTCAAACACCTCCATATCAGTTTAATGGTAATTCTATGCTACAGTAAACAAGTCGATGCTCCCCTCTTATCTCTGTCTCACCGTGTCATAGAGAGCAGCAAAACACTCTCAATGACCCAAAACCTTACAGGTATTGCCTTAAAACCCGCTGATGGCACAGATATTTGGAAACTTTAACTGAAAGATCTTGGTGCTCCATCAGCAATCCACCCAGAAGACCAAGGTGATTAGGACAGATTTCAAGAAGAAAAGAGATGACCTGAAATCTGTGACCATAAAAGGCAAGGCTGTGGAAACAGTGCCTTGATTTTCCAGGTCTGCATACACACAGCAAAATACAACAATGCCTCCACTTTCAGAGAAGAAGAACAACAACTACGGGAGGTCTACCAATTGGAAAGTCGGTGGCTCAATTCACCAGCAGTTCCAGTCTAAATGTTTAAGTATCCTTTATGCGTCCATTGAAATGTTTGCAAAGTGCTTTGAGTGCTCAGTTAGAGCAGAAAAGTGCTATATAAGTACCAGTCTATTCACTTAAAACATAACCACTTTGTTGTGGACCAGAGGGCTTTGCAGGGACTGTGGAGGACATGACTGGAGCACAGCTGGAGCTGCCTGCAGCTGAGGACATGTACTTGTCTAGATGTCTGAGCAGGATCTCGAAGACTTAAGGCGACCCAACTTACGCTGCTCAACACCTCTTTGAACTGTTTCCCTCTGGCAGAGGTTACAGGACTTTCCACTCACACACCACAAGGATGAAAAACAGCTTCTGCTAATGCTGACATCTACTACTGCTTGTATTAATTCTTGTATTCCCGTTTATTACACAACTCTATACACTTGTAGCAGCCACTTGGGCTTTAATCAGCTTAACCTTCTGAGACTAAACAACACAGTGAATCCCTGACACGTTTACTGGTGCTCCACGCACTCACCTCTTTATGGCCACCAGCTCACCAGTCTCATTGCTCTTGCCCAGGAGCACACTGCCATACGTGCCGTCCCCGAGCTGCTTGAGTGTGGTGTAGCGGTTAATCATCCACACAGAGCCCTGGCTCTCCTTCAGTGAGGAACCCTGACAATCCCAGACGCTGGTCATTTTGAGCCCATAAACAATCGTCCACAGGTCAACAACTGATAGGCTGATGTGTCCTGCTACTGTGAGGCTGCCCTAAAGCTTTCACTGCAGAAACACAGGCATGAAACATCCATTCATCCTTTATGTTCCTCTCTGCAGACGGGTGATGTAGGGTAAGGCTTACCTTAAGAGGAAGACTGGAAAAGCCCTGCCCACTCAACTCTGCCTCACCTATCCTCCAGCTAAGTCTTTCATGGTGGTAGAGGAAGGGCGAGAGGAAATGGATTAAAGTTTTCATGGGATTAAGAAAGTCTGACACAAAGCAGACTAACAGGGGAAGCCTGCTTCGAGTCTGAGGAGTGTGAAAGTGGGGCACATTTGGTGTAGAATCTTCAAGTAAACAGCAAAATCAAACACCAGTATAATTTAATCTTTTTCAAAAAACTGTTAGCACACAGGCTCATTATGTTTAATTTGGTAGGCTTCCTTAACTTTTTCAGCAAAATGAATTCATGATTTGTTGCTAAAAAACACACTGGAAGGCATCGTAGCCCAACAACAACAAATCATCTACTATGTGGAGCACACCTTCAACTCCAGAGCCCCGGGTTTCATTTGAAACCCAATTAACCTACATTCACAGTGGGTAGAAGCAGGATGTTGGTCATTATTTAACAAATTAAGGTCAGTGTGTTTTTTTAACTGACATAAGATGTGATTAAATGAGGGCCTGTAGTAATTATAGCCCCATGATTAAATACGGTATCATCCATCCATGGCTTCATGAACCTTGCTTTGTGCACTGGTGCATAGCCTTGTTGGAACGGGGAGGGGCCATCCTCGAATTTTTCCGACAGATTTGGGAGCATGAAATTGTCCAAAATGTGTTGGTACTCTGAAGTATTAGAAGTTGGGAACTCGGGGGCCAAGCCCAACTCCTGAAAAACAACCCATAATCCCCCTCCACCAAAGTCTGGTGGAGGGGGATTATGAGGTGTTTTGAGATGTTCAGAGATAGTCATTTGTTGAAGACTTAACTTGAGACAGAAAGGCCCACAAACAAACAGCAGCTGAAAGCCGCTGCAGTGCAGGCCCAGCAGAGCATTAAAGAGGAGGAAACCCAACATCTGGTGATGCCCATGACTTCAAGATGCAAAGGGTTTTCAACCAAGTATTAGAAATAAACATTTTATTTTCAGCTATTCAGTTAGTCCAATTACTTTTGAGTCCCTGAATTGAAGGGATTTTGTTAAAAATGCTTTAGTTCCTCACATTTTTATGCAGTATTTTTGTTCAGCCCACTGACTTAAAGCTGACAGTCTGCACTTCAACTGCATCTGAGTTGTTTCATTTAAAATTCATTATGGTAATGGTACAAAACCAAAATTAGAACAATATACAGACCAAACTGTTTTTCTTTTGCTCCCCTTATAAATTGTAAATAAACTTATATTGCTTGCTATTTATTGCTCATATTTGGTTACGGTATTTTGTTTTATAATCATTTTACTGTTATCACAATTTTATATATGACTTTATTATTTAGTGAGTTGTCTAGGCGTGCCTGAGAAGGCAACCTTGAACTTTAAATCAGCTAATCAAGTATAGCGTTTTATTTTTATCGACCTGTTCTCAGAACTTTTTGATTACATCATGTATTTTCCACCAATGTCACAGTGTTGAATTTATAATTAAATGTTACATAACAGCATAATTCCAGTGGAAATTTAGCTTTGACTTTTCTCTGTGTTTGTGGTAAAAGACTGGGATTAAAACAGGACAAGAGTTTGTGCCTTAAAATAATACCTGTTAACTTTATAGCGTAATTATTCTCCTTCATTTAGCAACCTTTTCAAATACCTCTAAAAACTATTTTTGTACAGCTGCCTTTTTGATATGTTTTTCACGTGTATTCTCGAAGTTCATAAAAAAAAATACAGGAGAAAACAAACGATACTGAAGAAAATGTGAGCTCTGTTTCGAACTTTACACCACTTAAACCATTAATATTATCGTCTAAAAATCTTACCATTATATTTCAGATACTATTGGCACAGGTTTGTAACAGAGTTAGCTAGCTAGCTAGAAAGCATGTCTAGCTACAAATTTCAACTCTATCATAAAAAAATATATATCACATAATAAATAAAAAATAGACATTTTATTTATTAATTATTCTGCGTTGCATAACTTGAGTATCAGTAAGATTAAAGTGTAGCTACCTCAGGAGTCATTTCACTGCTGGAGATAACACAGAGATGCTAGCTTTCAGCAGCTAGCTGTCGCTTAGGCAACAAGACTTCCAAAATAAAAGTCAAGAGAACTCGGATATGGGCAGACCTATGATTAGGCTTGTATTAGAAGTATATCCAATATAATTAAATTAATGTGTAATAAAAACTTTTTTTTGTTAGTTCAGTTTTATTTTTCTTCACATTTTTCGTCACAATCTTATTTAAATTTCTATGATACTTTATTGTATATATGTATTTATGTATGTATGTATTTATTTATTATATATTTACTTTTTATTAAGATATCTAAATTTTATTTTACTGAGCAACAGGCTAGTCTACTTATACTTATTTTGTTATATACTTGTGTCTAATTGCAATAATTAAAGGAGTTTCCAGCTCTGAGATAAATTTAAAAGAAATCCTTACTTCACAAATGCTGTGATGTCATGTCAATATTTAAACAGAAAACCAAAAGGAACAAGATAATGCTGTTAACAATCGGCAAGATTTAAATCTGAATATTTTTGATTATTTATTGAGATTTGCAATAAATATTTTTGTTTTATTTTGTTTTTTTGAGTTTGACAAAACAACCTAATAACTTTTAGTTCACTCACATGACATCATCTTTATCAGCACATGGCACACACAAGTTTATATTTCCATTACCCAGATCCTTGCATAATCTGACCCCTCACATTTACATATGATCAATATTTCAATATTTAATGATATTTAATATCAATATTTCTCATGTAGTAAAACCAGAAAAAGAAGATCACACACAGGAAAAATACACAGACACTATATGACAAAGGGAAGGCAGGACTATTTATATACAGAAGGCTAATTGCCAAAGTAGAAACAGGAGGGGAAAGAGGTGAACATAATCAAGACAAACACAGGACACTAACTGTCAAACGAAAACAATAAATAACAAGAAAATTAAACACAGTGACAAGAAAAGTCACAATGAACAAGATACAAAAGCACATGAGGGAAACTCAGAAAAAAAAAAAGAAAACTGATACACGAAATAATGAAACCAAGGTAAGGACTCAAAATAAAACCACACAACAACACAACCCCCCAAAAACATCAAGAATAGACTCTTCAGATGCCCAAACTCAGATATGTTAACTCTGGGCAAACTCAAAAATGTGATGCGTCCCACGCACCATGTCACTTTGCTGACCCTTCCATCCCTCCCACACAATAAATGCACTTGAGACTATCCCAGAACCTATACAATGTAAAAGGACATTGTTAAGTCAAAACAACAGCTTGGAACCTACAAGGTTCATAATGTAAAAACATACTGGTGCTTGTCTTTTGGGGTTCAATTGTGGCTCAGAGTAGAGGGTTTCAAACTATGCTACAGATCTTCTTTACTAATGCACATCATGCTGTTGCAGAAACAGCCTCCCAGAGGAAGAAGCACTTCTATCACTGGCTTACTGTTTCACAAGTGCTCCATCTAGTGGTCCAATTTGCTCTCTGCACCTGTTTGTGTAGTCAGAATGTTTTCTGATCCGATTATTCAAGTCACAAAGCTCCCCAGTTATCAGACACTTAATTCAAGTGCCCCACACTGACTCTAGTGCTGTTCATGAAGCCTTCATACGATGAAGGTAAAAGTTAGACAGCCTCGAAGTGCCAATGGTGCTAAATATTTGGCACTTTTTAAATCATCACATTTCAAAAGTGCAACAAGGTCAATTATACAGCCATTCTCAGTGCCAGAATCAAATTGATATGTCATAGTTTTAATAGTAAAACCGTACTGATTTAATGTCTATGTCAGAGTAACAGGAAGAAGCATTTGTAGCCTGGATGTTTTTAAGTTAAGGTTCTCGTAATTTAAAAACTTAAAAACGTGGATTTCTGAGTACAATTTAAAGGATTGCATCACTGTGTGGGACAGAAGGCTGTTCAAAACAAGTTATAAAGGTCTGATTAAATATATAAATACATTTTGATACAAGACTCATCTTCTTGCTGTGGTTTCTCCTGTGAGTCCTATTTTAACTGAAAAATGTTGGAAAATTCAGAAAATCATCATAGCATGAAGGTCATATTTTGCATGGCTTAAATATGTTATAGTTTTTATATTATATGGAACTCCCCCAAATTATGTTGTTTAGACTCACAATACAAAAAACTGTTTATGAGAAAATAAAGGAAGCATTAAAAAACATTATTCATGTTGTGATAATGTGATGAACCATGAGAAAGAGGAACCAGTGCAGGAGCAAACAGGTCATACACTGTCATGCACGTATAATAAAAATCCAGGACATTTTGCCAAAAGGTAAAATTCACAAACACATTAAATCTGTTTGTGAATTTTGTTATGCACAAGGTTATCAATCATAAACACAAGGAAAAACAGGAAAAACGCTAAACGCAGGAGAAAAATGGCTAGCATTCAAAACTGTTTGTACTGTTCAAACAACATTATTTGATCTGGGAATACTCAAAAAACTGAAAAATTTAAAGTACTTATATTTTTTATCGGTGGATTTAATTCTTAATGCACTGGCATCCACATATACATTTAATGTTGCTGCTGGTAAGAGTGGAGTTCATTTTCAGAACTTTATACACGGTTTATAAATAACAGTCTCATTTTTACCTGGTATAATGGGCCTTAATTTATTATACATATATAATTGATACAAATTGTGTATGTAGTTATATTTTCTACAGGTAAACAGTTTTTTAGCACCAGCTGAGGCGACAGAGAGGGGACTGTGCCACCACATCCTCTCCCTTGTTGACACGCCCCTGCTTAAGACACTAGCTCCCACTGTTAAAACATACAGTAGTGCCTAATATATATTTTTTAAATCATAGAAACAATGTTAAGAGTTAAAGTGCCATTTTGGTAATATCTTTCTAATATCCTTGTGTGCGCCACAGATCGTGTCAGAGGAATGTTTGCAGGGCCAAATAAAGAAACGCTTTGGTGCCGTGTCTTAAAATAGAGATTACGGTCTAGAGAGCAGGAGCCACCAACTGATTTAGAGATGCAAGCATGAAATGTGAGGAATGAAAACCATGACCAGCATTCTCGAAATGGCCATACTGTAGTAATGTGACGTGCCGTGCATTGCACCTAACAACTGTGCAGTGAGATTGTTGCCTGTCTGTGAGGCGCATAGACGCGTTTTTTTCCAAGGTTGTGCTTTTGGTTACTTACGGTAAGGTGGACCCGCAGTGTCCACTAAAGGATCAGGTGATCCACTAACTACGAAGCGAAGGCTGACTGGGGAAAATGCAAAATGACATATAGCAAATGTCGGAGCATAATTCATTCACGTTTTCGGCTCAAATTCGGACCTGAATCGCATCGCTGGAGCTCCAATGTGACGATGGCTCGTTAGGGCTCGTGGCACAACGGCGATTTTTTTTGATATTTTAATTTATGAAAAATCACATTCACAGACACATATTGGTTTCAACATGGGGCTGTGCTACAGTCTGCGTCCCCGGCTCTTCGGGGACCTGAGCGGCTCTATCTCCAACGCTACCTCGGACTCGGACCAGCCTCCGGATGCCGCCGTGCCGACACGCGCCGGGGGAGCTCGCCAGGAGGACACCGGGGGATGCGGGGAGACTTCGTCGCTACGCGGCGGCCTGGTGCGCCCCGGGGACCCTGCCAGGCTCCCGGCCGGGGAGCACCGCCGTGGAGACACCGGTACCGACGGTGTGCTCATACAGAACGGAGGCGGCGGAGGTGGAGGCAGCGGTAAAGGGACGGGGAAGGACCGCGGCCGCCGCTTACAGCTGCTGCAAAAAACAAGCACCCAAAAGCAGAAAAACTGTGACAAACTGCTGGTGGAGGAGAAGGAGGCCGAGAAGGAGGCGAAGAAAGTCAGTAAGAATATAGACAGGGTGCTCAAGGAGCTCAAACGGGAGTACAAACAGACGCATCGGCTGCTGCTGCTCGGTAGGTTGTGTACCTCTGTTTTATTATTAGAAACCAAAAAACGCACTGGCCTTTCCAGAAATTATGTCACTGCTCTAGCGAGGCCTGTTGCCACATCTGTTGGCTTGACTGTGAAGACTAAACTCCCTGCGGCTGTCAATGACAAGTGATGAAGATGGACGTTTAGACTACCGGATCCTTGCTGTCACAGTTACATTCAGGGTTATGGGGATTTTTGAATAGCCAATTAAGCGAAATGTCGACTGTTAATCAGGGACCAACATAAACATTACATGGGCACACAGACACTTCTTAGCTGGAGGCTATACTGGGCCGTATTTGCCTTGTGTAGTAGCCTCTATCATAGTATGAGTGTGGCATATGTCCAAGGCGACAGAAAACAAATATTTCTTTTATTAGCTGGCACATTTGGACTCTGGAGTGTCCTATAAGTGCAGCTGACTTTCTCTGTAAAGATAATCTAAAGATGCCTTAGCTTTGGCTGTTTGGTTATTCCCACTCAGCACTTATGTGGAGGAGCTGGGGCACTTTTTAAAGTCATACCCACCAACAAATATACTGTAATACAGGCTGCTTTAGTAATGCTCTAGTGTCTATTAAATTAGATGTTATACCTAAAACAAGTGGTTTTCACACATTTTTGTACCCAAGGCACCCCAAGATTTCAAGGCGTACGTCAGTTTGTATTTGCAGAAAAAAGCCCACATGTTGAAATGTTGTTAATTCTTCTTTAAATTCTGAAGACGCTTTGGATCACAGATGTGCAGCATCTGCACTTAAATGACACCTACAGTTTAGATCGTTGTAGTTTGGCCCACAAAGGGAAGCAATTCATCAATCGGACTGCTTGTTCACTAATACACTGCATTTACATCTCATTTATTGCTTTTTGTGCTACGGGAATAATATTGTAAGTTTGGGACAAAATCACAAGGCACACAATGTGACAACCACTCCTGTAATTATATAACCGGAGACAACAGGTACATCTAGTTACAGTAGTCATTTTTCCCCTCCCTCCAGTAAATGAATCCATAAAGTGTGTAAGGTGACCTTAGTGTACAAATATGTACTGCATAGAGATCATTTAGCTTCTTGCTGCTGTGCCTTGTTCAAGTACAGTTTAGTGTACACACAGAATATAGCTCGCTGGTTTGCTCAATAAATGTTGGGACTTATGTGGTGCAGTATAGTAAAGCGTTCCACTCTGCAATATAGTGACTAGAGTTGGCTTCTTGTGATAGACTATAATATGCAAATATGGTTCATAACAATTAGAGTCTGTCTGATATGGGAGCCACAGCAGGCAGAGATTTATATTATATATTTTAAAGATATATCGACCATTTTAAAGTTATCCCAAACTTATTTTTCTACCTCTATATTCTGTTTTTTAAATGTTAATTGGACGACACAGCATATCTGTGATCAAGTGACCAATATATCAGTTCGGTTCTTATAAAAAGACTACTTAGCTTTTGGTTATAGGACCATGTTTGCTCTAGCAATCATGTATGAGAGAGTATTTTATAATATTATTTGTTAAAAATGGACTTTTGGCTAAACTGTTACATGTTTACAGTAAGGGGGTTTCAATAACTATGTTATTTTGCTTTAATAAACAGCGGAGGAGTGTATAGGAGCCTGTGATGTAGAGTGAGCTCACTTTAGGGATTTCCAATAAAATAGCTCGATTAACACTGACAAATGTAAATGGTGTAATTGTGAAAGATGAATCGAGATAAGGTGATTTGCATCAGGCACTGCGTGCTAAATTTGGCTCCTGTGATTCTTTAAAGTTTTATTTTTAAGTGCGTTATCTGCCCAGAGACACCAAAAATAGTCTGTCTTTGAAAAAAAAAGTTAACCAATTGAATAAATGGTTCAAATAATATTTTAAAGCATATTATGGTGACTTGTAGTATTAGATCATATTTACTCTGGAGTTCTCTATATGTGTATAATATAATAAAAAATGACCTTTTTGCTAACTGTTGCACATTTAGAGTCTGCATTTTAAATAACCAAACAAATATGATAAAATGATCCACTCAGAGTACAAACTTACAGACTGATCCCAGTTCTGACCTTCGGTTTGATGGTTACACCTTCATTTATGAAGAATTTACAAGTTCACATAGATTTGTCAGCCTTTGTAAGTGATCAGTTTAATAAATAATTGGGGGTTATGGCCCTTTGTATACAGTAAATTATTATAGTGTGGAAAAAAAACCCATAACCAGCAAATTCATATTTAAATAAGTATGTGGGACACGTATTGATTTTAAACGTGTTTATATAAACCACAGGACTTGTATACTTAACCAGACCATCACTGGGTCCCATAGATGGATTGTTTATATGATTTCCAGTCTTATGCTCAGAATGATGGCGATTTTGGGCTGGACCTCTTCACCAGCGGAAATGGCTTAGAGCTCATTTCGACCACCTCGCAGAGCATTCAGCGCAGAAACGAAAATGTAACACCCATCTTTGAATTCAGCCCTCCAGCTGCTTTTGAGATTACACTTTAATTAATACTGTCATATTTTATATAGATGTATCTTGTAATTTGTGTTATTTCACCCCTCTACTGTAAAAGAAAACTTGCACAGCACTTGATTTTTTTTTTCAAGAGAGAAAATCTTGACCAGGAGCAGAAGCTTAAAGGTGGCCAGGGCTAACCTGATTATAAAAGACTTAGATGTCGACACGTTTACAATAAAAACAGAACTGATGCTCTTTTGTTTTTCGCAGTTTCATGCCAGGCTTGATGCTGTATCGCATGCATTTCCTCTACTTCGAAAAGTGCACTGCTTCTTTCCTCGATTATTATAAATGGCTGCCAGTTTAATTTCCTGAGTAAACAGCTCCCACTAATTACACACAGGAAGAAATGGCTCATCCTAATGAAGCCGCACAGGCCACTGTCATACATTCTTCCATGGAAGCTTACAGCATGTTTGACCTGTGTTACTTCAGCGTGATCTGCCTCCATAGGATCACAGTTATTTTTGGGAGCTGGCTGACTCTCCTGATACACCCAGCAGCCCTTGCGGGCCACCTCTGGCTTCTCCCGAGAGGCCTCTGGGGCTTTATATCCTGCCAGTCTCCAGCAGGACTCCTGTTGCAGTGGACTGAGGTGGTTTGTGTTCCTCTGAAAGTGGACACCTTTCAAATAGTGTTACATTTCAACGCAACGTATGGTGCCTAATCTGGGTCACTTTATCTGTTTGTATTTGCTGCAGTAATTTAGTGAAATAACAATGATTAAGAGGAACGAATGTGGACCATAAATGGGCTGCCGTGCTAGGCTTTGAGCACGCTTTGGTAATATTTATACAATCAGGTAAATGTTCGGATGCTGTGTTAGGCTTTTTCTTCATATGGTAACAGCTGATGAGTAATATTTTAATTCAGCACTAACTTGGAAAATATGATGTTAACCTGCTGAAGTGAAGCTGAAACAGTTTCTTTTCCTAAAAGTAAATAATTTTTCTTCATTTTCCAAGATTTTATGTTCGAATACAGAAATAAAGATAATTTCTTGTGGAGCTGAGACATTTCATCATTTAAAAAAAAAAAGTATTTTAGCAAAACTTCACACGTTCAAGCTTTTTTTAAATACAGATATTTGTGAGATTCATTCATTGGTCTTCTGTGATAGCAGGTTGACTTTCTTTATGTTCTTTAGATCGTTGACAAGTGGAAAAATGTGACTCATAATGACGGATAATGGAAATAGAAGTGATTCATATTTGTTTATGTATATAGTAGGGACGTTGCATGCACTATATTTAAATAAAATATATATGTAGTCATAATTGTAGGACTTCTAGCCACAAATAATTTGCAAATTAGGTGTAAAATAAACATAAAGAAATAATAAAATGGAACAGATTTAAAAAAAAAAAAAAACCAGTCCCTGAGAAGAGTGATCACAGATTTGCCTTAGTTTTTCCTCGGTGTTAAAAGTTGTAAAATCAGTCATGTCTTTATTTCTTATGGCAGGGTTTTCCAGCTCTCTGGACCTTTTAACCTCGAAAGGGGACTGATCAAATTTTCTTTTATTTAACCAGGAAGTCCCATCGAGAGCAAACCTTTTACAGGAAAGGCCACCATCAAGGAAGCATACAAAGTCAGATCGTTAAAAACTGCGTAATAGTGCAAAATGTACAAATACCCTCAACATAAAAGACAAAACAACCACTTTCTTTGTAGTGCCTTTGGATGCAACAAAAAGTATATATGAGTGTTTAAGTGTAGATCTTTCTGCAAAGCATCAATAGTGGAATTTCAAAATCAATTTTATGGAGCAGATCTGTGACTAGTTTGTTCAGACATTTAAAAATTGCAATTTGACAAAATAAGTCAGCCTGTGAAGGTAAATCACTTCTGATCCAATATTTTTGACCTCCTGAGACCCGAGTTCCTGTTTGGGATCTATTTGGGATTAGTTGGATACCTGATAAGAATAAAAACTAAGCTTTCATCCTTGAACAGGAAGTTGTAACTTTGTTACATAACTGTTACATACTAAAAAAAGTTTTTCCTCATATGGGAAGTTTTCTTTAAATAGCATAGCAAAGTTTAAGGCACTGCCGGTTTTCAGGAGGTTAAAGCTTGCTTGTGTAGTTTACTGACGACGTTACACAGAAATATAAATGAAATATTTAATGATAGCTTCTCTAATGAAGATGCATCCCTTTATTAAAGGTTATGAGATTGCCACATGCTCTGCAACTTTAACATATCCGATGTGTTTGAATTGCAAAGCAAGATGGCTCATTTTAGTCAAAAATAGGCCTCTTCATTTATCTGTTTAGACACAGAAAGTCACGGATCTGTGTGTAATTATTATTATCTGGATTTCTCACAGCACAGTAATGTTATATTTTCTTCAAACCTACAGTAAAAACATTCTTTATTAGGCGTGTTCAAATAAAAGACACTTCAGAAAATGTGAAGTAGTGCATTTTTTACTTGCAGTGCAGGAATACAGGGATGGGAACTGGAAGGAAAGTTCCTATGATTTCTTGGAGAGGAAGTTACTTTATTGTTTGGCCTCTTGGCTCAGATTCTCCACAGTCCTCTGATAATATCTGTTACAGCTTTCCTAGATGTCCTTAACTGGCTGTTTCATATCTCAGCCTTATCGCCTTCATAAGCCTGAACAACAGGCTGCTAACAATGTGGTACTTCTGACCGAAACGATCACTGAAACGAGGTAGGCTGGCTAAATGCGGATTTCGTTGGAAGTCCCTACGAGATGTGCTTTTTAGTTTTGTTTTTGTTTGCCTTTTGAGTCCCTATCCTCCATGTGAAATCATGCACACTTTGGAAAAGCTTACTCATTCACACAGGCCCCACCCCCAGCCCTTTCGAATACAAGCAGAGGCAACTGAACTTTGCTTCTGTCTAAATGGGTTTTATCATTGACCACTCCTGAACTTTGCTACTCATTGCTTAGAGTTCCCAGTTAATGTAATGAGCAACAGCAGGTACTGGAGTATGAATTACAGTCGTGTTTATGATACTGATAGCAAGGTCGCAGTGTGAGTTGTCTTGATAGTTGTGATTGCTTCATCAGAGTGAACCACGCCACATTCGAAGGACATTGGACCGTGGTTGTTCTTCACGTTGTGCTTACAGTATAATTTATGCTTTATCAAGAGCCTCTGTCCCCACAGAGAGTGCTGTAAAGTTCTTTCCAGCCTCAGAAAAATTTTCAAGGAGGCTAATTTTAGCTGCATATCATTTGGACGCGTGCCTTGTTTATACAATACATGCTTCAATTATAGCCGGGCCAGTAAATAAGTGTAGAAGATTTATGTGGAGAAAAGAACTCTTTCAAGTGTCAGTTATTATTAGGTCTGCCGTTACAGCCCACTGGCAGTTATAATCTTTTCCCAGCCAGAAAGCCTTATATTTGACTATATTAAATGTAAAGTGCAATAGTTTTGGTAAAGCCTGTGTTTTACTTGCACAGTGCAACTGTGCAGCATTTGCAGCTGTGTTTAAGGGGCTTTAAGCGGGTATGGGAAATAAACCCGAGTCACTCGAGGTGTGGATACATGTAAGAGTGAAAATGGAGGGGAGAACTATTAATGTCAGACAAAAAACAGATTTACTTGTAATACTGATCTGAGAGCTGCTTCCAAGGCTGCACATGTGAATACACTGACACAGACCTTAATTGGCAAGTATGTCTTCTACTATATAAAATCAGCAGGCCAAATCTGAAAAATGTTCCCACCTCACCCTGTCAGAATTGGCTAATTTAATAACCTTACTCTATTTAATGAAAGCATGCAAACTTTGGTCCTCACGTTTTATATTTTAAAAGCCCTAAAACACTCAAAATAAGACTGTTAGAGAATCTTTTTGACACAGTATAAAAGATGGTATCAAAATGGGGCTTTTCATATTCTTTAACTTGTTTTAAAGAGCCATGATGATATAACCTTTTATTGTTTTATTGTGGGAATGATCAGAAAACAGATAGCACATCCAGGTAACATTTATTACTCACTACTCATTAAAGTAATGAGGTCTCAAAACTGCTGGAAAAATAATATATATATAAAAAAGGTCCTGAATTTCAACCCATCCTTTGTACTTTAGGGCTCAGAGTCAGGTGGGAGGCACTGATTGATTTTTCATAGTGACCTTTACAGATGTCACACTGATAGATTAAAACTCTTTCACACATTCAAAAGTTTAACTGCTAGACAGAAGGCCTCGTACCTCACTCAAAAGCCAGTTCTCAGTACCACCTTCAAAGCCCTCTGATCGCCTATTTTGATTGTTATCCTGAAGTTTTATGAAAATTAACTTTAACTTCAGTGGACCCAAAAATCATATGTATAGACTTGCCTGTCAAATCTGACAAAAATTGCTTACGTTTGCTGATTTTTTTTCTTTGCTCCAAAATAAGATATAAAGACGGTTTGTTGTTTTTGTTTTTTACCCCCCGGATGTAATTCTTCTACCATCACCCCTGTTTGTGTAGAGTTTTCCCTGCGATTTCAAGTCGGGATTCTTTAAGCCCCATCTCTCTTTATCTTTTTCTCATGTCTCCACAGGATACAAATCATGCATCTGCTAAAAGTTGCATGTTTTTGCACATGATATCAAAAGCTAGTTCTGCTGTTCATGCAGATACAGATTGAATTTAGGTGGAACATTGAGAAACCTTTCTCCTTCACTAGATGTGACTCGTGTCAAATCCTGGACAAAGATGGCAGAAAAAAAGGACTTCAAGTGAAGTACAGATAAATGAGAGCAATCTTTGTTTGGAGAGGGACTTAAAAGAAAAGTGAGTATTGGCACACACTTTTAGTCTAGTTAAGAGGAAGCAGCGGCAAGCTAAATATAAATATCAGACGGTACTTCCTAAAAAGGACAATAATTTATGCAGCAAAACCTACTTCTGCATCATTCATGGGGAGCTCGACAGCCTGCGTGCAATTCTGCGCGTAGCCACTAGAGGGTGGTGTGGGCCAGCCACTTGTTTTGACCTTGCTTTCTCAGGCCGGCAGCCGGATTTTTCCCTCTTTTGGTGATGGAGTATTTATGGTGGTAGTGAGAGTTCAAGAGTGGTTTTGCATGCTGGGTAACTTTGTTCTACTAATTTCACTACAGGAAACTGGTATTTGCATTTCGGACAGAATAATCGCAGATTCCTTGGTATATGTTTCAAAAATAACCTCGTTGTTCAGTGACGCGTTTAGTGATGGTATTAATATGTACAGTACATTTTGCGGCTAGTTTTTAAAACCTGAATGCAGCAGACTGGTACTGATAGTTTGTGTTTTAACACAGGAAGGCGGGACTAGCGAGAGCTATGAGACGTTGTGATGACGTGAATAAAATGAGTTTGTTTCGTAAATACTGCTTTGACAAATAACGCAATGCTGTTCTAAATTTAAAACTAAATTTAAATGTAACCGTAAATGCCAACTTTAAAAAGAAAGAAAGAAAGAAAGAAAGAAAGAAAGAAAGAAAGAAAGAAAGAAAGAAAAGCCATCACAAGCAAACTTTATCAAATGCCTTTAATTGATCTTAATTGAGGGCCGTTCATGTGGTTGTAGCTCTACTGCAGGTCTAAGCTCTGGCAAAACTGTCAGATGGATGGTCTCTGGGATAAATCCTTCATTCTGTGGTGGTCCATGGTTTACGGTTGGTTTATTGGTTTAGCCTCTGGCAGGTAAACATTTATGAGTAAGGAAGACGTGGCACTAAGCACTTATTTAACATCCTAAACATCTCTTTAGTGAGCCCGCCACACGGCACGGCGGGCAGGCGTGTAAACTGTGTCGGTGGCAAACATGGCTTTAATGTGTGCTGAGCATTGAGTTTCACAAAGGATGAAACTCAGAAGAAAGGCATTTCTTTTATCTTTGCTTAACGTATAATTAAAATACTCCTGTGCTCCGTCATTTGGACTTTGCAGTTTGAGATCAGGTTGAGGATAACATTATGCTTATTTAATAGAACTAAACAACATTTTATCTCTTGTTAGTATCACTGCAATTTTACAGCAGAGCGATTGACTAGATGTAACTTATCACGTTGCTAGATCTTGTTTTATGGAGTGTCTCAAATTGCTCAGAAATTTCAGTATATACATGCTTGTGGCCACTTTATTAGGTACACCTTGCTAGTGTTGTGTTGGACTCCCTTTTGCATTCAGAGCTGCTTTCAGCACAGATTTTGGTCCATATTGACATCATAGCGTCGCACAGTTACTGCTGATTCATCAGTTGCACATGCATGACGCGAATCTCTCCTTTCACCAAATCCCAAAGATGCTGTATTGGATTGAGATCTGGCGACTGTGGAGGCCATTTGAGTGCAGTGAACTCATGTTTCAGAAACCATTTTCAGATGATTTGAGCTTTGTAACAATGTTCAGGTAGGCTGTAGTGTTTTAAATGATGCTCAGCTGGTACGAAGAGGCCCAAAGTTTGCCTAGAAAATATCCCAAACACCATTAGGCCACTATCATTCTCTTAAAACCCTAGAGATGATGGTTTGGGGAATCTGTGCAGTTTCTAAAATACTCAGAGCAGCATGTCTGATACCAACAACCACACCACATTCAAAGTAACTTAAATCACCTTTCCTCTCTATTTTTAATCTCAGCTTGAACTACAGCTTTCTTGACCTACATGCATACATGGTGTCTTTGCTTGCTGTCATGTGATTGGCTGATTTAAATATGTGTGTTAATAAGCAACTGAAAAGACATACCTAACAACAGTTAAAGTTGTCCAGGAATCAAAACTAAAATGGGAAGAATCAGACAAAATTCTGGAAAAAATCAGGTTTTCTCAAATTTATCTCTTGAGGTTCTCGGATGCTTTACTTAAGTAAATGCTGCAATGCCACAGTTAAAACTACTTAAACATGCAACATTTTATTTTTCACCAGCAAAATGATTACATCAAAGCTAAAAATGCTCAATGTTTATCCCAAAATCCCTGTCAGGTTTCTCTTAAATGAGAAAGATAATGTGTTTATGTTCAATTTCCTGCCAGCACTACATCTCAGTCAAAAACTGAGACAGTTCCGTGTGGTATCACCATTTCCTAGGAACCAAGGAGTTCCCAGGAAAGTTTTCAAGGCTTGATAAGTGACTGTTCAACAATGGGGATTCATTTGTCTCATTTTCTTCTTCATAATATGCGAAGTGATTTCAGTGGGTGACAGATCTGGACTCGAGGCACATCGGTTTAGCACCTGGACTCTCTCACTGTTACAGTGCTGGAAATGTTGGCATTGTATTTCTGAAATAAGCAAAGGCCTTCCCTGAAAACGTCATCACTTCTCTTTAGCCTAGAATATGCAGCATCCATGAAAGTAATTTCAAATTTTCATTTGTCAGATCACAGAACAGTTTTCAACCTCGTCTCAGCCTGTCTTAATGAATCTTGAGCCAAGAGAAGGCTGTGGCATTTCTGACTCATTTTTCCATCATTCAAGTTGAGTTTTTCTTTAGTTTTATGTGGTAAAGCTTTTATCTCGTAGCACTGAACTCTGCTCAGTGACAGTTGTTTTCAGAGTTGTTGCTAAACAAATGCAATGATATAAACTACAAAATTATTTTGATTTTTATGCACTGATGCCTAAAGGTCTGCAGAGGTCATTAGTGTTGGTTTGTATATTTTACTGTAGAACATGCAATCCCAGTATTTCTTTCTACATATTTATACTGTGAAACATTATTTTTTAAAAAGTACTTTGAGTTTTGCTTCTGAGAGAGTCAAACATATGGGAGGCTCTTCCTATGATATTCCTTCAGATATATATATATATATATATATATATATATATATATATATATATATATATATATATATATATATATATATATATATATATATATATATATATATATATATATGTGTATATATATATATATATGTATATACATATATATGTATATATATATATGTATATATATATATGTATATATATGTATATATATATATATACGTATATATATATATGTATATATATATATGTGTATATATATATATATATATATATATATATATATATATAATTTTTTTTTTTCTTCAATAAGTAAATTAACTAGCAGAACCTAAAAATAGAAATCTACTTATAAATGACTTATTATTGTTATTATTATTATAGATAGCGACATACAGCAATAGTTATATAGTTAAAATCATCTGTAGCTGCAAAATGAATGTGATGTGCACAATTATGCATTAAAGTGGGGCCCATACCTATTCAGAGAAACGGCTATGTTGGAAATTTAAAAACTGAAAACTACATTTTTTTAAACAAAAAACAAACAAAAAAAAACCACACAGAAAATTTCTATATTTGAACTAGAGATCTTTCAGTATTTATTATTATTATTATTATTATTATTTCCCACAATCATTGACTTCTGTTCTAGTTTAAAAAAACAAACAAAAAACAAACAAACATGAAAAACAAAATTAAAGATGATCCATTAATCAATAATTAACTATTCTGGTTAATGAGCATTTTACTTTCTAAAATTTTAGTGTACTGGCATGCTAAAACTTCTCTATAAATACTGAATTGGGATTATAGTAATAGTATATTAGTAAACACTGTGCTTTGTGCCCCATTTCTCTACATATGTATTTTCTTTTATCAAACAGTCTAACTTCCGGTGGGGCCTGTCGTGTGACATCGGCCCTACAAATCGTAGAAACGCCCCTGCCCGCGACCGCTGTGATGTGTTGCCAGACCTGTAGTCTATTGTAAAAACCTCAGCCAGGTAAAAGCCCATTGCGCACGCAGACAGTCGCTGTAACTGGGTTGCCAGTTTAGGGTCAGGGCTGTCTCACTGACTGAAAGCCAACGAGAAGAGACCCAGCCCCTCTGCAAAAGCAGTCGAGAGAGAGTCGCGTCCGGGTTTCCACTTTCTTTCGATTACTTTGATAGCGGGACAGCAAACGGACTAAATCTGGAATGGCTCGTCGTATTTTGGCACACACGTTCTAAAATGCTCTATGAGTGCGGGTTGTTAATGTTACAGTTTAACGCAGGTTTGTTTTCCACCTCCACGGTGCACGGCTACTTCCTGGTGCTACAGAGAGAGGCAGTGCTGAGTTAAAGAGACAGAAATACTGATAGAAATTCAGATAGAAAAAAAAATACTGAGAGAAGAGAGGGGTTGGAAACGCGATAGGAACAGTTGACTGGATTCCCAGAAACTGAATCCCCCCTCTCTCTTCTTATTTATGTCTATTTTTTTTTTAGATTTCTCCGTTGAAGCGAGTCGTTATTCTTCGTTTGGTTTGTAAACTAGCAAACGGTTTGGATGACGGTTGGCTGCGGCTAAAGCGGAATTGTAACGGGGAACATATTCCTCCCTCCGACGGAGAAGCCTCGCTGTGATTTTTTTTAACCTTTTTTATTTCACACCAGACTCCTTCTTGTGTCATTTCAACCCGCAATATCATCCCAGGTTTCATTTTTAAAAAGAATATATATATATTTTTTAACGATTCCACAAGGAAGGGTTAGGGCGACGGAAGATGGGTTGTTTGGGCAACAGCAAGACTGAAGATCAACGCATCGACGAAAAGGCACAACGAGAGGCTAATAAAAAGATAGAAAAACAGTTGCAAAAGGAAAGACAAGCGTACAAAGCCACACACAGGCTCTTATTACTGGGTAAGGCTGCTTTCTGTGGTGATGGCTGTCTGAAATGTGAGCTAACCGTAATCCCTTTCGTTTACCGAACACGTAGCCCCATTTGACAGCGCTTGCAATAATATGTCATGGGGGTGGATATTGATGGAAGCGAAGCTCCGGAGCCTACAATTAACTGGCTTCATTTCCAGATTTTGTTGGGTTTTTTCTTCTTTCTTTCTTTTGCGGTGCTGTGGAAGGGGTTCACGCTAATCAGGATGTCCGTGTTTGTGGTCATTTTGTGATGTGTTTGTGTGTATTTTCGAAGGTGCGGGAGAGTCCGGAAAAAGCACCATTGTGAAGCAGATGAGGATTCTACACGTCAACGGCTTCAACGCAGAGTGAGTGCTGCTCAGTACGCCTGTTAAACGCCAACATGAAAAAAAAATCGCATTAATGATTATTTTTATGGCTCCCCTCTTAATGAATAACATTGTCGAGGCCAGAAGATAGCCTGTGAATGGATTTTCCCCAGGCACTGCAGCGCCTGTTGGGCCCAGTTTCCCATGCAAACCAGCTAATATCGTCCTCCCCCCTCCTTCTCTCCCTCTCTCTCTCTATACACACACACACACACCCTCTTCTTTTCGTGCACAGTTATCATACATATGTGAGGATGTCAGTGTTACACAGATGGCAAATAATTTGCCGTTTCCTGTTTTATGTGAGAGGGTGAAAGGTTGTGATCGACACAGGCCTATTATTGATGATTTGTTTTGCTGCAAGGCCTTGCATGGCATTGATCTTAACAGTGGGCTATTTTAAACAGGCCCACTTTATGTCAGAGTCATGTAACTATATGAAAACCCTGTTTTTGTGTGCTTTTAATTTATTTCCCTGACTGAGGGAGGCATGATCTTGCAGTTTCAAGATCTGGGGAAGAGGAGGGTGGGATTGTCATATACAGGGGCCCCCCACCACCTACATGTACAAATAATTGGTGCCCACCGAAGAGGATTTCAGGGGGGTTTAATTTACTTGAGCTTTAAATACATCTTTATTTCTCAAATGGCCGAAAATAATAGTGGTTTAGCAAGGTGGCAAACTCATTGCTTACATGCACATTTTAACTTGGGAGGAACCCTGCGTCTTAATAAAGGATTTTTTTTAGAAACTCTAAGTACAGCCCTGCTGCTCTGAAGTTTGACAAAATGTGGTAAATTGTGCAGGAAAAATATGCTATATGTAGGAAGAAATCATGCACATGTTTTTGCCAGTGCTGGGACGTATACTGAGACACAGCACATGGCCTGTATGTTTAATTTGTTACTCTGTGTTACTCGTCTAATGTGGTGGGATGTCTCTGTTCTGTCTTCCCCACACAGGGAAAAGAAACAGAAAATCCAAGATATTCGGAAAAACGTGAAGGATGCCATAGTGGTGAGTTTCATCTGCATCACCTCCCAAATGTGCTCAATGTCTCTGTTGATACACAGAATCCCTCTGCAATCCCATTTTACTGATTATTATACAGGCTTACAATCAGATTCCCCCCACCCCCTTGTGTTCATCCTGCTTAATGCTTGTTTTTTTTTTTTTTTTCCTTAGACTATAGTGTCTGCAATGAGCACTTTAATACCCCCAGTCCCGCTAGCCAACCCAGAGGACCAATTCAGAATTGACTACATCAAAAGCATAGCACCCCTCTCTGACTTTGACTATTCACAGGTAAGACCTTTGGACGTGTGTGAGTATGTGTGAGAGCAGGTGCTGCTTTTGTCTTGTGTGGTTGATGGCATGTGAAGGTATACATTTGCTGTCTCTCCAACTGTGCATATCAAAGTTGTCACACCTAATCATGTATTTCTTCAGTGATTTCTTGTTCATTATGACAATATGACCCCCCCCCCCCCCCCCCCCCCCACACACACACACACACACACACACACACACCTTCATAACTACCCTATGGGTAAGGGCATAGTGTTTACTATGCAGGATATGAACTTAAGTATGGAAATGATAACTAGTCGGAGCACATCTTTTCAGTGTGCGATCAGCCATTCGATAACACGAGGTCATGTGTTGGAAATGTAGATAATGTTTTACATAATTCTCAAAGTGTTCCTTGTTTGACACTGGGTGTGCAGTGCCACAGAACAGGAATAACAAACTGATACAGAGCTACAGATACACAGAGGGACGTTTTGAATTTTATTATTGTTAATTCAGGTTAACAGGAGCGAGAAAGCACTGACATGCTATTTCAGGGGAATCGAGTGCAGTTTATGTTTCAGCTGCTCAGCTTTGTTTTAACCAGTGGTGTGAAATTTCAGGAACCACAGTTCCAGAGGGTCTTTAGGAATTTTTAAAGATTTTTAAAAAGAAAAGTAAGGTCATGAAATGTCTTAAAGTTTTATATTTACTTGTCAGAGGTTTTCAGTTTACATATGTCCTAACTGTGGATGCCCTGATCCAACTTTCTATACTTCCACTTCCGATTTGATACCTTGGCTTTGAGTATCTGCCGATATAAGTCGGATATAAGCTGTGATCCTCACTTTAAGGAAGAATTTGGGAATCGTAAGGCAAAATCAGGCTACACAACATTTTCTAATTTAACCTTTATTTAAACAGGAAGTCCCTTAAAGATTAAAATCTATTTTTCCATGGAGGCCTGACCGAGAACACATACCATTACAAGGTTTCTAATGTTTCTAAAATAAAATAGAACAGACGTGGGAAAATTTTAAAGCAAATTGGAAACGAATTACATAATAGAAAGCCTAGTTAGGGAACCTTTATTAGAGGTTTAAACTCTAAAAGTTTACTTACTCTGTGTGCTGCTCTTCCAAATTCTGAAAAAAAACCCCTGGATACTCTGGGGTGGAAGGATGTAGAGGAGCTGCAGATGCATTCAGGAATTGAAATATACTGCATTGGTATGTATTAGTGAAATAATAAATAACATGACTGAGATAAACACAGTGAAACATTAATAAATGTGTAGCTGTTAGCCGTCCTTTGCTGTATCCTGATTTCAGCTCAAAGTTAGATTCAAGCAAAATCATGCTAGTTTCTCCCTTTCCTGTGTATTTGGGGAGCTTACAGGAAACTGCTTAAGTGAAATAATGCTATTCAAATTGAGCAAAGTTGACTTTAAGCTCTGTCAAAAGCTTCCCAAAAGGTTTTGAACTACACCAGTCCTTGGAACTGGCACGGCGTGTCACCTGATTCACATTTCTCTAATCAGAATTTTTTTTTTTTCTTTTCTTTTCTTTTCTTTTTTTAAATTATCTTGCATTGACAAACAATGAGAGGAGGAGAAGAAGAAGCTAGACAGACGAGGAAATGTAGAAATAGTAAAAGAATATGGCTCCAATTTTTGAGTTTTGAAATGGTTTCAAGATGTGCTCAGAAACTTTAACTTTAGACGACGGGATTTAAGACAATCAAGTTCCAGATAATGACTAGAAGAGTATCAACCCTCTGCTGATATTTGGAAAACTTTGTTGCCAGTAGAGTCTTTTATCTTTGCAGTTCCTTCTGGTCCAAAGACTAGTGACACTGGGCATGATGAACCACCCACAGTGTTATTGTTGAGAATAAGTTAAGGCAACTCTTCACGCGATAGACGGTCAGTTGTTATACAAAGAGATAAAACTACATCACACCGCTAGAGTTGGTATTGTTCTCCTGTGGAACTGGTATCCATTTGTCCTTATTAAGAAGTCTTAAAATTGATTCCTATTTCTGTATGCATTCCTGTATCTTTAGACCCAAGTGGCGCTGTTAATTTTAGGAGTAAACAAATTGCTCACTTCGAGCTTCTCCCCTGTAAACTTTTACTGCTGTTCTCGATCCTTGTACAGTTTCAGCTTCTAAAAATGTTGCCAGTTATATGGAGAAATAAGACAAGATGGACATAAGTTTATTTGTGGGTTTGATCTCTCTTGGCTGTGTGTTTTTACAATGAATTTCTGATAAGGTTTCATTGCTAATGTTGAAGCTATCTGGAATAAGATGCTCTTTTTTTGGATCTTGCAACTGTGCTAAGCTCAGACATTACAAGAATAACCATTAAAGGCATTTGGGGCCCACAGTGAGAGTGCCTGCAGTAGTCTTGGTGTTGTGTTGTGTGAGGGCCGGGGCCGTGGGGAGAGTCGGCGTTGAGTTCCCAGGCCCGGCCAGGCCAAAGGGAACAACATGGCTCTGTTTGGAGCGTCTGTGCTTGTCATCGGTCTCAGGCTTCACTTGTGCCGTCAGTGTCACCACTACATTGTCACTTAGTGCCACTAGGCGTGATATCTAATACAGCAGTGCAGGAACACGGCCAATCGGCAACCTGTGGCTTTCATCTGTTGGCGCCGGTTTGAAACGTGGAAGCATATTTTTGGACAGATGATGTCATGTTTTGTGTTGTGGAGAAGTGGTACACAATAACCTTTGACTTCTTACATTTCTCTTAATTAATAAGTAAAGCTGTGATGGCTAAAAAAAAATAACATGCACCAAATGATGTCCCCTTCCCTGTAAACTACTTTAATTCCCATTAACCTGAAAATGTGCTTATTTCAAACTTAGTTTTCTCCAGATCGTTTAATCTTTTCCAACTTCCTCTCTGTTATTTGGGAATCTCAGACCTGCTGACATGCTGGTAAAAAGCGACCCGTTTCCAATTTGTGTTGTGCACTGTAAACCAAAATGCCACCAAAATTCCATTTGTCTTTTAATCATTGACACTTGACACCATGGGCTGGGTCCATATGACTTTTTTGTTGTTGTTTTGGTTTGTTTATCAAGTAATACAGTTAAATTAACTGGGTTTTATATATTGATATCATTGTCAGGGCGTAGACGGAAGATTTTCGCAGTTGCGACTGTATTAGGCGACAAGCCTCAGAGCTGTGGTCGCATTGTGTCACGATCTGTTGAACGTATTGCTGGTGGAAACTTTGACGTTGCTTCTGTTAACCAATGGATATCATCCTGTATGATTTTTGCATGTTGATGTAAAACTGAGAGACATTTTTATTTATGCCATATTTCAGTGGACATGCTCAGCTCTCGTGCCCTTTACTCTTAATAATCAAAGCAGGAGGGAAAACTTTTTCCCACTGTAGCCCTGGATAACAGTAGACCCATGGAAAGGAAAGCACGGATACAAACGGTCATCTATGCAAATGGAAACAAATGTCACTGCGGTGGCAACGTTAGCCATTTGACAGTGTCTGTCAGCTGAAGTGAAGCAAATTCAAATGAGCCCCGGTCTCTATTTAGCACTGTGTAGTTTTATTTCTGTTAGACATATTTGAAATATATTAATGTTACTTATTTACACCCTGATGGATCAAGCCTCCAAAATGCTACTTTATATCTTGCAGTCTGTTCTTAAAGGCGAACCTTATTGTTCTTTAAGCTGGAGCAGAGTTACTGTACGGATGCACGGTTCATATCTTTTGCCTCGGTTCAACTTGTGGAACACTGTCAGTGAGTGTGTAACATGATTTAATATCATCTTATATCGGTTTACAGGCCAAACCTGTGATTATTCCTCCTGTAAGTAATTGGAACTGCTTTGTGCTTAACTTTTTCCCCATTACAGACATCAAGGGCAGTTTCCGTTGTAGTTATCTTTATAGTGGAACATGGGAAGTCCTTGAAGTTTTTCCAGTTCATCACTTGAGGATCCTTACAGAGAGGCAAAAGGTGGCCTGGAGGCCTTCTCTTATGTTTTTTTCATCTTATATAAATAACAATAAAAAACTTTATTTACATAGCTACTGTTTTAGGACGTCATGTTATTAAGTTCCTCACAGGACCAGCAAAACAAAGCAAACTCTGCTCAGTTGTAATAGTTACTAATTGGAAACCTATAATAACAGAATTTGCAAAATTTAGGGAATAAAACAAAGTGCAAAAGGGAAATTAAAAGTCAAGTTGAGAAGAGGTATCAGATAAAAGCATGGGTTAAGATATGACTTAAAGGAGGTGACTGACTCCAACAACCTGATTTCCTTGGGTAGGTTGTTACAGAACCTTTGGGCCGGGACTGCAAACGCTCTATATATCATTTAGTTTAGAGCCGGGCCCTGGAAAATGAAGAACAGTCTTGAACAGTTGTTCACTCTTTTTTTTTTTTTTTTTTTTTTTTTTTGGCTAAATTTGTCTGCACTCAACCCATCAAAGTCAGGCCTCTCTGAGCACAGTTATCTAACACTGATATACCAAGATTCAATAAATGTGGTGACAATGGCTGACTGAGGAGCCAACTGGTTGTCTGGCTGGCTATGTATGGAAGGATTTGAGGTTATTAGGCTTTTGACCTGTAATGGCTATCTATAAAGTAACCCAAATGAATTTAAGTGTTCGACGGAAGATGCAAGCCATTTGCTTTACAACTTTATTTTGATGAGTTAAGTGAAATGTAGGCCATTTTGTTCTTGGTCTTCCTGACCTGTATGACAGATTACATCACAAAAACTTTATTAACATTGAGAGGCTGAGAAATGATCAGTATCTTGAGGCTGGCGATAGAGTGGGGGGGTGGAAATGGCGTGGGAGGAAGAGCATAGGAAAGGGTTAAAAAACTTGTGTTTTAGCAGATTCCCTCCTGGTCTCTTTCTGTGTTATCAGTTCCTCTGTAGGGCACTGTAGCACACACTGCATTTATTCAAAGACCCAGTGTCACACGCCTCTGTGGAAAAGAGCCCTAAGGACCATATTTTTTTTTCTTTTCTCCTTTCCTTCTTATTGCCCCTTCCACCCCTCATCCTCCCTCCATCAAGCTTCAGCACTCACCAGCCTTTTTGAGCCTTTCTTTAGGGTCTCAGACCCCTTAATGTTTCTTCTATGAGACCTGTACCAGCACTAGTGTTGTCTTACTGATACTGGTTCAGTTGGGGGTTGAATTTCGACTGAAACCGAGGTGAACGCAAACACAGACCAGAAAGCAAATATGGCTGCTTTTTTTTTTTTTTTTTTTTTTTTTTTTTTTTGTTCAAGAGGTAAACTGTGTGCTGCAGGAAGCAGATCCACAGTTGTGCAATGTGTTATGTTGCATATTTTGATAGAACAGCTAACAGCTTGGCATGAAAAGTCTATCAAAGGCACAAGTGAGGAAAAACCTTAAATGTAAGGCCATATATAACAAAAGGACTGGATCAGTCTTTTTTTTTTTTCTTTTTTTTTACCCTCCCACTCCATGTTTAACTGAATCACCGGATCTGCCGAGAGGAGATCTCCCGGAGCATGTGATCATTTATCAGCCTCCCTTCTCCCTTTCTCTCTCCCCCTCTCTCTCTGGTTTGGGGCTACTTTAACCCTCTCTCCAGTCACAGCGAAGAGCCAGTGCTGAGCGCAGAGAGTCATGTGGTGCCTCCATGCTAGAGTAGGAGCCCATTTCAAAGACATGTGGACAAGCAGCGAATAGGAATATTAGCCGAATCACCTCTGTCTAGATTGAACAGAGACTCCTGGAAAGTGTCTTAAAGTCATTGATGAGTTTCTCTCATTAGCTGAAGTACTGAAACTACGCATTTACAGCATAGATGGATGGATTTCATTCACCAGAAGTGCAGGTTATATTTATGTACTTTAGAGGATCTACACTAAGTTTTTAGAAATTCCTGGATAAACATGGATCAAGGAATTGAATGGGAAAGCAAAATTGGGTACATGCAAGACGTATGTTCTCATGTTGCTTTTAGATTTAGATTGGCGGGAGGACATAGATAACGTCAGACAGACTTAATGAAATGGAGAGAGACATAACAGTTAAGTTCACTCTGACCCTCTCTTCTCTTTAAACGTCAGCTTGTAGTTTTGTAATTTAAACATGAAAACTTAAGATACCACAGCAGTCCTTACAGAGTGACAGTAGGGGCTGAACTGTATAGTCTCTATTGTGACAGTGAGTGTAAACCCCCCCCGCCAATATAACATCTAATCTCTTAATTGACTAATACAGATGGTGTTTGTTAGCATTTTAGTTTACAACTTTGTCCTTTCTGTTGCAACAGGTTGTAAAATGGAACATAAAGCTAGGGATTTTCTTGGCTTACAACAGACTTTCGGGGGGGGTGCATGTGCTCAAAGACTCTTACCTTACTTTTCATTTTTATAGCCATTTTTCAAACTAAATCATTTATATATATATATATATATATATATATATACACACACACACACACACACACACACACACACACACACACGGTGGAAAAGAGAAAACCAAACCTGGAAGCATGGATATGAATATATGGTGCATATCTTTGTATAGGTGTGATTCAGATCTAACAAACTAGGAGACCTGCTGTTTTCATCATGTCCAGTAGTTATGTAGGAAATGTTGTTGAGTGAGAAATTCTTTTCTGCTCCTGCATTTTGAGGTAACTGTCTCCAGCTATGGAAGAAAGGTATTTGGTCTGGGTGAAGTGTGTGTGTGTACTGTGTATATGTAACTTTCAGTTTAGTGATTTGTGTGATTTAGTATGTTTTTCTTGATAGATGTTTATACAAAGTGGTTATTTTAAAGGAAAAAAGTTTTTTGTTTTTTGTTTTCATGCCAAAAAGTGTCTGCAGTGTCCTGCTTTAAATTTCCAGGTGTAATGTCATGCGTCATGTCATTGAAGCCCTGACTTTGAATGCAAAGTGCAATAACATTGGAAGACACGATGATCAGTGAATACACTTAGCCAGCAGCATCCCCGCTCTCATTGCGCAGAATTAGCTTGATGGCTACGTGAAAGCTTCTCCAGGAAGTCGTATTGTTTTGTTGGTGGTGCCAAGTGGAATGAAATGAACTCTCACACCTCAAATATGCAGCTGGAGTCAGATGGTGTGGGTTTTTAACAGTTAATTAATACCAATGAAATGGTAATGAAATGATTTACAGTAAATGATTGCATCAATCCAATATTATTTCAATTTTAATTCTACCCTCCAATGTCATAAATTGTCACTTCATGCCCCTACAGTGACACAGCAGTGTTCGGACTAGATTGGACTTCCAATATCTGAATCATCATTCTTCTTTTTTTTTCTTCTTTTTATTAAATTGTTCTCTCAGGTCTTGTCCATTAGGGGAGAACTAAAACATATCAGAAGGTATTTAGATGACCTACTTACCTTACATTACCTTACAGCACCAAAGTGAAAAGGGTTAAAGATAGGGTTGGGCTTTTGCTACGTGTAGCAGTAGAAACGGATTCTAAGAAATCTGTTTTTGGCGCAAAGCTAAAGGTCGTGAATGTATTTGTTGTTAGTGGACACGGAGAGCTGTGGACACCCGCAACGTGTTGTTGTTCTTATGTGCTTTCATGTTTGCTGAGAGAATGTTGTTCTTGCAAACTGGAGGTTACGCAAAGGTATCCCAACAGGTATCCCAAAGCTAGGCTAAATACGTTTCAAGTCAGGAAATAACATGCTTGGGTTGTAGCATGACTAGAAAAAGTTGTATTTTCAGAAATAACATGAGAACGTTTGGAAAATGTCATAATACACAGGATAGAATTGCAACCTCTTTCTATTTTTTTTTTATATAAAGAAAGAGAAAAATGTATGTGTCAGGACATGATATACAAATAAAAAACTTATTTGGTCCTTTACAAGTTCTAAAATTATTTAAACAAAACCTCAGGTAAACAATGACACATAATATATTAAACTGTCTTATTATTTATTTAACTGAGCAAAAATGCAGAAACCATGAGTGAAAAACTAAGTCCGCCCCATGATTCAATTACTCGTTGAACCACCTTTATTAGCAATTAACTTTTTTCATAATTTTCCACGTGATGCTACTACTAGATGCTACTTTTGGATTTGAGTCAGGTTAAGTTTTAGACTTCAGGCCATTGCGACGCTTTGATTCTTGTTTTGTGGGCAATTTGGATCATTATCATGTTGCATGGTGCAGTTTTAGCCCAGCTTTAGCTCCAGCTGTCAGATGGATCGTCACTGTTTCACTCAATCACTATAAGGTGACCAGGTCCTGCAGCTGAAAAAAACAGCCTCAAATCATCACTCCCCCGCCACTGTGGTTGACAACTGGTATGAGGTGTTAGTGTTGATATTCTGTTTGGTTTTCGCTGTGCACTACGGCCAAGGCTCTCCACTTCGGTCTCATCGGTTCTTTGGTTTGTTCAGATGCAAATTTACAAACCTAGGCCACGGTGCCATGTTCTTTTTAGAGAGAAGAGGCTTTCACCAGGTATCCTTTCCAAACAAGCTATACTTGTTCAGTCTTTTTCTAATTCTACTGTCATGAACTTTAACATTTAACATGCTGCTTTCTGGGACGTCCACTCCTGGGGAGATTGGCAACTTGTGCGTAATCTTTCTCCCTGGGAAGGATTATATTTTTGAAAATGGACTTGCAACCCTTCCTGGATTGCTGGGCAGCATCCTTAAATGCTTGAGACCACGAAAAAGCCAAAACGTTTGCTTGTGTTTGTTTGTTGCTCACAATTAATAGTCATAAGTTAATCAAGTGCATTTGATTAGCAGCACCTGGCTGCTACTCACTCTCTTAATTCCTATAGACACAGTGAGGGTGCACGTAGTTTTTCCAACACTGCTCTTTCATTTATGTCTTGGTTTTTATTAAATGAATAATATTTAATATGTCATGTTTTGTACCTATTTATAAGACTTGTTGAAGACCAGATGAACTAAAAGAGATTGTACTTTCTTTTTCATATGACTGTACATGTACTTGTATATAAATGTTTTTCTTGATGTGTTTTTGTTGCTTTTAAAACTTTTTTTTTTTTAATCCCTCTCAGGAGTTCTTTGATCACGCAAAGAAGCTGTGGGACGACGAAGGAGTGAAAGCATGCTTTGAGAGGTCCAATGAATACCAGCTCATCGACTGTGCACAATAGTGAGTTCAAACCTTCATAATACATTTTATGGAGTTCACTTCATGAACACATGCTTTTATGTACTTGGTGGTTTGTGCTGCTATAAATGGGAAGGATAAAGGACCTGGTTTGTTTTTCATCCTGCAAATTATAATCTCTGCTTCATCTACCCCCTTGGTTTTTTGGGCTGTTTTTTTTTTTTTTTTTTTTCCCCCCCCCCCCCCTGTCGCCTTTGAGGTGAAAGCTCTGCAGTGTCTGTTGGTGTCATGTCGTATATGAATGTGGCTAAGATATGTTTACTCTGGGTGTGGCAAATTGAGCAAGAGCTGTAGCTGTCCATTGGAAAATTTAGCATATCTCTCCTCATATCAGTGTTTGGCTTTTCTCCATGGCAATATGCAAAGCCTGGTCTGACCTGTATTAAAATGCCCCAGTGTTAAATTTATTGAAGCTGTTCTATTGAAAACTGTAATTAGGTAATGATGGTGTAATCTTGCAGTTCGGGGGTGTCAAACTCAGTTTAGCACATAAACCACATAAAGTTAAATTTGGTCTTGGCTAGACGGCTGTTTCCTGCAATCTATAACTGATTAAATGCCTCTAAATCAGTTCTTTCTTTTTGGTATTAAGTAGCGTAGCTGAAACTTTCTGAGGGTCTTCTGTTTTCATTGCTATCGTTGTTGTTATTGTGGTGGTGATTGTTGTTATTGTTGCAAAACTGATGTACAGCCTGAGATGTGCAGTTTTGAGAAACATAATCGTAAAGAAATACTTATGTAGAAAATCAAAGAAACCTGTTGGTGGGCTTTGGCTTAACTGTGCTCTAAGAAACATATTAGTTGGCAGCTCTTTCACATAATTAAAAAAAAGGTGAGAATTTCTCTTAACTTGGGGAAAAAACAAAGTAAAAAAAAACAAACAGGAATTTTGTTATTGAATGGAATAATAACAGTAAAAAAAATGCCTAATTTTTTTTCATTCCTTGGTTTTGTATGGCTGGCTATCTATAATGTCAATGATGTAGACATGAAAGGAACAGTTTGGGCTCTCATGAAGTGATCCTCCAAATACTGTCCAGCATATAGGTCTTGTTTAATAGCAACTTTTACAATTTGCCAATCCATTAGATGGGCCAGATTAGTCCCTTTGTTAGGCCACTATCCCTGCTCTAGTTAAAGCTAGTATTTTTCAACTGTTTAAGTAAGACAAACATCTACCTTCGGGTTGGTTCACTAAATAACAGTGTAAAGTGTAGCAGCTACGATCTTAGTCCAGCTGAACTGTAGATGTAGTAAGTACTGATACTGCAGTGTGCAGGGTGCTGAAACTGATGTCACTTTGAGGAGAGTCCCGGATTGTTTTTACGGCTCCTAAAGCACTTTGGGCCACCATAGGGAGCTGGTTGTACACTAGGAAGGGCCCCTCTGTTCCCTGTAAAAGGAAGTTTGGATATGCAAAAGGATTCACTGATTACAGTGCTCTCTTTCTGCTTCTCCTCTGACTCACCTCTGGAGTCACATGTAAATATGAGGATATGTACATGCTGTGGGCTCAGGAGTCCCCTCCCATCCCAAAGGTTGGCTCCCTTTATCTCTGAGGGTTCGATCAAAGCGAGGTCATTATAGTAAACTAAAGTAAAACTGCAAACTAAATCTAGGTGTGGTAAAACATTGGCAGTTAACTGACCCCCCCCCCCCCAAAAAAAACCCCAAAACAAACCAAACAAAGAAAAAGAAAACAAACAAAAAAAAACCTAGACTTGGGGGGGGAAAAAATAAATAAATAGATAAATGAACTTACAAAGTGAATTAATATAAAATGTAGAGGAAGTGTTCTTAGGATGTCTTTACAGTGGTGTGGTAATGTCACATCTATTACAATTTTCTTAAATACCTGTCCCTTAAAATATATATTTATAATTGAAAAGACTAAAACTAACAAAAACTGGAAGAAGCAAGCCCACTCTGGAAACTAACTGAAGCCAAACTGAATTCAAAGCTAAAACGCATTAGAAGATACAAAACTAATAACTCGAGGTCACAAGCAGGCTACATCAGTGACTGGTGTGTTCATATGTTTGGAGTGTAGGGAGAGTTTTTAATTTTCCCCTAAATATCTTCTGTTCCTCGAACATTAATGTAACTTTTGTTGTTGTTCCCCTGCCTGTGAGGAGCGTCCATAGAAAGAAGAGAAAAAGTCAGGTGATGGTTAGAGAGTCACATGAATCTGTAAGGTGGAGCTGTTACAGTCCACACGGCCTGTGTTTGTCTTTGCTGCTCTGAGTCAGTCTGCGTGTTGTAGGGCAGCGCAAAAAAGAAAGAAAGAAAAGAGCATGTTGTGTTTATTTTAGTCCATATCCCAGTGTCATGGTGACATCATTTAATATCGTGGTACCATAAACATTTCAGATCTTTGTTAGTTCCTCGTCACAAATGCTGCAAATGCTTCTGAATGTTGAAATCTCCAGGAATATTGTCATAGCTGAAACCACTGAGGCTTGCAGCTAGCCCGAGTGCTGATAATACAGCTGTCCTGTGACATGAGCAAACATTAACACAGTAAAATGAAGACAATGAAAAGCATACAGTGTTTCAGTGCTTCATGTGTGACTTCTCTGTTGTGTGTATTGATTTTGAACTTGGTTGCTATGCCTTTTTCTGTCCTACATCTACTGTTTTGAATGAGGGGGGGGGGAAATACTGCCAAATGATTGAAGTCAGATTTTTTTTTTCCCTCTCTATTTTCATCCTCCTCCTCCACAAAAATATCATTCATTCTTTCTGCTCTCCTCTGCCTGTCATTTTATCCTCCTATCTCTGCCTCTCTGCTCCTGTTTGGGCAGTTATACAATAATGTTTGGTCAAGGAATCATCATCGGGGCGCCCCTCTAGCACGTGCCCCATGTACCGAAGGCTGCAGCGGCATGGGTTTGAGTACGCCCCAGGCCAATTTGCTGTGTTATATTCCCCATCTCTCGCCCCCGCTTTACTTTTTTTTTTTTTCTCTATCACAAAATAAAATCTTTAGAATAAACATTACCTTATTTGTTAAACTTAAAGCTTTGTGACTTTTCATCTCAGAATGTTTTTTCTTTGAAAGATAAAGTTGTGTAATAATCTAACTGTGGTGCTGTAAATTTATTTGACATAAACAGAAATATTAAATCTTGAAAAAAAATGAATGGTCTAACCATTTTGATAACTGCTAGGCTTTTTGCACCATGTTCCTAAATCTTGCTTTTCAGCAGAAACCTCACAGTATCCCTGTGTTGCCTGAGCCGTGTGTTTTGATTGAAGGCTGGAAATTGTCAGACTCCACAGCCTCTCGCTTACTTCCTCTCGGTTCTAACCTCTGTATGAACTCTCATAGATACTCTGTCCTACATGGCAACAGACATGTATGTGTAAAGGTCCACACATATACACATGCACACCTATTGTTGTTATGACCACGAACTGTTCTGAGTAACCATCCTGGAAGTTGTGGCAGACTGCTTCAGCTGCCAACTGGGTTAAAAGAAAGGGAGCATAGGTCCTTCTGTTGGAGACTGGGTGTATTAAATCAAATGTTTGTGTTTTGATATCAGTATTTTTTTTATTTTTTTGTGAATGTCTCTTGTTGTTTAGGCTTTGCTTTTTAAAGGTCCCATAATCTACCACTTTATTGTGGTAGATTATGGGACATTATTGTTAGCCTCATATTTTCCCACTATAGATATCTGAACTTTGAGGGTAGCTTTGAATTGAACTGGAATGGCTGCTGGCCCCGCCCCTAGGAAGAGGAATAAGTGACAAAGAAATAGCCAATTTAATTAGTGCAGCGCATTATACAGAGCTGAGACACTTTGGTTTATGTGTAAATACAGTTTCATTCTCAGAACAGGGTTAGATTTTTGCCAGACTGCATCGAGATCACGAAATCCGGATTTCAGCGGTGTAGAGCAGCGGCCTGGTAAATGGCTTGCCTCTGTTCGCTCTGTGGTCAAAATATTGGTGGAAATATTGACTCTGATGGCTGCATTAAAGTCAATATTTCACCTTGTTTTGTTGCCTGACACTAGGAAAAGAAAACTATGTGAGAAGAGATTTAATGTGATTTTTGGCTGTGTTAAAATGGAGCGTAGAGTAGAAGTGACACAAACAGATGTAATGGATTAACAGAAACGGAGCGAATTAAGCTGCACTGAAGCACATACACTGGTATGAACACAGAGTGACACACATGCACTCGGTATATAAAGAAAGCTATTTTCTCTTGCGCCCTTGTAACAAGTGGTTGATAGATATGAGAGTTATATGCTGGACGCCCTTCCTGATCAAACCACAAAGTTTCCACAGTTCATGAGGCATACATGGTATCAACCAAAGCTAACAATCATGCTAGCTTCATTAGCCCTGCTCGAATACAACAGGGTTGTCCTGGTGTATCTGATTTCTCTGTGCTGGTGTTGTTCCTGCATCATCATGTTGTTGTGATGTCATAAGTTTGGAATATGCTGGGAAAAGAAAAAAAGCTCTCTCCTGGAACAGATGGTAACCATTTAAAGTATTTACTTTATTAATCAATTCAATATAACAGGTATATATTCAGGTTAACTTTGCTGTTAGTTAAATTTGGGTTATTTATGTTGTTGTTTTTAACAGTATTAGCTAACTTCTCAGGTAATGCTAACTGAATTCTGAGATAATGTAATTGGTTGGTTGCGGTGTTGATCCTGGACCAACACTGTTGTGATGATGTGGGAACAACTTCGCCACAGGGATATCAGATCATGCGAGTTGTCCTACGATTGTGGGGACATTGCTGTCTAAAGTAATTCACTTGAGTTTTCAGTTCCTCAGATGGCGGGAGAATCTAAACTTGTTTGGTTATTTGCAGGTTTTTCTGCTCATGGTTATTACCTCTGATGTTAGCAGTATACTAAGATTCTCCCTGGAAAACGTCAGCACAAGTTGTATTACAAGCTTGTAACACTCACATAGTATAAAACCGCATTGTCATGACTTTTATTTCAGTTTTATTTCATATCTTACTCTCTTTTTATTTATATTTAAACACCATGCTGATTAGTGGGGCTGTGCTGGTGACTCCTTGATCTTGATAGCAATTAGTTTTGCTAATCAGTCACTATGCAGGTTTAGCAAAAAGGAAATAACCTATATGTAGCTCACTTTTTGCGATTTGTGGTTTTGCAACAATGCCACCAGAACACATTTTGGTTAGATTTAGCTAGATGTCATATTTAGATTTTACAAGGGCGGATTATATACTTCTTCTGTTTCATTTGTGTTGTCCTTCACAGACCTTGCACCACTGGCAGATATATTTTTTCCAGCCAGCCTAACGCTGGATGGCCCATCGGACAGAGGCACAGGAAATAAGTACGGGCCGATGGCAGGCGCTTGTTATGCCAAAGAGCATGTCCATATCGATGTTTTTGGAATCCTGTCACCCATCGATCTGGCCTCTGCATTGCACATTTATACGTTTTAAGAGCACAGATATGTGTCTGCCAGCTGATTGATTATAAGCTATTTTCAGCTGCGGCAGGCTGGTTCCATCGCAATGCCTTGGATGTGTCAACGGCAAAATCAAACACTTTTTCACACGCAAATCTGAACTCCCAGGCCTGCTGCTGTGGTGAATGTTCCCACAGCAAATATGACACAAAACATGGCACAAATAATATGTTGAGATTCATCATCATACCAGTGCTAGATGCTGTTTAGGCTGGTATGAAACTCTCTTGTGTTAGTGTGCTTGATGATGGCTGGGATGTTGGGCTGCAGCAGCCAAACAGGATTGGGCCAGAGGAGAGCTACACTGGATGGTGGTGGTACTGAGTAAATTGGCTGTGAACAAGTTGGGGCTTATTCCTGCAATGAGGATGAGGCCTGAGATGCCTTAGAGGTTTTTTTTTTTTTTGTTTTTGTTTTTTTTTTTTAATAAATGTACCACAAACTCAGAGCAGCCAACCATGTACTTCCTCTGGTGACTTTGTCTCAACAGGAACACAATAATTTAATGCTAAGATTTGTGTGTACATTATAGTTCACAAATTGAGTTGGGTTTTTGTAATGTCTTATTGTTTCATAGTTTTGTGTTTTTGTTTTGTTTTTTTTTCTCTGTTTTCATTTCAGTTTTTTTTTTTTTTTTTGTTTGTTTTTTTTATTAGTCTGTCTATTTTTTTAGTCTTTTAAATGATCATAATTTAATTTTTAGGGGCATGATTTAAGAGATTTAGCGTATGGATTATGAAACAAACAACAGGCAAATGTTCTTTGATCAAATGAAAAGGAATCTGAATCTTTTTTAGATGGTTTAACAGCAACAAAAGATGTAGTTCATAAAGAGGTGGTTTGATATAGGTATAGTTAAGATTTTATGCTTTTTTTTTTTTTTTTTTTTTTTGCTATTTCCGAATTTTAAAATAATACATAGACACTCACCTTTATATTTGTAAACATATGTAAGCATAGTGCATGTTATTCTGTAAATGGAAAATGATGGAGTCACCTTTTGATAATACACCCTGACTTTGTACCACAGTCTGTTTTTTATATATATATATATATATATACACACACACACACACACACACACACACACACACACACACACACACACACACACACACACACACACACACACACACACCAGCTTGTTTTTAAGGTCATTAGTGTTTCTTAAACTGAAACTGTTCAGTTGTTATTCATCAAGTACAAAAACAGGAAACAAAAATCCAAATTAGTTGCTAATATAATTGCTAATTAGTTATTGTTATGTGAAAACGCCTGCTTTGACTAAGAATTTTTTATTTATTTATTTTTAATTTAAGCAAGTTTCAAAACTCAACTTCGGGTTCTTAGGTTTAAAACTGGGATTTGAGTTTGTGACTGACATGTGGTGCATGTTTAATCAGGTTAGGATGTTATGTTGTGAAAATGGCCACAGCAGAGGCACACCTAGGATGGGCCAGGTATCCAACTGTCCTGCAGAGTCCCGGAGATCGGGCTTGACTGTGGGTGGATAAGTCTAAGGCTTGACTAGGCTGGGGCTGGGGTTTAGTGCTGGTCACGGGACTCTGCCACCAGCCTGGGGGCCACTGACACAGTCATCTGGGGCTGTAAAGTGCTAAGAATGGTTGGCATTGTCAGCCAGCCCCAGCCCCTGAAGGCCCTACAGAAACAGAGGGGCTAGGCTTCACAAACAGTGGCTCTCCTCAATAAGGAGCCTCTTCTGTTCATGGAAGAGCCAGAGAGAGCGATATTTATACACTGGCTGCATGTCACTGCTGCTTTTTTGTGTCACCAATAAGTTGCTTGAATTCTTAATGTTTTAGTTGATCTGATGTACCGCCTATAATGATGAGCCTGAATGACTCGTGTTTATGTTTCAGTGTAAGAACTTTTATTCTGATCAGTTGTTTTTATCACATAAGAAATATTTGTCCCCCTGGAAGCTGTTAAACCTTCATGGACTCTGTTGATTTGTATGGATTGCTGCTTGCATAAGTTATATTCGGGTTACTTTCACAGTTTAAATTTATGCATCATCTAAGTGGTATGACACTGACACTATGAAGATTTTCTTTCACACGGGATGAAAGCTACGTTACTGATCTCTGTCAGTCAACACAGTCCATGAGGTTTGTGAGTCTGATGATGGCTGTAAGAACATGTCATGCTAAAGGTGCAGCGGTATTTTCTACTTCCAGTCATATGGATTGATGTCAGCCTATCACCAAAAGAGACAACTGTTGGTTTATCTGTGCTGTTGCATCAATTTTGACTTGTATTTTACTTGTAATGTCTGAATTTCTGGCTGAGATGAGTGTTTCTAAAACCTTTTTGCTGATCCAGATACATGTTCCAGGCTTTATTTGTTTTGTGTGTTTTTATATTTTCTTCATTTTTTTTTTCTAGAGGAATCATCTTTACAAACAATGTAGTAGACTTGTTTTGAGGTTTTTAAGCTTTTCTTTGCACAATCCCACTGATGATGGGTTGGCCATTGCCAATATTAGTCTGATATATTATTGGAGCTCTTCTTTTGACTTGGCTTCAGGAGTTTTGGGCGTTATTAACCTGTCCCGTCATTCAGCGGAGTGGTTTGGGACCTTTGTCAGTGCTGATGACAAACCTAGATAAGCTGGCTGTGTGAGGATTTACAGAACTTCCAGAAACACCAACAGTCTAAAGATTTAAAATCCACATAGTTATGATTACTTTAACAACAGCCAATGAGAGACGCAAGTCTGAAAGAAATGAAAGTTTGAAACGGCAGCCTTGAAACAACAAGCTACTACAACTGTCAGTTGGGCTGTTGAGAAGAGGATTTGTGATATGTGCCAACAACACAACTTCACATACACCGCTAGTCCTGGATTAGCAGTGTTGTTAGGCAGTGGTAAATATTTTTGCCTTTGAGGCTAACGTCAGCTAACGTACTGCTGCTGACAAATATTACTGCGAGTTAACCTCCACCATCCACATTTTTTTCGATTCAGCTTTCTGCCTTTCTTCTCACTGCACAGTGTGGCTAAAGTACAAGAAACTGGATGCATCACAGTTTAAAGTTTTGCTGCCTTTGTGTTTTCAAACTCGTAGCGTGTGCATGTTTCAGATTTGAGACAACTGTAAACTTCTTGTGTGCATGATGCACACTGATATTAATATTTGGTGGGATTTTAAAACCCATGTACTTTAAGTCAGACAGAAATCTGAAAATTTTTAAACATATAAACAAACATCAACTATTGGCCTGACTTTAATTTCAAGTACAGTATCAGGCCAGAATTAGACAGAGTTGAATCCCAATGGCACAGTAGTTTTTATTTTGATGGAAAAATAGAGAAGCATTTGTTGGCAGGTAGGAAGTGGACTGGAGGAAGAAATGAATGAGGAAGAGGAACATTTTGGTAGCGTTATGGTGAGAGTTTTTTCTTTTCTTTTTATTTCCCAGCTCTAAAGTTGTAAACAACCAAACAAATGTTCCTCATTATGTTAGATTCAACCACCAAACAGGCCATAGAAACAGCACACCTTGTTGTTCGGGTAAGAACATTTTAAAGGCATTAAAAAAATTACGGCTTTATCTCTTTTTTTTTTTTTTTTTTTTTTTTTAAGGCATGAATGCTTGGTAAACAAATTTTAAATGGTTTCAAACAAATTAAAACTCTTCTAGCTCTGTTTTTCATTTACATTATCGCTACATTACTAATTAAAAGAATTAAATACTTTGTACATAAAATGAGTCATGTAAAACCATAATCCAGATTAACAAAAACCTTTGTGTCGCTTGTTAAAATCAGATGACCCTCCTGTCAGCTGACTGAGGAATAATCAAAGGACGCACTATGGAACTGTGTGTGTTTGTGTTTGGCTGTATCTGTGAGTTGAGGGAAAGGAAGGAGTGGTTTTGCACTGAAATGTAGGATCAGATCTGCTGCAACCTCAGTGGGACACCATCTACACAAACCACTGTCCTTAAGGTTGTTAGAGCCCCCTGTGGGACCGAGCCGTTCTCTCTTTTCAGTCGTCTCTTGAGGCCAGAAAGCGATAGCAGAGAGGATGTTGCGGAGCACATGAGAACACATGCCAAGCCTTTTCCCTGAGAGAGAGTGTGTGTATGTGTGTCTGTGTGTTAACCGCTTTTTACTTGAAGATGTTTTAAGTGATGCCCTATGTGTGCCTGAGATTTTAGTTTTCCTCTAACTTAATTGTTTTGTCTATTCGTTGAGTTATAGATTCAAACAGCCAGCCTGGGTGGACATTTGAAAGCGGTTAAGAAAGCCTAAAGCTGCCCTGCGTTGCATGCTACATGCCACAAGATTGGCTACACTGCCAATGTGTTTTTATTTTGTTTCTAGAGACCAGAGGCTCTGACAGCTTCTTTTAGCCTGAGGAGAATCACATTAGAAACACCACTCATTTCCATAGCACCTGATATACATTTTGGCTAAAGTGTCTAACATGTAAATCTGTGTCGTAATGTACAGTATGAAAAAAGTAAATCATCACTATGGTGGTTTTAAGCTCAGTGTAAGCAGTGCTGCAGAGGACGATGAGAACTTATGCTCCACTTAAAGATTTGGGGGGTGGGGAGGCTATAAATAGATTTTTTATTTTTGGGTTAAAATGCACGTCCAGCAGAGAGACAGAGCGAGCCTCGTGAATGGTGGATATCTGTGAGTCTGTTACTGTGTGCGCCGACCACACACATACACAAATACCTTTCTCTCTCTCTCTCTCACACACACACGCACACACACACCCCCTGCTGTTGACCAGGAGTGTAAAGGCATAGTCTGCTGGAGGACAGCAGTGGCGCTGCAGGTTCCCTGCTCAGAGATTGTGGAATGGTTGTCCATAGATCCCATCCCCTCCCTCCCTCCCTCCTCCCCCTTTTTTACTCCTCCTCTCTCCCCCTCGCTCTCTATCGCTCTCTCTTTACTGAGACTCCCCCCTCCTCTCTCTCCCCCTATGTCGCTCCCTTTTCTCCCCCCACCCCCCTTAGAGCTTATGTAAACTAGCTGTGGAGCCAGGGCAAGCTGAGGCTATTTTTAGCAGCAGCACTGCAGAGCAGAAACTGGCTAGGGTCACGTGTGCGAAGCCGAATCAAAGGGAGTATCCCGGCAATGCGCTGTAAACAAAGGGAAGGTCAGTAGCAGAAGGTGAGACACAAAACGCCTCTGTGTTGGTTTTGTGTGTTTCTGTATATGTGTGTGTGTGTGTGCGTGCGTGTGAGAGGGAGACTATACACTTCCTGACTATACTTTCTCTTAATGCCCTGACATAAAACAAATCATTGTAAGTGTATGAATGCACTCATATGCTTCCCTGCTTTCTCTGTCTCCCCCTGCCCCACACACACGCACACACCCACACAGCTCAACCATTTCTTTCACTGCTGAGACAGACAGAGGGGAAGCTGAATGGATCAAAGTGAGGTTTGACACGCGAGGATACATTTTGCTGCCTAATCATGACCAGGCCTCCTCATTGGCTCCACACTCTCTCCCAGGCCTAGCAGAGTGAGCTACACACAGACTCTGAGCCATGCAGAATCTACGAGCGGGCACATGACTATGTGTGTTTAGCATGTTTTGTCACACATGGGGATTTCAAACCCTCAGAGCACCACTTCAAGGTTGGCCTCAATGCGTTCAGTAGCATGCAGGGCCAGTTATCAGCGAGTCCAGAGGATAGTTGTGTCCAGCCACACCCAGGCAAAAGGTCTCCCTCCACCTCAGCCACTAGTCAAACAAGCCTCACCTTTCACCTCCTGTGGAACGTGGTCAGAATGGGACACAATGCTATTAATAGAAACCTTTTTATATAGATATTTTTTTTGGTGTCACAGCGGTTTGTTGACAGTTTGAGCTGTAGGGTGTTTTGTCAGGCTGAGCTAAAAGAGGTAGCTTGGAGGCTAACTTAAGTAAACACTTGGTTGGGTGATTTATTGTTGCAGGCATTTGTAACCTGAGATTTTACAGCTTTATTATACTGAAAGTAACCACGTAGACATGGCTATCCCCCCCTCCACCCCCCCACCCGAGTCTAAGAGGGTCATGAAAAGAGAATATGCTACACCAGCGAACATCCGGTTCTTCCTCTTCTTCTTTTCCTGTTGTGGTTTTTCAGTGACTGATACTCTCCACTAAAGCAATATTTATTCAGAAATGTAATTCTTCTGCTGATGTGCTTTCACAGCTGCTACAGGTTACAGATGTACTTACATGTGCATGTTATGAAATAGTCTCCATGTGTGAATACTGGAATATAATGCCCGTACAAAGTAATCACTTAATTTACATTTCCTTGTTTCATTTTCTCAGTCGTGTGGGTTTTAAGATTCGACTATATATATTTCAGTATTTGGGTGTATTATTAAATATTAGACGTTACTAAAAATTGTTACATTTAAACTTGGTTTAATATTTTCTACTTTACACCTGTATTTGTTATAAAAATGCATCTGGTGCCATTTTACCAGACATGATACATTCACAGAAGATTACTACTAGTAGTTGTAGTGCTGCTGCTTCTGCTGCTGTTGCTGTGACTGAAATGGATGTAGGATTTGTTGACAGAGCTGCAGTTGAGATGTTTTTTTTTTTTTTAAAGAACCATTTCAGATATATTGGTGTCACTGATTTTTATGACTGGTGTTTATTTTCAAATTCACGACTTTGATTAGGTAGACATATTTCAAATATGTTGGCCTAATGAAAAGCAAAGGAGACTTATTGTGCTCTCATCTCATAGAACCCAAGGTGTGCCCAGTGTTTTGTTTTTTTTCTAGGTAGAAAGTTCTGTCTGCCTTGTGGCAGGTATTCACAATTTTATTAAATAGTACATTGAGTAAGGTTTTTTTTTTCCCCGCTACTACAATAATCTGTGATACCTGTTTGAGTCCTCTGACCCTGTTTTGCACTTGTTAACTGGGAAAATAATGACACGATGCACTCATCCCACTAATCACAAACACATCAAATCATGTCTCTTCCATTTCCCCTGATCTGCTTGCATCACAGGAATGTGAGGGAACTAATTTGTACGAGGGATGTTCCTGGTGACTAATTTACTAGTCAAAGAACATTAACCAAAATTAAGAAAGTAATCCACAAAAAGATAAAAGTTGAGTGCAGGCTAAACTTTGTCCGCACAATATTTGAGAGTTGTGTGAGACTGCTGAATCACATTTTATTCAGTATTCACTTCAGTCGTTTTCATTGCTGCTGAAATGTGTGGTTAATTGTGGCAAGCTTGGCACACACAGGTGACAGCAGTAGACTTTCTTACCTTGCATGTTGATGTCCACACATCTGTTGGGTTTTATGGAAGTTTTTCTCTGACACAGTCCAGAGACATACTAGATTAAAAAAACCAATAGTAATAATAAAAAACTGCAGAACTGTGCTGGGTTTTGTGGTTCTCTATGCGAGACAGAGGGAGTACTGATGAAATAATGAAATATGAGCTTGTTTTACATGCTAGCATTTCAGCTGCCAACTAGCAAAGGCAGAAACTATTAACCATTCAGGTGAATGATTTAATCTAAAACAATAGCTGGACTAAACTGCTGCGTTTTAAGGTGGTTTGAATTTTTGATTGTGTGAGATGTGTTTATCCCTGTGTATAGCTTAAACAAGGCTGCCTCGGTTTCACCAGTGGTTTGCATTTACCACTTGGTTGTAAAGCATCATTTTCATTTTGATGTGTGTCACCTGGGCCACACCTGTTTCAGTTATTCTTGTGGTTTAATGCCCTGTTGTTGTTGTTTTTTTGTTTTTGTATTTTAAACTTTGCCACAACCAACACTTTGTCTCTGAAGTTCTGCCTGACTTGGTGTGTTCTTTGCATGCATCACACAACATTTTACGTAGCTCCCATTCACTTAAATTGTGGCTGTTGATTTTGGTTGAATGGTTCAAGAAGTTACTTAATACTTTTATCTTGACCTTGATAGAAAATGTCAGGAGATCAAGGAAAGAATTAATAAGGACATGGGAAGAGAGAGCTGCGGTGTGCAGGGAGTCCAACTGCACTCAAAAAGCTTCTTTAATAATGTGATGGTTGATGCCAGTGACATGGTTCTGCAGTATGGTGGTGTACCTCTGAAACTTAAAATATTCACTTTTTGTAGTCCATCTTCAAAGTCCTTCCACTTTGTTTTGTCCACTTTTTAAAAATGTAAATCTACGGCCTGCACACAGCGCAAAATCCTGATAACCACATTTTATTGCTGCAGTATAATATCCATCATTCACAAAACACATCAGCAGGTTATGACATGAAATGGAAAACACACTGTTAACATTTACATGATCTGTGTCTCTTGTCAGCTATGTTGATCGTTTGTTTCTAATGACGGTTGCGAAGTGGGTTGCTATGAATTATGGGATAGCATTAGCTTCTTTCCTTTCATAAAGGATGCTCCAGTGTATCCTCTCCTAAAGCGGGAAATAAATGAAGCATTGAAGGACCTTCCCGGAGTATCTAGAGAATTCGATCCAGCTCTTATTAAGGCTGCCACGCAGATACTTCCTGGTCACTTCACTCTGTAAGCAGATTTGACCATTCATCCAGAACTTGTGGTTGTATTTTACTCGTGAGCATGAGAAGGTGGATTTGGAAAATAATCTAAGCCGTGAGCTCGTGGTGGTCTCCCACCAAACATACAGATGCAGTATACAGTGACACAAATACAGTAATAGAAAGCCAGCGCAGGCCACGGTTCTGCTGTGTGTTGATGTATGAGCGCGTCTGGGAATGGAAGGATACAAGTGCAGCCTGGCTTAGGAAGAGAGGGAGAGAGAGGAGTGGTATGGACTGTCTGGGGTTGCCATGGGAACCCAGCTGCTAAAACCAGGCAGGGTCAGTGTGGAAGAGAGGCTGCATGCAGCGTGAGAGAAGGGATGCCACCCGGAGGCCTGTTTGCAAACTACACAAACATCATACGCACTGAAGTTCAGGCTGAATTCATCTTTAAATAGTAAGAAAGGAAAAAGAATATTAGCTCTGTTTAGTGCAGAGTTTTCTTTCATCCTCTGTCATTATGGATTATTTCCTATCACCCGGTTGTTCAGGCCTGTAGAGCTTAGTTCAGGCTTATGCAATCTGCACTGATACTGTAGACGCCCCTGTCTAATATTAGTCATTGGTTATTGACTTTTGATTAGGGGAAAAGAGGAAAAGCTCATTTTCACTGGGTCACTGGTTTACTTCCAAGCGGAACAACTAATTTGACATAGAGGCTGCTGTTGTTTACAGGCAAGAGATTTGAAACCTGCTCGATAATGTTGATTTAGACTATTTTTACTAGGTTTTCTATTTCTGGCACAGACTCATTCAGTAGCTTACTGACAGCGCATCGATGTCGGGCTTCAATATTATTTAGAGAAACCCATAAGTCAATGGCACAGTGAGAACTGTATTTGGGAGCTCCACATGGGACACAGTTCACTCCCAATGTTCCCACTGTAGCTCCAATTCAGAGGCTGAGACTATTTTAAACAGAGGTAATGTAATGGTCCACACAGACACTAAGCAGAGACAAAAGGGCATTACAGGCTATTTTACATTTTTATACAACACCTTTCAAAACCATGACTTGATGCCGGCCTGGAAGGCGAAATGGAGGCCTTGAGATAAAGCAGGCTCTTTTGTTTACACAAGATTTGGTTTGACTTTCAGGAGTGTCTCCGTTCTTGCTCCTATATTTAGGAAGTACCCACTGAGCCGTTGATGGATTTGTCTAGTTTCAGATCCATCTCCCAAACTGCACAGTGTTCCTGTTTGGATGGATGAGCTGAACCCCCCGGGCTTGGATCTTTCCAGCAGGTGACCGGGATCCTGCACAGCTCCACCTTCGCTGTGTCCCACCGCACGTGGCCCTGCGTGCTGTACCAGCTCAATACATCGGACAGGCCGTGTTATGTGACGAGCTGTGCAGCGCTGCCAGTTTTGTTAGGATACTGGGCGTGTTTTGTAAGAGAAGACAGATGAAGTGTTGAGTGGAAGTTCTTCTTTAAGTTTACAGTTGGTATGTAGATACTAGTTTAGGTTAGACTTTTTGAAATGAGTACAAGTACAGCTGAAAACATTAGTCTGCTGATATAAATATAATCAACTCTTTGGTCATTTTTTAAAAAGAAATCTGCATTACTAAAGTGTTTTCAGCAACAATAACAGAATACGCTGCTTTTTGTTTTTATGAAATTTTTGTAAATTCATGGCATTATGTTTTTGCAAAAAGTCTCTGTCGCCTTATTTGACATAAGTTTATGCATTTTCCTGTTATTTCTAACCATTTCATAAACATGGCTATTATGCTAAAGTAAATTCCGGTAGTTTTCCTTTCCTTTCGGGGGCACACCAAAAATTCCTCAAAGCAGGAAAAACCCCAGCACTGCTAGCTTGAGAAAAAGTAGACACCTGAATTTGTTATCTTTGGCTGTTGGAAATTGTAATCATCTTCTGACATTTTATAGCCGCAGTTGTTAATAGAAGTGGGAAAGTCCTCAGAGAAAGTGGTAATTCATTTAAACACAGTTAAAATGGGAAATACTGAACTGTGAAAAGAGGTTTGAATATTTGATTTTAAAGCAGTAAATGCAAAGACAGTTTGTACTTTGCATGCAAATGGCTGTTTTCAAAGGGCTTAATTACCCATAATGCTCTTGGAAATCAATGCAATGAAAAAAGATGCTGACTACTCATGTTAAGGGGCAAGTTTTGCCTAGTTTTAATGTATGAAAGCATGTGTTTGTTTTTTTTTGGGGTTTTTTTTTTTGTTGCTCAAAACAGACTAAATTGTATGTGGTGACCACAACTAGTCTGCATATAATTCAATTTGTGTTCTCTTAACTGTAAAATTCACAGACTTCTGTTATTTTCAGCCACTTTCTAAGCAACAAACGTATTGAAGCTTGATTAAATTAAGCCCAGCTTAAGAAAAACTGCCTTTCACATTTATTCAGAAAAATATTTGGGGACTTGGATCTATACAACTTGTACACAATACAAAACTGAATTAAATGCACATTACAGATAAAAATACGCACAGTTCAAACAGAAAACATTTAAATGGAGGGTTACCAGTTAGAAACAGTGCAGTGGGTCTGTTGTGTCCAGCAGTGTGTTTTCAGGCGCTGTCACCAGCCAGTTGGAGACTAAAGTGAGAGTCCATTATACTGGCCCGAGCGCTCAAAATATGGAAACTATTGATCGGATCCTCTGAACTGCTAATTAAAGATGGTCCGCTATTTGTAAAAAGTCAACCCAATTATCAAATGAGCACATGAGTCTGGGTTGCTGTGGGTCGGTATGAAGGTTTCCAGTGTGTTGGAGGGGATTTTATTTTATTTTTTCAGTATTTATTCCTGTCTTTTGATGTCTTCAATTTTGTTTTGCTTTGGACACGTGCTTTTTTTTTTTTTTTTTTTCATGCACATAATTAGATTTTAGCACAAATTTAAAAGTGATCTGTTCTATTTTGGTCGTCTCCTCCAGATATCTGGTTTATTTTGGTTGTTTCCTTGTTGTGCCTGTTGCAAGGCAAACATGTACCCGAAGAAGGTGCTGTGGAGCTGGGTGGCCAGTGACTCTGAGCTCTTGGTGGAAACATACCCACCATGAAAATCTTCCCCCTGCACCCTTTTCTGCTCATTGGGCAGCAACATGTTGCCCGGGGCACTTTGCATTAACTGTCCCTCAACATATCGGAGTGCTTGAGTGAAGCTCAGCCTGCGTATGTGCAATAATGCTTGTGTATGTGTTTCATGGAAAGACTAGACAAATGGCATAGAAGAACTAGAGGGGGTGCACTGCTAAGTGAAATGAACGGCTTAGCTATTTAGCGCCATAAAGGGGCTTTTTTTTTTTTTAACCTGACGATAGCACTGTGAAAGCTCATCTCAAGCAGGGACGTGTGATGATGTTGTTTGTGCCGTGGTTTAAGTAGAGTTTTGGGAATTGTTACATCCTCGCTTTAGAAAGTAAACAAAAACGGTAAAGAAAGCTAAAAATTGTTACGATGCCTCTCATTGGTGGGGTCTGACTATATTGAACTTGCTGTGTAGTATATTTCTTATGTCAATCCATATGATTCTGCCCACAACAAAGTTTATACATAGCACACAGGCCGGCCCACAGCACCAGCTCAACACAAAAAGAATAAGAGGGGGACTGTTAGAGCAGATTGTTGGTATTTTTTCTTTTTAACTTTAAATATATATACAGAGAACAAACTGTCATGAAACAGTAAAAAGCCTTCTTTATAAGAGCGCTACTGTGCCAGGCTAAAAACAAATGAGAAATTACATCTCATTTAATGTGGTTTGATGGTTGTGAACAAATTTTAAAGTCATAAAACTAATTCATAAATGCCAAGCATAGTTTTCTGTGTATATATTGTACACATGCTAAAAACAAAGTGGCAAAATGGCGGCCTGCTATCCCTCCAAAGCCACAAATATGACAAAATGACCACATCACACAAAGATCTCCAACGCCAGCGTTGAGCAGTTCTTGGAGGAAACTGAAGAAACGGAGCACAAACCACAGATTTCTCTGGACCTTAAACCCGTCTATTTGTAGCACTCAACCAGAACAGCTGTAGTCACTGTAAACTGCACTGAAACCTTTTGATAAGGCATTATCTGGTCGGCCACTTGATGATCAATGTTATCTTTTTCGGCCTTTTTTCCTGGATCCAGTACTCTTGTTTTTTCTCTTTCTTTTTCTTTTTCTAGCCTCTTGCCTGGTACAGAGACTATATTTGGATCTCCAGTGCTCTACCAATAGTACTTCTGTCACATGGCAGTCACAAAGCACTCAGTAATTATAACCTAGCTGGGTTTCTGCAAGGAAGGCTGACTAAAAATACTCTCATATTGTTGCAGCAATGGGGCAAAAAAGCTGGAGAATTTTAAAAGGCTTTGCCTGTATTTTTGCGTGTCTGTGTGTGAGGGAGGAACACTTTAACATATACTGCGCCGTCTCAAATAACGGTGCAGTGCAGTGGGGTTTACTGGTTGTGTTTCTCGTCTCCAGAGAAGCGCTAATTGGTAAATAATATAATTAATTGTGTAATATGATGGGTGTGCTTCATGTTGTATGACTTCAGAGCCAGGACAAAAAGTAAACGCTGTGCTCTAAACCACAGATTCGTGTTTTCTCTCTCTCAGCGCTTATTTTTATTTATCCGTCACATCTTTGTGTTTATTTAAAATCATGTTTTGTCTGTTATTGTACTCAAAGTGAACTTGATTATTTTCTTGATCACTAACCTGGCGTTATTTTGGTAATTGAGTATTTCTGAATGTGTGAATTGGATAATTTATAGTTGACAGGTGAAATTGTTTAAAATATTGAATAAATGATAAGTGATATGTACTTAAATGCATAATATATTGTGTAACACGCGCAAACACGTCAACCGAAAAGGTGACAGACTTATGGAAAACATGAGTATTCTGGTTTTAGATGATAAAGCATGTTTGAATGATGCTTTTGAAGGAGCTTAAAATGTAAGAAATATTGAAGAGGAATTGACGAGAGCCTTTAAATTCACAATTCACAACTTGTAACATTAATCACAGTTATAAAATAAAGCAAAAAAACCTCGATGCAAGTCAGCTTCATACTTTTTATCAGCTATTTGAGTTTGAATATTTTGAGATTTATTTTTTATTTTTTTTATCACAAATCTTTGTTACATCATCTCAGGTTCTAGGACTTTGATTCATCACCATATTCTGACATTTCATAGAGGAAACAATTAATGCAGCAGACTAACCACTAAGAAAAGTGTGAGTCTGAGACCTGATCTCATGAAATGTTCACGCTGAATTGGCTTCCTACCTGATGAAACATTTTCAGAAGCCCACATTGTTTACAGAGTCTGGTTGGGGGTTTTTTTGTGTGTGTTTTGCTGCCCATTTGTCTGTAATTGCCTATGTGCATCATTGACCTCTATACTCGTCAGAAATAACTTAAAATTAAATTCTCATTGCTACGACCCCAGCTCCCCAGGGGAAGGGAAACATTAACAACCAGTTGAAAATGGGTTTGGGGAAAATTATCATCTTTTACTGAGTTGAAGTCTACAGAAATAATATAGCTAAGCGGAAAATAAAAATAGGACAAGCTAAAGGCAGCAAGAGCTGCTAAAAATAATCATAACCAAAAGAGACTCTTACCTTAGGTTATTTTCAGCTTCCTGCTAAAACCATATAACAAAATAAACAAAAACACTAGTTTTACTTGTCTTCACAAACTCCTCAAACTGAACACAAGATGATGTGGATTTTATTGTTTACTTGTTTGTTTTTTTTCCTTTCCTGGGAAACGCTGGCCAGTTTTGTTTATTCAGGACTCAAACCACTAACATTATACACATAATAGAATTATAGACAAAGAGATGGTAGATGCAGGGAGACACGTAACCATACAAGATGTAAGATGTAAGATAGAAAATCCCACATGGATTGTGACGTTTCGTTACAAAGCAAACCATGTCCATAAACGTCTCTGGTGTATGTGTCAGGTCTGTAAAGATGATTTTCAGGCTGAATTGAATGTCTAAAACGTGTATTCACGGTTCACCTTCAAAGGTCAGGTTGTAAATCAAAGACATTAAAGAATTGTGGGAATTTTACATGCTGGATTAGAGTGTTGATCCAATGGAGAGGAAGGGTAGTAAAATAATAAAAGGACAATTTTTAAATCCCAACTCAGGCTATGGTAATGTGTCCTGAGCACTTCATCTGTTACTTACTTAAATATTGCATAATTAAAACGGCACAAAAAGAAATTACATTACATACATGTATTTTGGACGTCAAATGCGATGTATAACCGGCTGATTTTGGACAGCATTTTTATTTTTTTTAAATAATGATGGCGTATTTGGTTTCCAAGTGAACTGCTAGAGTTCATTTCAGATGTGACCTTCCTTTTCTCTGTACTGCATATGTTAAACGTAATCATCCTGCAAGCGTATTTACTGTTCATGTATATGTATTTACTGTGAGAAAGTGGAGTGCTCTTTCAAAAATAGCCTTACTTCTCCTTTTTTGTGGGCAGAAACAGTTGGTGTGATGAAAACATTGTTGTCGGAGCACATGAGCAGCGTCTCTGTTATCTAATGGTTCATAATAGAGCATTCATTCTCGGTTATTTAATTCTCATTGGGTGTGTTAGGTGTGCTACTTGTAGGGCTGAAGTGAAAATGAACTGACTACAAAAACTCTAAACCTGAACGCGGATCTTCTGACGCTTTGGGTTTCCTGTGCACCGCAGCCGTGTTGGCTGTCTTGTGATAATGTGAAGCTGGCGAGCGTTTGGGTAGAAAATGAAGGATGTGAGGGGGAGCCTGTTTGGTCCACATCTGTGTCCTACTTACTAGAATCACTCACCAGCTTCAGATGTAGATGAGGAAACTTTGTAAGATGTACACACTTTTATCCCCTCTGCTCTGACAGACACTTTGTACCATTCTTTCTATAAAATGTGTCTGCCATATGGCATGGCTGTGACCTGGAGCACTTTGGATTTAATTTGAAATAAAGCAGGGTGATGGAGATTCAGATGTTCTCTTCCTGATGGAGTAATCAATCAGGTGATGGGATAATGTATATGCTTTTTGGGAAAGTGACATTTTCAGTTGTTTAAATTGTTTAACCCATAGTCCTCCAAAATAATAATAGAAATATTATAGTTTGCTGCCCCTCCCTGAACCTGGTTCTGCTGGAGGTTTCTTCCTGTTACAAGAGAGTTTTTCCTTTACACTGTCTCCAAGAGTGTGCTCACAGGGGGTCATCTGATTGCTGGTGTTTTTCCTCTCTAATATTGTTGGATCTTTACATTACCATACAAGTGCCTTTAGGCGACTGTTGTATTTGGCGCTACATAAATAAAAGTAAATTGAAATTGAATTTTTCACATCTTCATTGTTTTGCTTTTTTTGGTTTTTGTTTTTCACAAAGAAAAAAAAAAAGGGGGGGAAAAACTTTTTAAATTGTTGTCACTTTACTTTAGGAAAGTAAATAATCATTAAATCATATAAACTGTGTGCGAGAGAGCGCAGTTTATAGCTTTTTTTTTTTTTTTTTGCAAGTAACATGAATTTTGTGCAGTAAGCACATTTGTATTGTAAAAAGCATTTTTGCTTTGTGCCCTGTTGTTGGTTAATTTCTTACCCTGTCATTCAGTGTTGCTTAATAGTAAAGCTGTTAACAACAGCAAGCTAGATATCAGTGAATCCGTGTTAAAAAGAATAATGTTGAAATATTAACAGCTGATCTATACATTTGGCTCGTGGACTTATTCTTAATAACATTGCGCCTTGTCTTTTCAAATACCCGTGGTGTATTTTAAATGTATCATGGCCCTTGGACCGGCCTTGCTGGAGTCTTTTCATGATGTGATCCAGATGATCCAGGGGCCTGCGTGACCATGTGTCCCCAGCCTCGGTGTCCTCATCCTGCCTGCTGTGCTGCAGAGAGGCCCAGCTGCTGCTGCTACCGCTGCACATGCTCTCTCAGTAGTGAAGAGATGGCAACAGCAAGCTGTCTAACCTCCACAGTAACCGCCTTATGTAATCACTCTGGCTAGAGACAGACCAAAATAGCCCAGACTGAGCAGGCCTGCCCTCTTGTGGCATACAGCTGCCTTAACACCGGCCTAGCAGGCCTAAAACAGGAGTCAGACATGGCAGCCGTTTCCTGCAGCATTCAGTGTAGTATGTAAATATTTTAATGTACTGCACAGATATAGCAAAATGCATTATGTGCCATTTGTAGTTTCCAGCTGATCAGATCTGGAGTTATATTTTTGGGTTAGTTCAGTGAAGACGACGTATTTATGAAAACAATGGTCAATTATTTTATAGTTTTACAGTTTAGTGACTTTACATTTTCTATGTTGATGACTCTTTCCGCAGCACATACAAAATGGTTGGAAGACAAACAAACTTTAACTACTCTTCTGTTCCCTCCTTTGCAGTTTCCTGGACAGAATTGATTCTGTAAGACAGAGTGACTACACGCCAACAGACCAGGTCAGTTCTCCTGCCAGTGTACTCGGTATTAAATGTATAATCACCAGCAAAACCCTGCCTGCTGTTTTTCTTTCTTTTTTCCCCCTCCTTTCCCTGAACTGCATGTTTTGTTTCTTTGTGTTCACTACGTGTAGGACCTGCTACGCTGCCGAGTGTTAACTTCAGGGATTTTCGAGACGAGGTTCCAAGTAGATAAAGTGAACTTTCAGTAAGTCTCTGCTTAACTTTAACAAGGACATAAACACACACATTGAAGACATGTTTGTCCCCATTTATTGTTTGCCAACTTTTGTAAACCCTGTTAGCAGCTTGTGTAGCCAGGAGGTAATAAGGCTACTTTGAAAAAAAAAAAAAAAAGTCCAATTTGACATGGAAATTAAATAAAATAGTTGGGAACAGGGTTAAAATGGGACCTTTGGGGTTGACTGCACAAAGCTGATCCAAAAATCTGTGTTTCTAGATATTTGTCTATTTGATAAACAAAATGTATTTTATCTGTGAGTCAATGGAAAAAGGAAAGGTTTTATTTATTTATTTAAGTTTTCCTTTGGGTGAAGAGCCAAACTTTTTTGGGTGGGGCAAAATGTTTTGTATATAAGAAGAAAAAAGTCAGATTTTTAGGCAGAAAAACATGAAGCATGCCCGAACTAGTTGTGTAAACAGTACGGTCTTCCAGAAATGTTTCATCAGCTAAGAAACTATAGCCACATCCTACCGAACTAACTGAACAGCACACCAGGATTCAACATAACCATAACCATCTGATGGCCCGTTAAAAAGTAGGCTGGGAAGTTGATCAGCAGTTGCCAGCAGTATTTTCACATTAGTTGGTTTAAATGTGAAGGAAAGCTGTTTTTTGGGGTGGGGTGGGGGTGGGGGGATTACACACTGATGCACACATAGCTCAGCTAACTTTAACTTTGAGTGTCGACAGCAACCACACCCCTCTACTGGGCCAAGCCTACAAAGGGACAAACGATTTACACTAATTATTTTCAGATTTGAATTATTATTATAAAATATAAATCTACTAGTAGATGATGCTATATTATCATAGATTATGGCAGCTGTAATCAGAGGAATTAAAGTGCGCTACTGAAAATGTGTTCTGCCGGCTCTGGATATTGGTCTGGTTTTGTAACACAGATCTGGCAACCCTGACGTGTACATATAAATACCAGAAGGTCTCAGTTTTCATTGCCACATTCCTCTTTGTTTGTTGTTTGTTGGTTTTTGATGAGACGCCATTATAAAGTACTTATGGGAAGGATCAGTATTATCATTGTGTTTCCAGCTCATTCCATTATTTACACCCCTATGAACAAAATAATCACGAGCCCCGTATTCCTTCTAAAATTGGTTTATCTAATATTGCCTTTTATGCAGCAACTTTTCCGAACTTCACAGAATTGTGAAAATGAGCCCATCTAGGTGTTTTCCGGATTTCCAGTAATTTTCTTTTTTTTAAAAACATTGGACTGTGCCTCCTTGTTGGATCACTGCCCTCTTGGGTGTTATTGCTATATTTACTCTGGCCTCGTGTTAAGAGCCTCAAATGTCATAAGTTTGTTCCTTTGAACAAAACCCTGAGCCCACAACCTGCTCAGCAGCTGGAAGATGAGGTAGAAATGCACGTCATAGAGGTGACTAAAATGCAAAATGATTCCCCTGCGGTCGACCAGTGTGATTTCTGAGCCTGTTGCAAGTTATTTACTGTTGGTTACAGTTATTAGAGCAGCCAATAAAGGTTAGAGTAAATGTTTTGTAACAGCTTTGATGATGTCAGATGAGGTGACCCATTTCCGCAGTCGCAGACACAACAGTCTTATTCTACCATCTGAAATGGGCCTTTGTATCACATTATATCATCCTAAACGACTGGTTAAAAAAAGGTCTGGGTCATGACTTCCCTTTGGGTGTGCGTTTGTCATTATTCGGCTTTGATAACTCCCAAACATCCAGCCAGGGACACACAGACATTACAAATAATTTCGCCCTTCGTAACATTTATTAATTAATGGATTATTTATGCGTCCACAGCCGTTCCGTAAGTGTCAAGGATCTCTTTTTGCAAACCAGAAGCACATGTAATACGAGACAGAAACACGTCTTTTGTGAAGATTTTTAATTTTATTTTGAGTCTTTATCAGGACAATCTGTGAAACAAAACTGGTGTGTCAGTGCCGTACAGTATGTACCTGATGCCCCCCAGTCCTGAGTGATATGAGCTCTTTGATCAGAAGAGGGCAGCAGCGAGTATCTGACCCATTACTGTCTCTTCCACAGCATGTTTGATGTTGGGGGCCAGAGAGATGAAAGGAGAAAATGGATTCAGTGCTTTAACGGTGAGACTTTTCCTCCTTGTTTTCCTTCAAATAGCCACACTGTACATCCTCAACCTGCAGCTCATTCTCCTCCCATTACATCCTGCCCGTCTTAAGGCATTTTCTCTCAGCTCCAGCATCCCGTCAGTTGCACAAGGACCAGTCCAAATCTTAAACTGGTATTGAAGAGCCTAGTCTTTTGACTTGTTTATAGTCAAATCTGAGCTGTCTCGTTTTTTGTTTTCCTTGACACAAAGTGCTCTTTTAGTCAGTTGTTTCTATTTTTAAATTTTCTCCTGGTTTTGGTTTGCATATTACTATAAATTTTGCTTTCCTTCTCACTGCGCTATTGTGTGTTTTTTAAACCTTGAATGTTAATACATTTCCCTTAACTGGAAAGCACTTTGTGTCCACTCCCGTAGTTTTGAATGCCATATAAATAAAGGTGATTTGACACGACTTGAATATACTCCTTAAGACCAGTGACGTCAAAATCTATCTCATGTTTTCTTCCAGACGTCACTGCGATCATCTTCGTGGTGGCCAGCAGCAGCTACAACATGGTAATAAGGGAAGACAATAACACCAACAGGCTACGGGAAGCTCTGGACCTCTTCCGCAGTATTTGGAACAACAGGTGAGTCCCTATTTGTTGTGGGGTTTTTTTTGTTTTTTTTAACTCAAAATGTTAGAAAATGCTCACTTTCCTTTCGCAATGAGAGAGAAGGCCCACATAAGGCTTAAAAAGTAGTAAATATAAGTAAATAAAACCTGCTTCTGTCTCACCTTTATCGTGATGTGTGTAAATGACTGTCAGCTTTATCTTTGAAAATCCCAAAATTTCCACGACTGAAGGGTGAAGCTTGTGCAGTTTCTTTAATGGTGTTTTTTTTCTTTTGTTTGTTTGTTTTCAGATGGTTACGCACTATATCCGTCATATTATTCCTGAACAAGCAGGACATGCTGGCTGAGAAAGTACTAGCTGGAAAATCCAAAATTGAAGACTACTTCCCTGAATATGCTCGCTACACCATACCAAATGAAGGTTTGTTCCTTTCCTAGTGCACCTGGCTCGTCTATGTCCAGACAGACTTTTGAATTCCTTGTATCGTCTGTATTAACGTTAAATTTCTTTTCTTTTTTTCTTTTTTTTAGCAACTCCTGAACCCGGTGAAGACCCGAGAGTGACGAGAGCCAAGTTCTTCATCCGAGACGAGTTTCTTGTAAGTGTATCAGCGTATGTCTGAAGTGAGCTGAAGTCAATCAGTGTCCAGCCACGAATACACTTGTCCTGTTAATTCATAACTTAGTATTTTACACACGTACCTGTAATCCCAGCTGGGCCTGTTATGTTGCTTTGAACCTGATGAACCTTTTCTGGTGGTCCGACCTCCTTGTGGGGACAAGTTGTCCGCAGATGCGCAATACTGATTTCAGCAGGTACTACTGCTGCTACGAGTCCTGCCGCTGATCGCGAAACACCTTCTGTAGGGTTAAAAATTAAATTCGGTTGCATTTGTTTTTACTATAAATGGCTGTAACGAAGCTGTTTTTGCATGGCCTTTTTTGTATACACTCTGTAGTCACAAATAATCTTTAAGACACAGATAACATTATTAAACAGATTATAACTTTACTAGTAGGATTTAATGCTGCAGCATTAACTTGAAGCATTTAGTTGAGGAAGTGAAGGGGTTACATCTGTTCTTGGTGTTTGAATGTGAGCTGTTCTGTGGCTGAATTTATTTCTTTCATATCAAAATAGTGACTCCAGCGTTTCAGTTTAATAGTGACCAATGTTGTTCTTATTTAGTGGGTAGAACAAATATGGGTCTAGTGTGGTTATCTGGCCAGTGTTTAACACGCTAGACACACTTATGGTCATGTAAGCTGTATTTAGGGACTGATTGCTCTAAAATTACTTGCCTCAGTTTCTAGTAATGACAGCGAGCTTGAAAGCTGTGAATTTCCCAGAAATAAATGCGTTATGATAGTATTCCTGTTACCTGGGACAGATACCTGGGAATATGTGTGACGGGAATCACGTACTCCAAATGTAGTGCACTTTTATGAAGAAGTATGCAAATTACAGACTTCCTCGTGTCACAACTATGTTTTGGTGCACACTGGTGAAAGATGTCATTTTTACAGATGCAAACTTTTTACAAAAATGAAGACGAAACAAGCGCGGCACAGTGTAACTGCACATAACTACTGAGCCACTTTGTCGTCAGGTAGAATAATATTTTAAGTGTGAATTGTTAGGGGAACCCCCTGCCCCCAGAGTGTTTTCATCAGCGTCTGATACACACATCAGTCAGAATTAAACTGTGGCAATCTATTCATGCCTGTGATGTGATATCTAACCCATAGAGGGCGCTAAAAATAAGAAGTTGAGAGGCCTTTATGTGTCAAAGTACTGAAAGTGCACAGAAAACTTAGAATAGCATTGGCTTTAGCACATTAATCTTAAATATGCTGAGCAATATTCAAGGTAAGAAGCAGGAAAAGCTAAATGCTTCAGCTGAATTGAATAATTTAAATAATATATAGTAAGGCGTGTGCTTTATTCAAAGATGAAATAAAACTATTTATCATCACATTTACAAACAAAAAGAAAACTGATGTGTGAAATTAAGAATGGTTAAAGGCCTGCTAAAGTCAGTCAAACCCAGTGGTGTTCAGAACAGATGTGATCCAGATATTTTGAGTAAAATGACAGTGAAGTGCTCAGATGAGTCACAGTTTAAGCTGCAGAGGCAGGAAGTAGTGTGATTTTTAGGTGGGGATGGTGCTGTAAGAACTTTTAGCTGTAAAGAAAAATCAAATAATGAAGGGAAGAAACGAGAGCAGCAGATCTGAGAAACTGAGGGAACATCAGGGAGGCTAAACGTGTGCTCGTGGCGTGGAGGATGTGACGTGTCATGTCTGTGTCCTCCTCCTCAGCGGATCAGCACTGCGAGCGGCGACGGCAGACACTACTGCTACCCACACTTCACCTGTGCCGTTGACACAGAGAATATCCGGCGGGTGTTCAACGACTGCCGGGACATCATCCAGAGAATGCACCTGCGGCAGTACGAACTCTTGTGATGGGAGACCGACTCCGTCAGCCTTCTGTGTTTTTTTTTGTTTTGTTTTTTCTCCACCATTCTGCAACCTTGACGAACCTTTCCTCCTGCTCCTCCCTGACTCTTCACCCCACATCCCCAGAAGAAACCCACCCCGACCGCCCCTCCTGTCGAGGACTACGAAGTACTACTGAAGTGTGTCAAATCCTCTTCCTCTTTTTAACTTCTTAGCTTTTTGTACTACTTTTTGTTTTCTCTCTCCGAGATTTCGTCCCCATTTCACAGATGTAAAAGGAAAGCTGGGGAACAAAGTTGATGTGTGCCGCTTCTTTTTTTTCTTTCTTCTTCTTCTTCTTTTAATCCTTCCTTTTTGAATGCCTTGATTTTTGTCATTCCACTAAGCCTTGGGCTACCTCCTTTTATTTTATTTTTTGCCCCTTTGTGTCCACTTTTTTTGGGCTTTGTCTTTGGACTTGGACTGGTGGGCGAGGACACATAAAACACACCTGGAGGACCTCAGTGCAGAGGCAGTATGTGTGTGTAATGAAGAGAGGGAGGAATGCCATGTGAACGAGTGTGTGTTTAACCGCCATGACCCCTCACCACCTCTTGTAATAATTTTTTTTTTTTTTTGGCCTGTCACCCCGCCCTCAGCCTCTCTGACCGCCTTCTTCTCCCCGCGTTGAAGACGGCTGGACGGAGAGGGAACCGAATGGATGAAGAGATAAATGCACTTTGCATCAGGTTCCTTAATAACTTTTGTTTTTTTTGTTGTTGTCGGTGTTTTTTTGTTTTTGTTTTTTTTTCCAGAGGAAGCATACACACAATGTAGCATCACAATATTTATTATCCTGTCGCCCTGCTTGCCGAGCTGCAGGGCGGACCGAGCAGCCGAGAAGACGTGTGGAGCGAGAGATTAAAGATGGGAGGGGGGCAGAAATTACGGCGACTAGAAGACGGCTTTTAATGAAGGAAAAGGGACTGAGCTCTCTGCACCTTAGCCCTGTTGCCTCCACGGACTCGGACCTGCCTCCTTTTTCCACACAAACCATCCTTTTAGCTTAGAGATACTGATGGGGAGGAGGGTGGGTGGGACGGGAGAGAAAAAAAAATGTATTGTTTTGTTTTTGGTTTTTTGGGGGGGTTTTTGTTAACTTGTACACTGTGCAAGGTTGAATTATCCTGTACAGACTGTAAAATGTAATATTATTTTGTACAACTTAATTGAAAGAAAAACAAATCTACTTGTAGATCTTTGTGCCTTGATTATGGCTGTACCTGTAAATGAGCTCAGATGTAAGTATGTTTTCAACTGCGCTGTACAGCTTGATGTCAAACTCTATCGGCAGCGAAAGACTGCAGGTAGGGGACTTTCTCTGTAGAGTTTAGTTTTTTCTGGTTTATAAAAAAAAAAAGAAAAAAAAAGGAAATGCTGTTTAGTAAGAAATAAAAAAATAGGGGAAAAATCCTAAAAACCTGTATACATTATGCAAATTAACCACTTACCTGCAGTGAAGACCAGATGTTGCAGCGCCATGCCTTTTTTTTTTTTTTCGTTCTTTTATTTTTTTTCGTTTTGTTTTCCCTCCTTTTATTATATATATTTTTTGAATTTCACAGCTTTAAACAAACATTTGAATTCCATTGAAAGTGTCCAAATTGCAACCTGGTGTTGTTTTAATAGGAACCAACGTTTTTTCGATATGAAGTGCGTGTGCGTACGCGCGCGTATGTGTGAGCGATCCGTACTGATGTGCGTGCCTGTGCGCATGTGTACATAAAACAAACATAGACTCACAGATGCATTGTGTGAGTGTGTGTGTGTGTGTGTTGGAGAGCAAGTGTGTATGTGTGTATAAAATTTTATAAATGTATGTACATGTAAATTTATAGGTCTATATAAATATATATGTACAATTATACATGTTTAATTATGTGTGTGCCTAGGTGTACATACCTATGTATGTATACGGTAAATATGTATACATACACACATAGGAAAGCATGTTTAGAATGGAGATGAATAAATGAGAGTGTGCAATATTAGTAATTCTTTGGTCCTTTGGAGCCATACCCGATGGCACAGGCACTATGAATGTGTGAGCAGCACCCAACAAGACGAGCTCTTCTCCTTGTACAAACAGCATCAGCCTTTTCTTCTGCTACAGTACACGTCTATCCCCAACAGAGAGTGAACTGACTGGAGGTGCAAAAACCTTGTTTGGCCTGGGAGGATGATTAAATGACATTTTTATTTTCTTTAAATAAAGAGGCACATTAGAGGACTTTGCTTTATTTCCATCTTGGTGTCCAGTTGTGTCCGGATTTTCTTTATTCATTCATTCAAAAAAAAATAAAAATAAAAATGTGGGAGACCGAAACGACCAAAACAAACAAAAACAAAAAATGATTAGATAAGTAAATCAATATGCCATTAAATGCACCAAATATTGGGCGAGCATTTATAAAATGTGAAACTAATAAATACTTAATACTTGGTATAAATCTCTAACATTAAAATGGTATAAATGGTGATGGTCAGTATTTAATACTGCATCAAGTAAGTTTTAATTTGATTCTTTAAATGTTTACACGTGTGTCACTTTTCCACTTTATCTAATTTCCCATTGAATTTTGACTTTATACCCAATTTATTACTTTTAATATAATTTCTCATTTTCCTCACCCACAAATAGTTTTTCTATAGGTTATTATTTGTAATACAAAAGCAAATAAAGCAGAAATATTACTCGTCACATTCTACAAATTAATTTATATTTGATGCATTTTGGCCATGTTAATTTTAATTCCTTAGACAATAATTAATGAATTGATAAATATGCAAATTAATGCATCAGAAATAATAGTTATAAGTTATGCATAATTGTGTTTTCATGTGGTTCTGTTAGTTTTTTACAATTACATCGCCTTAACAATATTTTACTTTCTCGCATTAGTTATTAGTTTTGAAATCTGTTTACTTCTGTATTTTCTTCTGTATTGTTCATGCGTTTCAAAGTATAAATACAAAAGCAAATTAACCTAAATATCGATTTATGCCAATTGTTATGGATTTGTTAATACCTACATTTTTCATATTTCTTTCATGCATCTAAAGGCATGTAAGGGTTATTTAATTACTATATTTGTTATTTTTGCTGTTTTGTTACTAATATTTGAAACTATTGTGAGGAGAGTGAAGCTGGGTACTTTCGGTATCTTTTTGTTTTTAACTTTGAGATGATCATGATAAACAATTTTACCAGATTTTACAGTTCTGGTTGATTAAACTTCACAGAAGGCAGGTTCAGCTAATAAAGTTAATAATGGCTGGCTGTGTGTGCTAGGAATGCATAGAATTGGACAACAATATTGTGCTAGTTCTGAGTTTTCATGTGACATTTTTAAAAATGTATTGTTACCATAAAACTGAAATCACACATTCAAAACCTGAAATGATTGATGATAAAAACTCGATCCACTTACTATGAGATAAGAACAAAGTGTTGAGAGAAGAGATGATTGAAATTTTAAATACTGATTTAAATCCGTGACATTAGTTGCCAAACTGTAAGTAAGAGATAAGAAGATGGTAAATATAAAGTTTTCTGTACTTAAGTTTTAAAGTTACTAATAAACCAGACATTCCTTCTTTTATGCTAATTAACAAATTCATAAAAAAACTACAACAATTCCTCAGCTGACTCCAAAGCCCTATAGCTATAGGTGGGCTGGGGCAGTTAGGTTTCACAGCTTTGGCCCGGTAATGGTAATTACCCATGCCTTTTTTCACACCTTGGCTCGTGGGGGAGTCACATGATTAATAGTGGGCCAACGACCTTCAGCATGACTTAAACAAAGGAGCAGACCCCACCAAGGTGTTAAATACCAGGTGAGGCAAAACTTCTTCACAAATTAAAGAAGTCCAGGTGACTTCTTTTCAAGCTCTCAAGACTATCATATCCATGACTGAGAGCCTACACAGTCACACAACCATTTAAAAACAATTTGATCAGTCAGTAAGCTTATACACAAGTGGAAAACGTATAACAGCTCTCAATCTTCCTAGGAGTGGACATTCCAGCAAACTCACCCCAACCTCAGACGGTGCAATGACTCTCAGACTCTACAGGCATCATTTAGCAAGTTAAATGTTAAAGTTCATGACAGTACAATTAGAGTATGGCTCGTTTGGAGAGGATGCCAGGAGAAAGCCTGGCAGCATGGCTGAGGTTTGCAAATGTGCATCTGACCAAACCACAGGATTTCTAGAACAATGTCCTGTCAACAGATGAAATCAAAGTGGACATTTGGCCATAAAGTACAGCGCCACGTCTGGCAGAAATAAAGCACAGCATAGTAGTACAAAGATCTCATTCAAGTGTAATGAAAAGCATCATGATGATGATTTCAGGCTTGTTTTGAAGCTACGGGACCCAGGCACCAGCAGTCATTAGGCTGACCAAGTCTGTATACCAAAGTATTCTAGAGTCAAAACCATCTTTTTAACCACAGCTAAAAAGATGAAACTGGGTCAGAGTTAAGGTCTGTTCTATAGAATTTATAATCCAATCAATCAATAAATAGTGAATAATTTAATATAAAATAAACATAGTGGATTAATCCTGCACATTATTAAAGTAAAAAATGAAGGTACTTTGTTATACTGTTGCTAAAAGCTGTTTTCTTAGTTATAAAATGACTAAAATAAAAAACAACCAAGCAAACCAAATGCAAAAAACCCCAAATGAAAACAAATTTTGAACCGATTTTCTTATATTTTATTTCACATGAATCTGCAAACATAAAATATTTGTACCTATATATTAAGGATTTCGTCTGTCGCGTGTGATAACATCCTCCCTCGTCCACCAGAAAACTGTGAAACAGGCTTTAAGATTCTGATTATTTATTATGTACAGTTCATCAGAAACGTTCCAACGATTTGGCAAAAAACCTTCACAAACATTTGGCACAGAAAATCAGCAACAATATCTTTTTGTTTTTTCTCTGATATGCGTCATAAAAACAATGAGGAACCCGGATGGACTATCTGACATCGACGACAGAAACGAAGAGTGTTCAGAGTTGAGTGAGATGATCAGTGTGCGTTCACATCGGCTCACAGGTAACATCAGAGAGAAGAGATTTAAAGCACCTTCACCACCTTAAACCAGACCAGGGACAGTTAGTATTTACATATTTACTCCTTTGATTTGTGCTACCCGTGCCACGCATGCGTACTTTCTCACTCAGCGGTGAAGTCAGTGACGGTTACTTTTCCTCCGAGGAAGTTAAAACTGATGATTTGTAAGAACAATTGGGCCTCCGTCACAGGCTCTAACATCACCATCGCCATCATCAGTACCAGTAGTGATTAACTCTGAGTCCTTTAAAAACATTTAAAAATCATATAATGTCCTTCACAGTGCCTTTAAACACCCGGACAAACAAATCAAGGTTGTGCAGACAGATTTTTTTTTTTCTTGTCGTTGTTTTTGGTCCACACAGAGCATCCTCACATCAACTTACACCAAATTACCAGCTTATGGCTCTGTCCCGGTGGGCTGTGGCTAATGTAGTTCACAGAGACTTGTGTTTCCCCAGCAGGCAGAGGCTGAGGCACTGCAGCAGGCCTTTCATCCACAGACAGTGAGCGAGGAACAGCAGCAGCAGGCAGGCGCCGGCCGAGCAGTAAACGCTGATCACCGTGCTCTCCTCCGGCAGGAAACACTTGGACAGCGTGTAACTGCTCGGTGACACCGTCGCCTGGGAGAAGAAAGGGGGGAGAAGTGAGAAATAACGTGAGTTAGAGGTGATGAGTAATGTTTATACTGGCAGAGGTGGCTGCTTAGAGGTCTTCGTCCACCAGAGGGCCTCCGAAGATTAAAAATAGGAGCTCATTTTGAGTTCCTTTCTTCCTATTTTTTTTTTATCTGAATGAATCAGTTTTTTTTATAGCCTGTAAACAAAGGAACAACAGATTCAACAGAATCTCACCTCAGCAGATTGTTTACTATATAATTAAACACTTTATTAAGAAACTATTTGTATGAAAGAAAAACATCAAATTTAGGCCACCTGATTCTAGCTCACTATTAAGTACTGCTGCCTGACATAAGGTGGTTTCGGGGAGTTTGCGTGTCCTCATTGTTCTGAATGTTTCTCTGTCACAGATATTGGACAAAATCATGTTAGTTTAATGCTATCTTTGTTTTCCTCTTAACTTTATTTTAAGAGTTTCTGCTTAAATCAAGTTCAAACAAAAGCCTCCAGAGCAGCAAAGGACAGAGCACATAGTCAGGGACATATTCTCACCTGGAATCAGGATTTTGTAGCTTCTGGGATTTTGAGTTTTTAAAAAGAAGAAACAGGATAATTTCTTTCTCAAATATGTTGGAACAATAACTCAAACCTGAACTTTGAGGTGCTGGTTTGGTTTAATATGCCATTTGTCAGCTCAGGACACTCTCACAAAAAAGATTCAAAATCTTCACCTCCTTCCTTGGTGGAAGTGAAATTGATGCAAACGTGGTTGTGGATCACGGATCCGCGGCTGACAAATCTCCAGTAACTTTGTCATGCTGTCGTGCCAATTCGGATTGAAACCTCTGAAGAGTTTTTCCAGCACCTTGTTGAATCTAAACCATGAAGGCAGCCATGGAGTCAAAAGGGGGTTCAAATCACCACTGCCCTAAGCAATCATTCATGCTCACATACACGCCTACAGCCCATTTAGATTCGAAACAGTGGCTGGATGTTGGGAGCTGAGGGTCATTTTGACTTGCAATGAATTAGAGCTGCATTTGATGAGCGTAACAACCTGTCCAGGGTGTACCCCACCTCTCGCCCCATGACAGCTGGGATAGGTCCAGCCCCCACAACAACTCTGAATAGTATAAGTAGAAGACAATGGATGGATGGATTTTCTATAGACATCTATAGTTGATATATGTATATTTCTTACCTCTATAACTGTGAAGTAAAACCTCATATTGTGCCAGATGTAGTTTGTAACCAACTGCTCAATCCCTATTGATTCTCCTGAGGGAAACATCTGGCACAGCTGCTAAATTCTCTGATGTGTTCATCAGCTAGTTGCTTACAGTGTTTGCATGCTCAGCAGTGGCTTTCAAAGTATATCTGCTGGGGCCAAAAACTACTGTACGCCACTGAGACTGAACCATAACAGTAAGGTTGTGCACTGGGCAGCTAAACAGAGAGAAAAGGCAATCCACACAGAAACAGCCCAGCCATCCGGCAACCTTAATAATCTCTCTCTATAATACAGATTAATTCGATTATTTTTCATCTATTGCTGTTTGAAAAATGCCGACTTTAATTCGCACACTGTAAAAAGTTCACGATTTTGCTTTCACTCACAAGGATGAAGCTGGGGTTGTTTCTGTTCCTCCAGCTGAAGGATGGCACGCTGATTTCTGGGTACTTGTTGTCATGGAGAACCTCACATCCGCTGTGGGTGTGTCCGCTGAGGATGAGGCGGGGCTTAAACCACTGCAGCAGCTGAGGAGAGAAACCCATAACCGCTTCAGAGGCTGGTTGCTGCTCCCTTACATCACCAGTTTCATCATCACCATCATCATCACCATCGTCGGCTGTTTCTATACGAGACTATTTCTGACGGCGGGCTGTTGTTTGCCGTTTTAATTGGATGAAAACACTTCAGAACAGATCTGCGCTTTGAGAGAAAAGGAAAGAAAAAAAAAAGACAGACAGCGGAGGCGGTGTGGTGAGACTGCAGAGTACTCACTCTCTGTGAGGCCTCCTTCGACAGCACGTCGTACTTCTCTCTGAACAGCAGGTGTCGCTCTTCAGGCGGCGCGGCGTCCTGTCCTGTGCAGCCAGCGTCACTCACTCTGTACAGAGGATAGTGCTGCAGAACGGAGCACACAGTCAGGGAAACGTGCATGGATTCGGATTTTTCATGGAAGAACAGGAAACAGGCTGAGGGGCAGCTCAGTAACAGCATTTCTGGTGTCAAGTTTTTCACCCAGCCACGTAATTCCCCTATCAAACAGTTCATAAATACATCTGCAGTGATCCACGTGTCTAAACAGCCCTTTGCACAGGGAACATGGAGAATAACCACGTTCCCCAAAGTTTCACGATGCCAGACATGGTTCTCCTGCCACTCTGCGTTTCACTGGACTTGAACGTGTAATTCTTCCAGATAGAGCGGGCAATCCGTCAAAGTCGCTGTCACAGAGAGAGTACTGAATCGTAACACTCAACACACCATGACACTCATGACACCTTCTGGACTGAATGATGATTTTAGTTGAAAGGGCTTCCTCTGAAGGAAGTTTATATAAAGCATGGATCCCAGAGTGTGCGGCGTAACCTCGGTCAGAAGTTTCAACCTGTGTCATGTGACTAATTAAACCAATCACCTGCTAAAATCTTGTATATAAATTACAGGACGCTTTTCTCATTTATCTACTTAGTGCCTCTTTATCTCCTCTGTCCTCTCTATCCCGCCTGTGACTCAGGAATCAATCTCAGCACACAATGATGAAGGATGTCTCTGTCCCTAAAATGCATTGGAGAGCCAGAGGAGGCTTGCTGGAGGAGCTATAATCCTTGGATGCACACGTGGAAGTGTTTCTTTGCCTGTTGTGTATAAAAGATTCATGCACGCGCTTGGAATATACTGCAAAAAGAAAGGCTCTTTAAACAGCTATCCTCTTTATATGCAGTTTCAGTTATTTAAGTACATCAAACCTTCCTGTGTGCGATTAAGAAAAGCGTCTAATATCTTGTCACACTGTTGCACTGTTACATTTACGATCATAAAATACAGCAGCAGTCGGCTAAATAAAAGGAATTTATGATGTGGTTGTGCCAACATCAGATTTAATTGGCATCACTTTAAAATGAACCACAGAGGCGAGGATGTCTCATTTTGTCAAATGACTGCTGCCTCGACTCCTCTCTTCTCGTGTCTCCCTATCGCCTCCTCCGATCTCTGTTGGGAGGGACTATGAAGCGAGGAGAGGAATCAAGGATGTATCAACCGAGAGATGTAAATGGGAGGTTTTTTAATCATGCTCTCCTTTGTTCGTTGAAATAGCCAAAAAAAACGAGACTTGTAAAGTTTCTCAGGTGTTACCTTCTTACCTGTTCAACTTTGGAGCTACAAAACTTTGGTTTAGCACTACAGATGACCATAATAGGATAGTGCATTGAACTAGACTGAGAGACGCACAATATTGCTAAAAGTTTTCACTCATCTGTCTTCACATACATATAAACTTGAGTGACATCACATCCATAGGGTTTAATATGATGTCGGACCCTTTGCAGCTTAAACATGAGGTTTAGGGGTGAGTTCATTGGAATTTTTGATCATTCTTCTAGAAGCACATTTGTGAGGTCAGACAGCCATACAGACAGGTGTTCTATGGGGTTGAGTTCTTCCACACCAAACTCGCTCATCCATGTCTTTATGGACCTTTGTGCAATGATGCGCAGTCGTGTTGGAACAGGAAGGAGCCGTCCCCAAGCACAAAACTGTCCAAAATGTGTTGGTATGCTGAAGCATTAAGAGTTTTTTAAGAGCCCCACACCATAATCCCCCCTCCACCAAACTTTACACTTGGCACAGTGCAGTCAGACAAGTACCGTTCCCCTGGCAACCACCAAACCCAGGCTCATCCATCGGATTGCCAGATGAAGAAGCGTGAATAGTCACTATGCTCTATATCACTGCATGATGTAAGGCTTGGATGCAGCTGCTCAGCCACGGAAACCCATTCCATGAAGCTCTACACACTGTTCTTGGGAAATCTAACATCCACATGGAAGTCTGTAGCGACCAGTGTTGGTCAAGTTACTTGAAAAAAGTAATCAGTAACTAATTACTGATTACTTCCCCAAAAAAGTAATCCCGTTACTTTACTGATTACTTATTTTCAAAAGTAATTAATTACTTAGTTACTTAGTTACTTTTTAAAAACACGATTTACAACCTGAAGAGGTGATAAAGCGATAGATCTTTCAGCCCAATTCTACTTTTTCTACATAATCCATCATACAAAATGTAATCAAATGGAAAAGTCTCTTTTTTTTAACTTGTTTTATCAGTTTTAATCTTTTAACTTTATGCATCAAACAAAAATTTTATTATATGCAACATTCTCTGACTTGAATAAATTAGTTTAACATTTAAACCTATTTTCTGTCTATTCCAGCACATAAAATAAAATATTTTTTGTGTTTACACTCACTCTTTCAAATAGATGCAAGTAAAACACAGCAGAAAATCAATAAAGTCAAAGACTCAGCAGTCCTGTTGCTCTATTTTCACCTGTAAAGCAGGACTGGGGTAGGCGGAGGTTTACCCCGGTGCAGGTGTGCCGCGGTCAGTTGAAGAATCCGCGAGTTTCAAAGTAAGGTCAGTACTTCCACGCTTTAAACGCTGCACGCTCATACTCTCTCCCACAATCGATGTGATCCATTGTTGATCTGCACACAGCTGTTGTCACTAACGGCGCACTCGCTTATGTCACTGTTGTGAGACATTCTCGCAAAAAATCACAGTTTTAGTAACGCAGTAACGCAGCGTTCCTATGGGAAAGTAACGGTAATCTAATTACCGTTTTTACAATAGTAATCCCTTACTTTACTCGTTACTTGAAAAAAGTAATCAGATTACAGTAACGCGTTACTGCCCATCTCTGGTAGCGACTGCCTCTGCAGATAGTTGTCACCTCTGCACAGTATGCACCTTAGCATCCACTGACCCCATTATGTGATTTTAGGTGGTCTCGTTGTTGTTCACTTCCACTTTGTTATTGTTATTATTAAATTTCATAACTGGACTGCACAGTTGGCATCAGAGATGGGCATAACGCATTACTGTAATCTGATTACTTTTTTCAAGTAACGAGTAAAGTAAGGGATTACTATTGCAAAAACGGTAATTAGATTACCGTTACTTTCCCGTAGGAACGCTGCGTTACTGCGCTACTAAAACCGTGATTTTTTTGCAAGAATGTCTCACGACTGTGACGTAAGCGAGTGCGCCGTTAGTGACAGCAGCTGTGTGCAGATCAACAATGGATCACATCGATTGTGGGAGAGAGTATGAGCGTGCAGCGTTTAAAGTGTGGAAGTACTGACCTTACTTTGAGTTTGATTCCATAAAAAGTGACAAAAACATTAGTGTCCATCGTGCGTGGGAAGAAAACTTCTTTTTACAGCGAAAAAAACCCCTAAACTTCCAAGCAAGCACCGAGTGCGCAACGACGTAATGGGAAACTCACAGAGAAACTCGCGGATTCTTCAACTGACCGCGGCACACCTGCACCAGGGTAAACCTCCGCCTACCCAGTCCTGCTTTACAGGTGAAAATAGAGCAACAGGACCGCTGAGTCTTTGACTTTATTGATTTTCTGCTGTGTTTTACTTGCATCTATTTGAAAGACTGAGTGTAAACACAAAAAATATTTTATTTTATGTGCTGGAATGTGTAGAAAATAGGTTTAAATGTTAAACTAATTTATTCAAGTCAGAGAATGTTGCATATAATAAAATTTTTGCTTGATGCATAAAGTTAAAAGATTAAAACTGATAAAACAAGTTAAAAAAAGAGACTTTTCCATTTGATTACATTTTGTATGATGGATTATGTAGAAAAAGTAGAATTGGGCTGAAAGATCTATCGCTTTATCACCTCTTCAGGTTGTAAATCGCCTCCTGAGAGTGACCCATTCTTTCACAAGAAGCAGTCTGCATGTCTAGGTGCTTGATTTTATACACGTGTGGTCATGGAAGTGATTGGAACACCTGAAATCAATGACTTGGATGGATGAGTGAATACTTTTGACAATGTGGTGTGTCTCTCTCAAACATTCAAAACTGAGCTTTGCCACAAAAAGGAGCACATATTGTCCTTTTCAGATCTGCACACACAAGCAGCCCGCCATCCTCAAAAAATAAAGTTAATAAAGGCAGTGTCATAGGCAAATGACAGTTAATCTCTATTGCTATTTAATGCAATTTCAAGGGCGCTTCACTTACAGGCACAACTGTTTTCTGCGATCAACTAAAACATAAAACACCTGACCTTTGTGCTGCATATTTTACCATCAGATGCCATAATTTGATGGGTTTGGAGAGAGAGGTGACTGCCACAGTTTTATAACACAGGATAGTGTTATTATGAATTACTGCCTTCATAAGACAGACAATATGTTCACAAATAGTAAATATTCCCTAACTTTCTGCAGGTCTGTACTACGATGGAATTAAAGTTTGAGTTTTCTAAACAGGTAATTAGAGAGTCGAACATTTTTGAACCTCATTTCATTTTCTGTTAAATCGTATATTTGTAAAATAGATAATTAATTCTCTTATGCAGACACGTCTCCTAAATGTAAAAAAAGCTGACAGAGCATTTAAGTAGATTGTTCGATGTCAGCTTCAAACACAGTTGCAGACCTGTTGTAAAGCAGCGTGTAATGGTCATTTCATAGAGTTGAACTTACAGCTTAACCCAACATCCCTGCAAACCACACAGCAATCAGTGGACGCTGTTTTCAGGGTCTTGTCGATCAATCGCTAACCTTTAAAAAACATCACCTTTATCTCTAAATTTGGTTGAAAACTAGGACGGGTAAAGTCGTATTTTAAGGCTGATGCAAACATTTAAATTCAGCCTCGTTTCAGTCATTCATTGTTACTCCGCTGAGATATTTTCTGCTGATTGGAGGCCTAAAAGCTCTAAATGATGTGCAGCTGTTGAGCCTAAATTGTTGTTAAATTAGTTTCAAACGTGAACGTTTGGTACACGTCTGGATCACAAATACTGTTCAAAAAATGCAAACACATATATATATATATATATGTATATATTTATATAACATTTGGCTGAAATTTTATTTGGTTGTTTTACACCATTTATTTCAATATATAATAAAAAAACTGTAGTTTTTTGTCAGTGTCTGTACAATGATTGATAACCTTTTTTAAGATTCCCAGTTTCAAATATTGAGATCAGTGTATGAATAAGTGATCCCTGTGAGCCAAGAGCTCCATCTTCACGCAGTTTTGTTTTTTCTGTTATTGGCTTAATGTGATATTATTGTGGTATTCTTAGACAACTCTGGCTGTGACCACTGAAACCTTCATTGCCTCCTGCTGAAAGCTTCTGCTTGTGAGGGGCAGCCAATTAGAAGAAAGCGAGGTTAAGTGAGAGAAACAGTTTGAACTGGGGGCCAATTTTTTGAAATTATTTGCAACTGTGGTATGTGGAAAGCAAAAGTAGAAATATGGAGATGGAAAAGCGCATGATAGGTCCCTGTTAAGTATAAAATGTTGAACGTCAACCGTGTGTTTCCAAAATCAGTAATTAAGTATGAAGTTCTAAATATATTAATTGATTACAGGGTCAGCTGAGAGGAAAACCCAAATGCAGATAGAAAGGCTGGATGAAAAAAAACTGACAAAGATCTTTAATTAAAAGTCTGATTAACCATCGTCCAAAGAGGAAAACATCAAAGTCACAAAAGCGAAACTAACCAGGAATGCCAGGAGGCACAGAGGATGAAGGCAAGAAGCTCAGGAGGGAAAACTGACAGTCCAGCAAAGACAGAAAGAAAGACACAGCTAGATATACACAGAGTGCTGATTAAATAGGTCAAAAACAGGAAGTAAAACCACAACAAGACGCACAGAGAACCAAACTCAAAGGTAAACGCGAACACAGACACAGGAAGGAAACGGAGAAAATAGAAACGGAAGAAAAAAAGCAGATGCACACCAAAGAACACAAAATGATTTTTTTGTACATTGAAAAACAGATTGGGTACCGGAAGCGATACCTTCCCAGCATGACTCAAGTTTGACAGACATGCACCGCTCTGCACAGCAGAGAAGAGATTATTATTATTATCATAGCTGAAGCTGATGTGAAGACTTCAGCATTCTAAATGAAACCATGAGGATATTTTCCAGAAATACTACTTTGTAGAAAGAAATTTTGTGAAGGTCTTTGTGTTGTTTTTCTTCTGCTGGAGCGCAGCAAGGAGATTCTGCCCTTAGGAAAACAAAAAGAGAGACGTAGACAACAAAAAAAAGACTACAACTTTGGAAAAGAACTTTTTTCCCCTCCCTTCTTTTGTATCCAGCACAGGCAGCTGAATTTTGCACAAAATGAGGTGTTTGGATTTTGTTTCGTCCACAGCGTAGAGCTGGGACGCCACTCGGGGGCCATAACAAAGACCGATAACGCATTCAGTGTACGCTCGGGTACGCGAGTGTTGAAAAGGCTAATCACGTCTTCCGCTGCTAAATGTTATCAGCTTCTGATGAAGTCTGAGTGGAGTCATGCAGTTTACCTGTAACATGATGGGGGGTGTGGGAGGGTAGAGCTGCGAGCCTTCACAGCCGTCCATCACTCCGCTCCCTGACTGCGCGCTCTGCAGAGGAGAAAACATAAAGAATTCATCAGCTGTCTTGTCCACAACCTCACAAAGCATCCTCAAGCATCAGGTAACATTTTTATTTCATATCGCTACACTGCCTCTGGTTCTGGTGCTGTGTGCAGAAAAAAAACCCCCTAAAAACTAAAAACACAAACCAGGCGCCACTTCTAATGTGCTTTTATAAACACTGGATGTGTAAGAAGATCAAAACACCTGCTCCGGGTACGTCTTAATTTTCTGTGCGTGCATCTCGAGTGCCAGTGGCAGAGTGCATTCGAGGCGCTGACAGTGTAAAAATGTGCGAAAGACTCCTAGAAATTTTCCTCCCACCTGAAGAGAACAGTTGAGGTCCCTGGAGAGTTTGATCAGCTCTTTTTCCACCGACTGGCAGATGGGACAGCCGTCGCCGTGCAGGGCCACGCTGTTCACCAGCAGAAAACTGACGAGAGAAGGAGATTCTCAGTTAGTCTGGCAGGAAATGTAGGAAAAGCATCGTTATCAACAAAACAACATCCCAGTATCATTGGCTTTTAAGTAGATGGCGAACCTGTTAGAAAACAGTTGCAGTTCTCAAAGCCGCATCTGAATTCGTTTGGAGTTGCGTTTCTGGCCACCTGACAAATCTAAGTCCAATATTCACTCTCTGTTTTTTACCAACTCCAGAGGGAAATATCTGGCTCTGTGTTCGCCAGCTTGCGGATAACTGTGTGCGTCTGCTGTCTGGTGAGCTGAAAACGTGTGATGAGAGTAAACCAGAAGAGTAAAACACTGAGCCGGGCCCGTAAAGGCGAGGGCGAGCTGCGGATCCAGAGCATTAATCTCTGTGTATGTGTGGCCCTCCTTTTTTTTTCGCATTGCCACAATGTTTTCACGTCACCTTTGATACATTATTATAAAATTATTGCTTACAGCTGCTTTAAATAGATCCTAAAACTAGAGCTCACATGGAGGACAAACACTGCTGCACTGTGGGCGTTTTACATCAGCGCCGCTAAAAAAAAAAAAGGGAGAAGCACATAACCATTCTCTGGGCTTTTTGTTTAGATCCTTTTATAATATATTACAACACAACAAAAGGCCTGTTCTCATGTAAATGTAACGCAACAAATGCAAATATGTTACAGCACTGCTGCAGGGAGCACAAGCATTTACTGGATGTTTTAACCCTAAAGTGACCAGTCGAGAGTTTCAAGGATCATTTATGACCTTATTATATTTCATACAAGAACACTGCACATTATCACTATCTATGAGAGACGTTCTAATAATAATAATAATAATAATAATGGATACTTTATTGATCCCCATGGGGAAATTACTTGTTTTTCTCTGCATTTGACCCATTCACTCAGTGAAGCAGTGGGCAGCCCACTAAGCAGGCGCCCGGGGAGCAGTGTGTAGGGACGGTACCTTGCTCAGGGGTACCTCAGGGTAGCCGTTAAGTGGATTCGAACCACCGACCTTCCGATCATGGGGCGACCACTTTACCTACTGAGCTATCCCTGCCCCCTAATGTGTTCTAATGCAATTAATTGGCGTTTTTTCAGGTGTTTCAGGTGATTTTTGCTGGAATAAAATCAAGCCCCCAGCCTTGTTGTCTGTCTTTAAACACATTTGTGAAAGAATAGGAAAGCTGCTCCTTTATCACAGCAGGTACTTCTGCATGTTTTGATTTAGCAGTTTTACACCAGATGGCCTTCTGACACAATCCTGAGTGGGGGGATACACATTTGTGAAAGAATGGGTTGTTCTAAAAAGCTCACTGAATTCCAACTTGGTGCTGTAATAGGATGCCGACCGGGAGCTTCATGGCTGAGAAGCTCCTGTAGGTGGAACGTGTAGTTGGCACAGTCACAAGTCATCACAATCTTTTATTACTTCCACGCTTCTGTTTTAAATAAAATCTAAACACACATCCTGTTACTAGTTTGTCTGAAATCTTTTGTGCAGAAACATTTTAAACCCAGGTTTCTGCAGCACTGCTCTAATTCTGTTAGCCACGGTTCACTGTCAGCATCATTAAGTGGTGATAAGAATTGTAAAAATCTAAAGCCTAAAAATTATTTTTAGAAGTATACTGGAGTCATTAAGCTCCGTTTTATCTCTACAAATGAAAATACTAAATGACACATGATGACCGATGACAATTATAAACGAACGTGGACAAGAGAACGTGTGACATCGAGGCACAAAGAAACCAGAATGCCAGTGACGTAGTAGCTCATCTAGCTCTCGATCCACCACAAATCACAGGTTTTGTAATGTGTGAAGTACAAAAAGAAAGTGATACGTTTTGTTCTCATAGGTTGGCTGAATTGCACAAACTAATGACAAATAAAAATCCTCAGTTTGTTTCAGTAAAATCTGACCAGTTCTTGAGGAAATGGAAAAATCTCATGGTCTGTGAGTTTCGTAGATATTTTGGAGAGTTTTCATTATTATTTAGTCTTTTCCGTGACTATTCTTGAATTTTAGTTTTTTGAATTGCTTGGCTAGTTTAGCTGTCCTAGTGTTTTTAGACTTCTTAATAGATATTTGATTCTTTACGTTATTCTTGCCTCCTTAATGTCTTCTTGCATTTTGTCGTCTCTGTTATGTGAGTCCCCATTTAGTTACTTCCTGTTTTATTTTGTAAGTCTGCTCTCTCTGGTGCCTTGTTGCTAGTTCTACTTCTTGTGTTATTGTCTTAATTAGTTTAAGCTGTGCATTGTTAGGCTGGTGTTTCCACTCTCCCTGGTTAGCCTCACGTGTCTATTTACAGCCTCAGCTCCTATCTGTTTAAGTCATACTGTATCACCGTCTGTCTTTCCTTGTGTTTGACTTAATACCCTGCATTTGTTTCCCTTTCCTGCGAATACCTGACAGAACAGTGCCTGTAAAATGGCAAATATGACCGTGACCTTCAGCACAATTCTGGTAAATACGCATTCAGCGATCACTTAGTTGGCTTTTGAATTTTTGTGAGTTCATGATTCATTTTGGTTTTAGAATAATCTATGTGGGAGTTTTGTTCCTAGTTTCTTTTGTATTATATGTTATCTTGTTTATATTCCTCACTATCTCCCTGGGTGAGCCTTTTATCTTATCAGTTGGTTCTTAGTTTTTCTATTTATAGAGGAGTTGCTTTAATTTAGCCCCCCCTCCCTCCTTCTAGAAGTAAAAAGGGCCTTGTTTGTTCTTATGGTTCAAGTTTTAGTTGTATTTAGTTGGATGCCTTCAGTGTTCTATTCTAGGCTGTGTTGTGTGTAGGGCTGCCACAAACGATTATTTTGATAGTCGACTAGTCACCGATTATTTTTGCGATTAGTCGACTAATCAGATCATCATCCATTGGATGTAAAACGTTCAGCTTATTGCACCAGCAGCATCTGCTCTTATATAACTATCATTAGCTTACAGCTTTAAGTGTTTAAGGTATGTGCTAACTAAAAATAAAGACAAGATGATAGTTTATTACATTTTAATGAAATTTGCAGATTGTTTCGGTGAAGTTTAATAAACTCCTTGCTATCTAAAATATAACAGGACACTGGAGAATATTCTCGAGCATCTCACACTTCTGATAATCAGCTGTCTGCTTGACGTTTATTCAGCTGTGTAAAAACTATAACTTTAATCTCAGCCAAACGGATTTACTTAGGAACAAATAAAATACTAAAAAAAGCCAAACAATAACATTTTTAAGTTATCTAAGTGACTCATATATATTTAACCTGAGCAGCGAAAGACAGCGGTGTGTTTGAAAACGATCTGCCGGGAGTCCAGTGTTCTCACTGTCCCTGTTCTCCCTGCTTGTAGATATGTGTGTATGTAGGTGTGTGGGTGCAGGTGTTTACAGGCACCTTCAGGCCTGGTGGGTGTGGCCCTGGCAGGTGATTGGCCACACCTGAAGACCATGACACACCTGCAGCTGATCAGGCCTCATCGGAGGAGCTACTTGAGAGTGTGGTGGAGCTCTCTCCGACACTGGACAATTGCGTGGCTTCACGTTAGTCTCTCGACCGGTTTCCTAGTTTAGTCTGCTGCATTATGGTGTGTCTGACGGCTGCCTCTGTTATTTTCCCAGGAGTAGCGTGGAGATGAGAGGGCAGCGAACACTCCATCGTATGATGTAGGATTCATATTTGAATGACCGCAAGCTGCCCATTTCCTAAGGCACTGAAGGGGCCACAAACCATAACATTTCAGAGCTGGTATGATCCTCTCCTGGAGGCTGTCTCTGCTCTGTGCCAAACATGCATCCTAACTCTGAGCATGTCGCACATTTTTTCCACAGGTCTGCTCTTTGTCTGCGTATTCACACACACAAACCGTTGTTTGTGGACAGCAAAGGCTCTTCTCCTGGCATGCTTTGCATACAGGTCCAATTTTCTGACTGCAGAAGCAACTCTGTTACCTGCAGATTTCTTCCTGACATTTGTGTTCCTTCAGTTTTCTTTTTGAATTTTCTGGGCCTGGCAGTCCTGCACAGTTTGGGAGTCACTTTGAATTCTCCGCCACTTGTACATAATTTTCCTTGCAGTCTAATGATTTATTTCAAATTATTACAGACTTCAGTCTTTTTCCTGAAGACTCTAAGGGGTTCTTTAGATCTTGGCCTAATGGCGCACCATATTTCAGTGGCAAAAAAGACCAACAAGAAGTTTAAAATAAGATGTCTGCTACTCCCACAGGCAGCTCTGATAATCAGCAAACCTAACAAATATATGTAACCCAATATAAGCCATATTTTTTCCATGTGACTGCTTCATTTATGCCATAAATTACCATGTTAACTAATAAATGTCCATTTATCGACTCATTTGTTTTATCACCATTATTAACAGGCACTGTTTCAAATATGTTTAAATGACTGATTAGACTGCCGGAGGAAATCATTCCCACATGTTATAATTTTACAATTTATTAATATTTAATAGGGCTTTTTTTTTTTTTTTTCTTTTCCTTTTCCTAAAAGAAACCTTGCAGCATGGCTTAGGTTTACATCTGAACAAACCTCTTCTGGAACAATGTCCTGTGGACAGATGAAACCAAAGTGGACATTTGGTCATAAAGCAGCACCCCTGGCAAAACCCACACACAGCATATCAACAGAAACGCCTCGCACTGATTGCCACACACAGCAATCGAAGAGTCACGATTTGCGGTTGTTTTTCAGCCACAGGGCCAGGGCAACTTACTATCATTGAGTTGACTGTGAACTTCACCATAAACCGAAAAAAAGCAACATGCCATAGGTTGCTGTTCATGTGAGGTTGTATTTATGTCATTTTAAGACGTGCTAATATGTCCTGACGGGTAAACCCTACAAACAAGACTGTAATTTTCCTGAGCGTTTCTCCTTTTATTTAAGCTGTCCTGTAACAAGTTGTGTTTAAAGCTGAACACAAGAATTTCACAGTAGTTGAATATTAAAGGGTCTCATCTTCATCCTATCTTATAATCCATCATATTATGGAGGGTACTTTGTTTTTAAAACTGAGCGCAATCTCCCGACACACAATTAAGACCTCGGGAACAGTTGCCTGGCTCGTCTAAAAGCACCTCTGTGGCACAGGCCGACTCAGGGGATTAAACCGTCGACCTTCCCGCATGCTGAGTCACATGTTTGTCCTGCAGGCGTGTCACCAGTTTTTATGTTTACATTTATGTTTCACCCTCCCGTCACTCACTTGACGCCCTTTTTGGTGACGATCCTGGTGGAGGAAGCGTTGAAGACCTTCTCAAACCGCTGCAGCTTGAACCAGTCCATCCTGCAGGGAGACACAATACGCTCATCACACAGCACAAAAACCTGCTGCTCAGTCTGCCGTGTCTGCCTGTCTATCACGCACTGTTACATAACAGCTGTGCCAGCATGCTTCCCGCTGCTCGGCTAGAATCAAACCACATAGGAGCATGTCTACAAAAGCTCACATTTCTGAGTCACACATGTCAAATACCAAGCATTTAAAAAAAAAAAAAGCATGACATTGTGTTTTCTTCCCCTGAGAAATTAAGAAAAGAGTCTCCTATAAGAAGGCTGTTACATGCTGGACACAATGAACACAACTTTTCTGCAATTTAATGCAATCCATCACAAAAAATGTAGTTTAAAGAAATTACCAGAAAGACAATAAAACCTCAGTGAAACCACCTTATTAAAAATAAAAGCTAAAATCTTTTTCCTTTATGACTTTTCTATGGGAATTCTTAACAAAGGCAGTGACGAAATAAATAAATCTCTTCATCGCTCATCTTCTGCTTCTTTTTTTAATAATTTCTTTTTAGATTTCTTCTTAATTTTGCTCCGAATATCACCACAATCTTACAAAATCTTATCAGGGTTTTTTTAACAAATAAATCTCCTTCCTGAAAACGTTGGGCCAACCAACAAAACAAAAAAAGCACATATTAACATAATTTCTTAATGGCCTTTGAAATCAGTGGGCTCTGTCATAACTGGCCACAGCTGAATATGAAGGGTTGCAAGATGATTAGCCATTAAGGAGGGAAAAAAAGAAAAGAAAATTACCTTTAATTTTAAGGCCATTTAACTCTCCTTTTGTCTTGTAAAATATTTGACATTTTCTCATCATCGGGGTGATAAAAATGACGCTTAAAGAAGGTAAAACTTGGCTTTCAAGTGCTAACAGGAATGTGTCACCTCTGATGAAGGGCTGCGAGTTGCCATTTTTTCCCTGCTTGAATGGGTCACAACATAAAAAAGTGGGGCGTGTGAACGCCATTTCAAAGCCTTTTCCATGACTTGGACTTGAGACAGCTTGATGTCCAGAGTTTTGTCTTTGAACACTCTCAAACATGCCGCGTATAGGAGGAGAAGCCGTGCTTGTCAGAAACTTCCATTAGAGCATAAAGAAAAGAAAAACTACCGTGTCATAACTGCACTGAAGGGAGGATGTGGCGACAGTTGATCAATTAGATCAAATGATCTGTTCAATAGTTTAAAAAGCATGCTGAGAAAACATGTCAAAGGTTTGCACACTATTTGGCTCCAATTTAACGATGCTTGAACAAAGTATCTTCTTTGGATTTGTGTTGCTTTCCTTTCGGTGTATCTCGCACCTAAAAGATGTTGTATAGATTTGTGTAGGTCTGAAGGAATATTGTAAGATGACCAGGAAATTCGATGAGGGGCACATTGTGATTTATTTAGTGTGTCTATTTTGTTCTACAGTTATCCAATCCAATCCAATTTTATTTATAAAGCACTTTAAAATACCCAGCACAGGAACATAGTGCTGTACAGAAAATAAGTTAAAACAATAGAATAACAGAAAACAGCAAAATAAATAAATAAAACACATAAAACATAAAATTAAAACAGCCCTATATTAAAACAAAAACAAGATAAAACAGCATCGAATCACCTAAAAACAACTGAAATAAAAATAAAAACCAACATCTCACGTGGTGTCAAAGGCCAGGGTAAAGAGGTGGGTTTTCAAGAGTGACTTAAAAACAGATAAAGAAGAGGCCTGTCTAATCTCTAAAGGAAGCTCGTTCCACAGTTTTGGAGCTGCTACAGCAAAAGCACGACCTCCTCTAAGTTTACGCCCAGTCCTGGGTATCTTCAGGAGCAGCTGATCAGCTGACCTGAGAGAGCGGGTGGGTGTATAAGGCTGTAGCAGCTCAGAGAGATAAGATGGGGCTAGGCCATGGAGAGCTTTAAAAGTAAATAAAAGAATTTTAAAATGAATCCTAAAAGAAATGGGCAGCCAGTGAAGTGAAGCTAAAACAGGGGAAATGTGCGCAAACTTTCGAGTGCCTGTTAAAAGACGAGCTGCGGCATTTTGCATTTTGTAGATGACTAATATATGATGCGCTGACCCCAATATAAAGTGCATTACAGTAATCCAGCCGAGTGCTAACAAAGGCGTGGATCACTGTCTCAAAGTGCTGCCGTGAAAGAATTGGCTTTATTTTTGCCAGCTGCCTGAGGTGAAAGAAGCTAGATTTTACCACTGCCTTAATTTGATTATTAAACTTCAGATCACAGTCCACTTTGACCCCCAGGTTTGTGACAGTTGGCTTAACATACTGGGTCAGGGAATCTACATACACATTGGGGGTCTCGGTGGGGCTACCAAAAACCATCACCTCTGTCTTTTTATCATTGAATTTTAAAAAGTTAACAGACATCCAAGCCTTAATGTCATCGAGACACTGAAGTAATGGCTGTGTAAGGTATCTGCCTTTTTTCTTTAGAGGGACATAGATCTGACAGTCATCAGCATAAAAGTGGAAAGCAATGCCGTGCTTTCTCAGTACAGAACCAAGAGGAAGCAGATATAAAGAGAAGAGGAGGGGGCCTAGAACTGAGCCCTGTGGGACACCACACAAGAGGGGAGCGGAGGACGACACATAGTCACCGAGACTGACACAAAAAGTTTGCCCCGCCAAGTAGGACCTGAACCACTCCAGTGCTGTGCCCCTAATGCCCACCAGTGCTCCAAACGAGAGAATAAAATGGCATAATCCACGGTATCAAACGCAGCTTTTAAATCTAAAAGCACAAGAACAACACAGTCCCCAGCGTCAGTAGCTAAAAATATGTCATTAAAAACTTTTAAAATGGCTGATTCAGTGCTATGAAAGGGTTTAAAACCAGATTGGAAAACCTCTGAGACATTTTGCTTTTCCAGGAAGGCCATTATTCGGCTGTAAACTACCTTTGGCGTGAGTTTTGTCCTGTTTGCTGTTTGTGGTCTCTGTGTGTTGTACCTTTGTTTTCCCCTCATTCCCTAACCGGTCATCAGGACATCTTCCTCCCTGATGTTCTTTGCTTATAAGGAATTGCTGGTTTTCCTTTCTCTAATACTGCATGCACTTGATCTCACAAAGAACCTAGAAGATGCAGATTGTTTTTCTTTATAGTCTCTGAAATAACTTGTCGTTAAAGATAAGACTTATAGAATCAAGATCTTCTGTGCAGCCGTTAGCAACATCTCCTCACAGCAAGAAGGCTGAACCTTCCCAAGGCCGTTCTGTGTGGAGTCTGCATGATCTCACTGTGCCCAGCGACATGCACGTTAGAATAACTGGTGAGTCTAAAGCAGCCGTGGATGTGAGGTAGATTAAGCGCTTAAAGTATAAAAAATAAAAGTGCTGTTTGGGTAAATGTTCTTGGTCAGCACTACATAACTGCAGTTCCACTTCAATGAGACGTGGCGTCTCCTTCCTTCTTTTTATCCAACCTGCTATCAATATAATCATGTAATCTTTTTACTGATTTTATTTATTTTTAACACTTATTTTTACAGACACTTTGTGTTTTGCATAATGTATCTGAAAATGCATTCTGCTTCGGTTTATCAGACATTGAATTTTCTGTTGTTTTGCCGTTGGTGTTAACATCCATCAGATCTCCAGTGAACCGCAGAGGGTTGGGGTTAAGTTGCATTTTAGCCAGAAGCCAAAAGAGACTATTTTCAAAAAGTAGACGATGCTGCCTGTTATTCCTCCATAGTTCTTCTCTTGTAATATTTCTATTTGGTCGTGCAGATGGAATTACTATACAAATGGGTTGATGTGAACCTAACCCTAAACGAACAATACCAGCAGTTCATTAGTCTGTCAATATTTAACATGTAGCACAAACCTCCCTCTTTACAGCTCAGTACTGTCTTGAAACAGCTGGGCACAGCTGTAGCTTCCAGCAAACAATACTCAAGCAGTGTATTTGTTGCTGAATATTTTCATCTGTGGATTAATACACGCTTGCTGTATTACCAAGCTGCATGACGGAAATGTGAGACTGCCTCCAATAAAAACACTACCTTTAACACCGATATTAGTAAATCTCTTAGTTTTTAATGTGACTTGTTAATATATACTACGGTGAAAGCACCACATTACTGCTACAGCAACAAGACAAAGCAAAGACCCTCCAGCGATGGCTTCAGACCTGACTGCATGTGATGCATCCAGCCACTGCTTTGTCTTATTAAAACTGCCTCATGGAAATATTCAATCGCCTCCTTGCAGTTTATGTAATGTAGACAAAGTCCTCTTGCTGTGCGGTGTAGTAGTAGGAAAGACAGTTATTGACTTTTTTGGGTGCCACATTTAATGTTTCTCTTGCTTTAAAAACTTTTCAAGGAGGCAGGTATTTCTGTAACTAGGGCAACAAAGAATAGCGCTGAAAATCGTTCATACTGAGTCAGAGGTAAAACCTGTGCTTAATAGAGAAGTCCCTCAGGCAAAGGCCAAGTAAAACCAGATCAACCGGTCGCAGAGTAAAGGTTATGTAATGAAAACTGAAAAACAATAGCATACAGAATGTGCTTACTCGTAATGGAAACCGATGTCATGATTTCCAACCAGTACAACCAGTTCCGTGTCAGTGGAGTGTCTGAACATCCTGTGGAAGCGACGCACGTCGTCCTCCCAGTGCTGCGGAGAGAACGACACGAACACAGCTGAAGTTTCAGGCCTCAAACAAGAAAAACTCCCCGAAGAAGCTCACAAGCGTTAATGGGATCTCTGAGGGTCGCCCAGCAGCCCTCACGGGCGGCTGAGATGAGTTGCTTTCATTCAGATTCAGTTTTGCTTCTGCGGGACTGAAACTGCACACAGAAACAGCCTTTAATTGCATCAGTGCTGTGGGTTTCATACGTCGTGTCTCTTATTTATAGAATTTATAGGATGTGGGAATTTGGAGCAGTTTTCATCTCTGATTTGGCCACATTTTCAAACTAAATGTAACTATTTATTAATCAGTTAGGTGATTTAGGGGATTAATGAGTGTGTGGGAAAGTATTTGGATTAAAAAAGCAGAAGATTTGATTCTTTTTAGTAATTTTTAGTTAAACAATATTTGGTTGTCTGACTGTCGGATAAACAAAGCCGGCAGTTTTTCCGAACATTTACAGAAGAAAGAGTGAAGGAAGATGCCTCAAACAAATCGTAAATCAAGCACATAACACCAAATATCATCGTTTTCAAGTTCTTCTATTTCACGATAAGCTGGTTTTCTTCATTTTTTAACACCATATGTTCAATATCTTTTGGTTTTTGGTCAATTTCTGAGGCTTGAGACAAAATAAACACTTGGTAGATTTGCAGAATGAGCAAATAGGAGACTATTTCACTAACAGAGTGATCTTTAAAGTCAGTTGTAAGGCGAATACGACACCCTCGCCTTGATTTTCATTCAAAACAGTGAGACTGTCGACAGAAAAGAAACCAAACATATTTGAGCGCAGCTTCACATTTTTAGACGTTCTTGCTCTGCAAATTTAAAACTGGTGAATGATATTTGAGAACACGCTTCTTTTTGCTTACACTGAATAGCTTTTCTTTGTGGGACAATTTTTGAGGCTACAACCAAAACGATGAAGTATTTGATCAGTTAGGTTGCTCGCAGAATGAATGGTTATGGAACTGTTGGTCATTCATCAAGCAAACATCCAACACGGCTCCTGAATTTGGGGTCTGAAATGTGCCAATTTTTTTCTATATTACTCTTTATACTGATTTAATTTAAATAAGTAGGGTTTTGGACTGTTAGCAGAGCAAAATGGGGACAATTTTGCACCATTTATTACTCTTAGCATATTTTATTCTGTGTGCAAGCTCTAAATCCTTCAAGTGGAAGCCAGTCACGTCGTGAATCAACCACAAATGCTAAAATCATCATGCTTTTCTTTCTTTCATACCACTGTACGTTGAACACCTTTGCCCTTGTGGCCAGTTCTCTAACCACAATAACTAATTTCAAGATGTCCTCTTAAGCTGCAGGAGGAACTCCTCAGACACAAATGAGGCAAATGATTAGCCAGCAAAAGAAATAAATGACAGACTGATCTATTCACCTGCTGCAGATCAAGTCTCAGTACTCTCAGCGTGAATTCAAACACGCAGGCCCTTCCTGTTTTAACACAATACAAATTAAAAGAGTTGCCATTCAAAGAGTGAAAATGAGGAGGAATCAGCGAGTGGGTGGGTGGAGGGAAAAGTAGATTAGAGGAGATTTTACTGTCTGAGGCTTTGTGTTGTGTTCCTCTCGCTCCACTTGCTTCTATCTGTCTTGACAGATTCCATTTTATAACCCAGTAATAGATTTCTGAGCATTCCCAGAAGCTCCCCCCCAACACACCAGGATGGATGTACCATGGCGGGCTAAGAGGATAACTGGTGCAGCTGTTTTCCTCAAAAACCTGCAGCCTCTGGGGCCCGGATGGTAATAAGATTAGGATTATTATGACCAGAGAACACAGAGCTTCTGCTCTGCATCCACATACTCGAACACCATCATAATTATCATAATGGGGGGGTGCAGAGCAATGCAAGAAGAAAAACAGGGAGCTCTACATTACCTTCTGCGAGCTCCACTTGCCTTCGTCGAAGATGTCCCCGAGAATAAAGACTATCTCGGGCCTGAGCAGCCACAGAGCGGTCTGGAAAGCCCTCTCCATCTGCCATTCCCTGCGCGTTTGGACACAAGTCAGCGTTATTGGATGTTGTTGTTTACAAATCACTCCTGCAGAGCCCCGGGCACAGACGGACGGATGGAGGGCAAATATATATGAGAATACATGCAAATGAATTATTACCTCCTCAGCTTGTCAAACCAGTGTCCTCCGACGGCTCCGAGGAGGTGCGTGTCCGACAGCACCATAGCGCGGACCGCAGAGTCCACCGAGTGGCCGTCGATGCCCTCTCCGCCGCGAGCATGGCTGATCTTCGGCCAGGCGCACTTGAGGATGGTCGGAAAGTAGATGAGATACTCGCAGAAGAAGAAGGCGCCGCCGACCACCCCAATCAGCACCACCGCAACCACCCATTTGACGCTAAACCTCGGCATTTCTTTGTTATTCGGCGTTCGGGATGCCCTGAACTGGCGCACTGGCGGTGATGGAGCGGTCCATGAGGCATCTTCACCTCGTCCAGACCCCACGGTTTAGGTCTCCAGCCGCGTGATGCTCATGGCAAGCTCATCTGGATAAAAACAGGCTTCACGTGGAGTCCGGTTGATTCCGAAAATAAGAGAAAGAAAAACAAAGTTTTAAAATGCGCCTTGATTTCAAGGGGAAAGCAGTGTGAGAGAGAGAGCAGCCGCCAGCCGCTGTTTCTAAGTCGTAGGCTCTCATGCGTTAAGCTGGAAACAACACATCCGGTGTGCGTTTTCAAAATAAAACGGGTGACACGATATCTAGGGGACACAAAAACTCCATGCTTTCTGTAGTACAGTATATAGTATATATTTAGGCTTTCTTAAGGTTCAGAAAGTTTCTAAAACTTAAATTATTTTGGAACTAATTTAAATACCTCTGGATTCAGGCTCCACACTGGGTCAAGCCTTTATATATATATGCCTGTAGTCCAAAGACTGTAGGCTAATTGGTGATAATAAACTGACCATAGGAGTACCATAAACATTAATGATAAACCAACTTTAACTTGTCTTTCAGCTAATGAATTTATCAGAGTATTATTTCATAAACCACCAGCTTGCCCTGTGCCATTGAAAACAAAAAGAAAGATGTCACATATGATCATAGAGTACCAGAGGTGGCAAAATAACATCAAACTTATAAATACGTTCTTTACTTAAGTAAAGAAAACCAGTGTTAAAAAAAATACTCCACTAAAAGTTGAATTACTGAAGCAATTTCTTTACTCAAGTATAAATGAAAAAGTACAGACTCTTAAATGTACTCAATAAGAAAATAAAAAGTATCTCCATTAAGGACAATATTCATGCAAAGGTAACTAAACATTGATATTAATAACATAATATAATAGTACTGTATTAATAAAATAATAAAGCAATTTTAGTACACGAGAATACAAATGTTATTCCAATTTAAAGTCTAATTCTCACTTCGAATCTATTATGTAAGCCATAAGGAGTGAAAGAGAATTTTACAAACAGGAGGTGACTTTGCTTCTAAGCTTAAACAGAAAAATTAGGACTGTCAAGGGTTAAACTGAGATTTGGCAGTTTTTTGTTTTGTTTTTTGGGTTTTTTTTGGGCGGGGGGATTTACAAAATCCACAAAAAACAATGGGCTGGGAGGTCAGTTCCTGTATTATGACGAAGGAACCATTGTTCCTTCAGTTGTGGTGGTTTCAGTCATTATGCAAATGTACTGTTTATAAGATTGAGGAAACCTGCAGTCATCTGAGACAGAAGAAGTCACTTGGATGAGTGACGAAACGTTACTCCCACTGAAAACGCTACGTCCAGATGAACAGAATCAACTTTTGGAGAATAGAAGTACGGATATTAACATTTCAACCACACACAACATCCACAAAGGTAAATGCATTATTAATAACACAAGTTAGCATTCATGCATTAATAATAATGAAGTAGGTCAACATTTTTGATAATTTTCAGCCCTGCCATCCTTTGGTGACCTGTCCAAGGTGTGCCTGCCTTCAGTTCCTCCTCTCCTGTGGGGTCAACTAGTTTGGTTTCAGTAGAGACATCATTTGTAGTCATCTACTTTTACGATTGGGATTGAAACTTTAAATCTGATAGTCAGGAATTCTTTCCTTTTTTTTTGTAGCTCCAGTCATGTTTTAGTTTTTTGTTTTTTAACTTGTCACTGCTTATTAGTTGTGTAAGAAAAATATCAAAATTTCACATGAAACCACCCAAAATTACAGGACATCAATGATTTTTATCAATATGTGAGGCTTAACTGAGGTTAACTGATCAAATGCATCAATCAGATTATTAATTAAAAGCGATTTTCTTATATGAAAACACTCTGGATTGAAGACTTTAGTTGGGGGTTTTCCATTTTGTTATAATTTATTATTAACTTCCATGAAAGTATTTTTGGTAAGATAAAGCAACATTTTGCATTTACACCAAGGCAAGCTGCCACAGCCAGCGATGGGAGCTGATACTGAGATGGAGTTAAAGTAGCCAAACTGCATAAAACTATCCATCCATCCATTCGCTTATCCTTTTCAGGGTCGCGGGGGGCGCTGGAGCCTATCCCAGCTGTCATAGGGCGAAAGGCGGGGTACACCCTGGACAGGTCGCCAGTCTGTCGCAGGGCTAACACATAGGGACAGACAACCATTCACACTCACTCGCACATTCACACCTAGTGGTAATTTGGATTTTCCAATTAACCTATCCCCACAAGCTGCATGTCTTTGGACGGTGGGAGGAAGCCGGAGTACCCGGAGAGAACCCACGCAAACACGGGGAGAACATGCAAACTCCACACAGAAAGACCCCGGCCTGATGGTGGAATTGAACTCAGGACCTTCTTGCTGTGAGGCAACAGTGCTAACCACTGTACCACCGTGCTGCATAAAACTAATAAGGCGTTAATGAAAGTCTAGCAGTCAAATTGTTTGGCAAGGATGGCATCAGAGAAATGTATCAAATATCAAAAAATTATTCTACTCCTACAACACTGCAGCCTGCTTCTATTAACATTAACATGCACATTGTAACTATCCAGTGCGGCTGTTCTTTGTGAGTTTGTGCTGATTTTAAAGAAAATTTAAACCGCTGGCTTGTCCTTTTATTTTGAAAATACTAGTAATTTCCTACAGTTTTCTTCCTCCTACCAACTGCGATCTTGACTAATGTGTATTCATGAGAGAGAGAGAGAGAGAGAGAGAGAGAGAGAGAGAGAGAGAGAGAGACATATGAACAAAAAGTAATTTAAAAAACAGAGACCTCCATCTGGAAACAATAAAACTATTGAGTTGATAAATTCTAATCTGATCAGTGATCAGTAAAGCTTGACAAACAGATAAATGGAAAGGAGCCAACTACTATGGGACAAATGAGATTAAGTGATTATGTGCAGAAATCTAATCAGCAGGAGACTGCTTATGTGTGCAGCTCCAGGTCAACCCTGAAACTCGAAGCAGCGAGGAGTTTATTTCACACAGGAAAAAGCTCCAACAAAGCTGCTCCAGTTACGCCACCGAACTGCTGTTACCTGCTCAACTAGTTGGTTTGGAGGAGCCCTGTGCCACTGCTCACACGTACAATGAAAAGGATTTACACCCTTCACTTCCCCCCATCCCGTCTTGACCCTCCAGCATAGATTCAGCGCAAGATCTGACTTGTGAGGGAGCAGTGAGGAAGTGGAGCAAAGGCAAACTGAGTAATGATAGTGTGACTCAAAGGAAGTCCTTCTCAGTTTTCAGACTTGTGATTGGTGCGTGATGGTGAATGAGTATTTTTGTCTCTAGACACCAACTGGGTGGGGACTCCAAACTCTGCTTCCCTACAGATGTGCAGCTTCTGGAGAGTGTCTCAAACCGCTCTCAAGTTGCACAGCTTTGTTTAAATTCTGAGGCTGGTAAATCAGTCTTGTGTCTTACTCATCTCAGTCTCAAGGAGAAAGTATTGAATTCACTCTTCTTGCTATTCACACATACCTACCACTGGCTGGTGTTTCAAATATCATGTGTAGCTGTGAAACAGAGTAAAAAGCCTTATTTTCAGAGTAAGAACAAAATCTGATACATTTCATATCATTTACCCCAATATTTAGTTGATCATAGAGCGAAAACAACAGAAAAGTCATGTGATGCTGAAAGAACAACCTGCCAAACTGTCTTTTCCATCAAGTGAATTTGTCAACAGGCTGGTAAAACGATGATAAAAAGAGAAAGCTAGTATGGGCAAATACCTCAGCAGTTTCAAAATTCATTTTTTTGATGTAAAAACTGCAAAGAATTTATAGCTTTGCGTCCTCTCCAGCGCCTCGGGCACTGCCGCATTAAAAATAGTCAGAGAAAAAACAGAGTCTCACAACTTGGCTGTCAGACTTTTGGAGAAAATGCTTCAAAAATAATTGGACCTCCTCCTTTTCCCCCTTCTGGCTCCTCCATGGTTATCAACCTACCAGCGTCAGCATAACATCAGAGGAGATGCCGTGCTTTGTGTGCGCAATGTGTGTGAGTACGTGTGTCTGTGTGATACGTGGGGAACTAAATTTACCACAAAAAAGAGGGTGTGGGAACATAAACAGGTTCTAGATATATCCTCTCCTGGGAGCCAGGTTTATGTTGCCAGTTCACAACATCTCAAAGACAAAGTACCTACAATACAGTATTTGAGAGAGTATCGAAACGATTCCTCTCCCACAAGCAAGCATTTGGTGATAGTGGGGAGGAAGAACTCCCTTACAACAGGAAGAGCTCCCCAGTAGAATCAGGCTTAGGAAGAAAACTGGTTTGGAGATGAGATGAAAAAGAAGCGTTAGAAGAGGAGCACCCGCAATTACCAAACAGAAAAAAAACTGCATAAGAAATAACTGCATAAGAGCATATGTGCTTTACTATAATTACTATGATTCAGGAGGTTCATGCATAGACAGTATAAAAGATGGATGTAGTTTCCAGGTTTGAAACCTGCATTTTTTTTAACAGGGGTGCAGCATCAGCTGAAAAATGTCCAGTTTTATAGAAATTTATAGGGAAAGGGCTCTCAGCTGCCTCACTCTGTGACCGCAGTAAACACTTCACAGGTAAGTTTACAGCATCAGTCTTTAGTTTGAGGTCACTTAACCCTTGTGTGGTGTTCGTATTTTTGTTACTCAGCCAGTGTTCATGGGTCTGGTGGACCTGCTAGAGTTTTGGCTTTCCAAATTAACACTATCAAACAATTTTATGTTAAATTACTCAACAGATGTTTACTTCATCCCAATTACAAGACACATGAACAGCAAACATGGTTAATTTTTTCCCTTTACCTTTGTTAGATCACATTTATGAATTAATGTGCTTCTCGTTTTTCTTTTATATAAAATGTTATAAATAAATCAGTTATAATCAAGTGGAGTGAGTGGAAAGACACAACACATTTACACGTGAAAAAATAATTAATTGTTTAATTTTTCTTTTGAAAAAAACTGAACACGGGTCTCACAGACCCGAACACCATACAAGGGTTAAATAGTAAAAGATGAACTTCACAAAGTTCACTCCTCCCTAGTCTCATCCACTTTCAAAACATCAAGATGCTCAGCTTGAGGCTTCTTAACACGGTCTCACTAAGCAGTGGGTGGCATGAAGGTGCTTGCATCAATCTTTTAAGCTGTCTGTGGATCCATGAGATATTGTAGAGAAAACAAAACCATCAAATCTATTCAGCAGAGGTTGAGCTATCCTGACTTATATTCTCTGGACTGCTCACTAGTAACAGATGAAATCAGCAGGTTATTTTTAAAAACTGGACACTTTCCTCCAGACTTCCAGAGAACATTATAAAACTGTGCTAACAGGCTGAGTTTTTACCATCCTTGTTATTGTTAAGCCTGTATACTGGGTGTCAGCCTGGTGCTATATTTATTGGGAAAATAAACAAGTTTAAAAAGGTCAAAACCCCTGAAATCAAAATACTGTGCTTCTAAATACATTTGTGCTTTGGTATCAACACAGAGGCTTTTCATTCCCAGGACAAAAAATTCATTGTTTTCACACCCTAACTAAGTGGCTCTATTAATTAATTTAGCATTTAATTTACATTTCTTTTTGTCTGGCAGTTGCTGAATTTAAAGATGCTGAGTTCAAGCCTCTGCAAAGGACCTAGAAAACATCCTGTTGTTCTTTTTGTAGTAATCCAAGTTGTTAAAAACCCCTAAATCCCCCCAAAACAGAGAACAATAATGGTAATGGCCCCGTTTACTTCACAGACCTGCACTAAAACACACCCTCCATTAGCTTAACAAATGAAGGCAGCAAGGACCATTTCCATGTGAATCACATTCATGTGGAAAATAAAAAGTGGCACAATTGCTCAACAGGATGCAGTTACAGTACTGTGACCAATCAGATTTGATTCATGTTAGTCTGGCTGGTCAGGCTCCAGACACTAATTAGAAGCCATTTATGCAGATGTTAGGTGGTGTATCAGAGGAAAAAATGTAATTGTAAACTAACCTCTCCACAGACCTGCCAATTCAGCTTCACTAAAAGTGAATTTAAATGCGAGTGACTCACCTCGCCTGCTGTTTGAGGGAATAAATAATTTCCTTAGAAATGTATGATAATATTTCTAAAGTGTAAAAAAAAACCCCACCAGCTTTTTGCAGACTGAGATGTTTCAAGCTGACTTCGGGAGAAGGTCATCTGTCTAGGATAAAACTATTCAATTTATTTAATTGAAAAGGTCTGAATGCGGTTAAGCTCAAAGGTCACGATATGCAAACTGTACCACATATCGACTTAAATGTCTACAGTGAAAAGGTTTTACATTAAGCTTTCTCTAAAATGTGAAAAACGAATGAATAAAAGGAACAATAATGAGCTGAGTTAGATTAAAAGACTGATAGCATTGCATGGTAACAAAATCCAACAACCAGTGCGCACACACACACACACACACACACACACACACACACACACACACACACACACACACACACACACACACACACACACGTAAGTACTCTCCAATATGACAATGCCAGCTCTCAGAAAGGAGACTGTGTAACATGTTAATAAAAACTGAATGCAAATCTCCTAAACCCACATTTTATTCATAATAGAACATGGAAAACATGTCAAATGTTTAAACACAGTCATTTTACAATTTCATGAAAAATGTCGGATCATTTTGAAACTGATGACAGAATCAATGTTTGGGTCAGGACAGCAAAAGGCTGGAAAAGTAAATGGTACTAAACAGAAACAGCTGACTGAACATTTTGCAACTAGCAGGTCAGTAACATCATCGGGTGTAAAAAGGTTATCTTAGTGAGGCGGAGTTTCTCAGAAGTAAAGATGGGCAGAGGTTCACCAATCTGCAAAAATCTACCGTTGCAGAATAATGTTCCTCAACGTAAACTTGCAAAGACTTTGAATATCTATCATTAACAGTGCATAATATCAACAAATGATTCAGAGAATCTGGAGAAACCATCATGAGAACCACATGTGAACATGTGAATACTGCCATGTTCACTGAATCAAAGCTTTTTTTAAAAAGTGGACTGAGACAAGGTGGAAAACTGTTCTGTGGTCAGATGGATCAACTATTAGCAAGCACATTGTCATCAGTGGGGAGGAAGAGCCTCCTTTCAACAGGAAGTGATCTCCAGCAGAAGCAGGCTCAGTTTAGGGCAGCTTGGTGGCCCTATCAAGAGTGAAAGGAGGGGAGCTCCTTAAAGTAACACCAAAAGCTACACATTTAAATCACACACTGATCCTGCTCATGTCATAATGTAGCTCAGTAGTGTGTATAGTCCCCATGATCCTGTATGCTAACATCTGGGCATGCTCCTGATGCAGGTGGATGCTGTTTTGAAGGATCTCCTCCCAAACCTGGATCAGTGAACTTCTGGACAGTCTGTGGTGCTATTTGGTTGCATCAGATGTATAGATACCTAACATCAGGTTCTCAACTGGATTTAGGTCTGGGGAAGGCAAGTCAACGGCATCAGTGCCTTTATCCGAGATCTGCATACTCTGACCACACAGACAGGGTACAGTTCTGCACCAGTGTAACGTCTGGACCTGGAACGCAACAGCACCTGCCTGGAAAGCACTTTGGCTCAACTTCTGTTGTTGTAAAATTTGCTGTACAAATAAAAGTGACTCGACTTGATAATGACTGATGGTACTGCTAGCAAAGACATTTTACAATTCAGTTGAGTTTTCCTATGCTATTATCAGCCCATTTGGGCATTTTAAGAAGTAGACCACAAATTTGGTTCTATAAGAAAGAGTCCATCTTTAACTTTGAACTTTCTTCCAATCCCCTCACAATTTAAATATGTTTGAGGAGGTCCGAAGCAATCAGCGTCGACCACTTTACCACTCAGATTTTTGGCCCATTTATTTGCAAAGATCTGTGAATCTTTGATCAAACAGCTTAAATAAAATGTGCCAATGTTTAATGATACACTTTGTCATTTTTTTTAATGGAAACATGTTTAAGAGATTTTCAAGTCTCTCTAAGAGGGAAGCTTAGGGGTTAATATTCCTTTATATGTTTTTAGCTGTATCTAAACCATCGACAAATATCTTGTCGCTACAGACCGTGTCTGAGCTTGATCCTCAGACAACCTGTAAAGGCTGAAAATCCTAAATGGAAGAGTTTCTTTAAGCTGGTAGTGCTGATGACAGATAAGAGCTCAAAATGCGTTCTTCCTGCTCTTAAATAAACACTAAGAAGTATACTTAGTGAGAGCCGGTATTGTCTGTACATGTTTAAGATTCTGAGCTGAGTGCACTGCGACTTTGTAATACTGTTTATTTTATGCAGAAACCAAAGTACATAAATAACATGTTGTGATTGAGGTTTTTTTACAGGAAGATGTTACCAAACAATTTCTTGGATTGAACTAGCTTCAGGACATTACTGCTTTCAGCCAAGAAGCACTTTCAAAAAATAAACCCACATTAAACAGCAAATTGTTGTTTGCACATGTTGATTTTAGTACACAGAAGGAAAGCGTTCCCTAAAGTTTCCAAACTATCCACAGTTATTTCAGTAAGATTGATCACCTTAATTAAGCACCTATGTTACAATAGGGTCTCCATATGCACAGTTTTTCTCAATACCCAGGTTGAACCAGTTGCCTTTTCCTCCTTTAAATGCACTGGTGACAATTCTCGCCCAGCCGTGTTCTCCCTAAAAGGAAGAAAACAAAACAGCATTATTTACTCTGACTGCAAGTCTGAGAAATTAAAAAGTCTTGAAAAAATCAAACAAACATTTTCTGCTTCAGCTCAGCCAAAACAAAATTAATAAGAACTTGTGAATTTAGTTTACAGAGCTCATTAAGCTCGGAGTAAGCACAAGCTGTCGTGAAATACCAACCCAGAACTCTCCCCAGGAGTTCCTGACGATCCAGTACTCGATCCCATCTTCGCCCACGCCCCACCCAGCCACAGACACGATGTGATTTGGCAGAGAGAGAGGGTGAAACTCGGAGAAAATCCCTCCGGAGTATCGCTCCAGGCCTTCAGTCGCCATCAATGCACAGCTGAAAGACAAGAATTCATGCCTTTTATGTTGCCATTTTCTTTCATTACTGAAATGTAATGCTAAATCTTAGATGGAACCGTTACGTGGGCTCAAATTACGGTCATTTTTAGCTATGCGTCGGCTTTTAAAGCGGGCTCAAAATTTGTACTTGCATCTTAAGTGTGTATTATGCATTGTGAGAACTTTAAGTGCAAAGTTTTGTTCGCAGTCTTCTGCTTTGAATCTGCAGTCAAATGTTAATAAATACAGTTTTTCTCGATGGACCTTTCCTTGCATAGATATTATTACATCCTTTGACACATTAAAGGTGAGACATTATGCTTATTTTCAGCTCCATATTTTTCCTTGTTGCAGCTCCCCAGGTCATGCACTGTTTGAAATAAACACTTTTTGCGGCATTTGAGTTTTGGATTTTTGTTTTCATTTCATTTCATTTGTTGTCATCTTGACCTTCAGCTCTTGGATTTTTGAATTTTAGCTCCTGTCTGGATTTCAATGCTTTTCTAGTTTTGACTCTTGTGTGTGTGTGTGAGTTTTTGGGTTCCTGTTTCGACTTTTTTCTGATACTACTGTATTTCAGTTCTTCCCCTTATTTTATTCTTATTCTGTGTTCCTCTAGTTTTATTTATGTGCTGTGCTTTCTGTGTATCCCTGACTTCGTGTTTATTGGCTATCATTCATGTCTGGTTGTTCGTTGCCTTCGATTATTTCCTGTTTTCCTGTGAAGTCTAGTTTTCCGTGGTGTATAGTTTTACTTCATGCCTTTTCTCTCCTTTGTGATGGTCTACTCTGCTCCGGTTACTTTCACCTGCAGTTAATTGGGCTTTATTTACTAATATGTGTTTGGGAACGTTCTCAGCCTCTGCAAAAAATCAAGAGTGTATGCAAAATTACAGCTGGATTAGTAAAACATGCACACTGACGTATTTTGTTGTTAACACCATGCATTCATTTTCAAATGTATATATATATTTATATTTGCATATATTTACATTAATGTATATTTGCATATATAAAATTTAACTCGTCTTCTTCTACTTTTAGTTGCTGATTTGTAAGTTAAGTTTAAGTTATTCACGAAAATTTAAATCACACTGTATCTAATTCTGACATTACACATGAGCCTTAGTTTAACTGATTTATAATTTCCTTCTTTGTTTTCTAACCCTGGTTTCTGGAAAGCACTTTGTAAAGCTGGTTTTGAAAAGTGCTACACCTAATTGTTATTATATGAAAGATTTGCTTCTACTTGTTTGTACAGAGAAACATGTTTACTTCCAAGTGAAGCAGAAAATGTTGGTGATGTCAGAGCGTATCCTGCACCGCTAAAGCAAGAAAGCAGGAAAAAGCCTGAGTAATAATGTCTGAGTAGTTAGAAATGGCACAGCTTTCCAAAATGTTTCCACCAGAGTTATGACACTATAAAAAAATGCGAGGACTGTCCGAAATAACGGACGTTGAGAATATCATCTATATTCTCCAGAATTCTCTGGAATATGTGGGACAGTGCCAAGAAATTAGACTGTATTTTGGGGTTTACTGTGTTTAACTGTATATAATAATAAGTAATTATTTAAATAACTAAATAATGACCAAAAAATTGTAGTATTCAATTCAAATTATAGACATGTGTTACATTTTATAAGACAGCCAGGCCTTCATCATTTATTCATTTGCTTGGTCAGAGGGACTTTTAAATTTGCTCACGGAGTACGAACAAATTCAGGCCCTAAAATATTAATGACTAGCATCCACACACTGTGTGAATAAGGCACAATGTTTCCTCCTGCGTGCTGCACACACCTGTGTGCTATTGTTCAGTTATTTCTGTGCGCATATATAGACACTTAATGGTCACTTAATTAGGTACACTTTGCGAGTGCTGGCTTGGATCCCCTTTTGCCTTCAGGACTGCTTTAATTCTCTGAGGCACAGATTCAACAACATTTCTCAGTGATTTTGGTTCATATTGACGTAATAGCATCACACTGTTATTGCAGATTTGTTGGCTCCACATTCATTACATAATCTCTTCTGGGATTAATAAAGTATTCTGATTCTGATGATGTGACTCTCTCTTTCCATCACATCCCAAATGTGCTCTTTTGCATTGAGATCTGGTGACTGTGGAGATCATTTGAATACAAATGTTACGTCATGTTCAAGAAACCAGTTTGAGATGATTTCATGGCTTGTTATCCTGCTGGACACAGTCATCTTCAGTGTTTCTAAATACCACAGCCTTCAGCAGGTCATCTTGACCATGTCAGTGTCCCTAAATGGATTGAGCGGCTGATTAGATATTGCGGCCTAAAGTAATCCTACTGTTGATCTGTATATTCTAGTTTTTAAAATTTTTGCTTCAGTTTGACTTTTCCCCCCAATGTTCCAACATGTCCTGTTCCTTTGGGTTGTATCCATATCACCACTCACAACAGTAAAAAGCACATTCATAATTTTAACAGTATATGCATGACATAAAATAAAGAAAGGCATAATAAGTCTCCTTTAATTAACTTGAAATTCTCTTGCAATGTTTTCACAGTTTTCCCAGCCCCTGTAGTTTAATCATTTGAGCCTTTTCATCATATGCAGATCCAACTGCGCCTGTGATTCGAGTACCAATCACCCTGCTGTCTTAATGGACAGGCGCCCAGTCTGGATGACCATTTAGCAAACGCACCTTGTTGCTGTCACCTTATTTAAATGCAGTATAGATGCTACTCAGTGCTTTTAATATGAGCAGTCTGCCTCTTGGATCACAGTTGTAAGCCAGTACTTTTAATTTGAAATTATTTTAACAGCCTTAAGCAAGTACTGTTTGTTCTGAGGCACTTGTTCTGGTTCCTGGAAACTTTGCCAGGCGTCGCTTACCCCGCTGCTCACTCACACCCCCACAGTTAGTTAAGTTATTCTGTTAAGACACAGGGTACTATTTGGACGGGGAGCACAGTTCGTTAGCTGTTAGCAGCAGTCAGCAGAGATACTCAGACCTCCAGTCATAGGCTCCAACTCATTCAGGGGAGACATAATCTCTCCAAATTATGCCTCAAGATCTCCTCCCAGTCCTGCTGTGACACTTGAACCAGAAGACATCCTAGCTAGATTTCCATGTTAGATTATTTGATGACTCTAAACTAAGTCCTGTACGTCTACATGAATGGGTAGATGGGTAAAAGACCTGTATGAATCCATTTACATATTAACTTGTTACTGTAACCATTTTGCTGGTTAATAAATACCTTTACTGAACTTCACACTCTTTGCCTTAGCTGAGCAGGGACGTGACAGTGATACACACCTACATGCCCAAAATCTTGTTTTAATTTTATTAAGGCTCTTAGGTATCAACTATTTAAAAAAAACGTTGAATAGTTCTTATCTGCAGATATTACAACAGCACAATGGAAACTCTTAAAGACCCTGTTAATACTGCATGATTTAATTTAAAGATAATGTAAAGCTGTCAGAGCCAAACCACTAAAAGACTAACAGCTGATGTAAGATGTAAACTCTAAAGGGACACAAAACGCTCAGCTGAGTTTATCAAAGTGGATTCAAGGTGAAATTTAATATACTGTATATATACACATACAGGTCTGATTTTTTTCAATACTTAATGGCATTCAATTTGACTTTAAGATTTCTCTGAGTGTAAAAAAGAATGACACTCGTTGCTGTTATCTTTCTCCAAGGTTTTAAGAATCATTAAATAGTCATTCACTGAAAAAAAAAACTTCCCTAAGAGAACAGCTTCTCTGTGAAAATCTCAGGCAGTGTATCCTCCCTCATACAGGAGAAGTAGGTGGATGAAAAGTGAGAAATGACTTTGAGGATGACTTACTCTACCTGATGGGTCCGCCGGTGAAAATTTCAGCTTTCATCTCATCTCTTCCAGAAACTTCTCCGTAGTCTCCGACTTTCCACGCGGTGTAGTTCTTCACAACAGCGCACGACTCAAAGAAGGAGCACGTGCCGCACTGGTTAAACAGCTCGCACTCTACAACAAATGAAGAAGATGATTTAAAGTTCAGTGAGCGCTCAGTTTGCTCCTGATTCAACTGCTTGTTAATGCTACTGTCTAATCAGCCGGTCACATAGCAGCAACTCAATGCATTTAGGCGTGTAGACATGGTCAAAACGACCTGCTAAATGCCAAACTGAGCATTACAAAAAGGTGATTTAAGTGACTCTGAATGTGGCGTGGCTTCGATGCCAGACTGCTGATCTCTAATTTTACTAAGTTGAGAATTATGTCAGTTACATTTTTCCTCAAAACAGCGAACATGTCAAGACTTACCATGTTAAAACTAGTGATTTAAAATATGCTAGGACTTCACTAGAATTGCATCTCAAAACTAGACAGATAGCTACTCTAAAGGCCCAGAATTGTGGACACCAAGCCGTTGCATTCATATATGAAAGCAGAATATCTCCTTACAATAATCTGCTGCTTTAATCGCCTCCACTCTCTCTCTCTCTCCATATTTTGGAGTCTGGTTGTACAGATTTTTGTTCCTGTTCAGCTACAAGAGCATCAGTAAGATCGGCCACGCACAGTAAGCTGGCAGTAAGAATTGGCTCCCAGTCCGTATTACAGTGAAGAGCCCATCTCGCTTTCTTTATCACTGATTGCTTTCCATCTTTGTCACTTCTTGTCTTCCCGACCGAGTTCACCTGATCGTGCCGTCTGCTCCCCGCCATGTGGCAGCAGTTCCAGAAAGAGGAGTTTATGCTTCTTTTTCACAGGAACTTTACTCATCCTCATCGCTTTATGATGGAAAACTGAAACTAACATCACTTGTTGAGATGTAATCTTGCTTTTGCTGTTTCGCAGCGCTGTTTAAAATCTCTATTACAATACCACCACTAAAAAAAAAATAGTGCACTGAAACTGTATACTACATCCACTGACTGAGAACACGGCGAACTGGCCTGTCAATGTATTATCATAAGGAGTCGTTAGACTTTGAGCTAATGTGAATTTCTTTAAGAGTTACGGTACTGCTGGTGAGCATAACGCCTCTGAGATGTCTCTCCATGCAGTGGCTGCTCAAGCTGCAGGACTTACCACCAGAATCACATACGTGTCTAACTATAGTATTACAGAGAATGGTCGCAATACCATGGCAGCAATACTCTAAGTAGCTCAATATTTTAAGATGAGCTTTTAACACAATGGGGCAGCTGTTTTAAAAACATTTGTATATGATATCATAGTTTCAGTGTAAAACAGAATATGTCCTGTGTGTACAATGCACAAAAATAGGCACTGAGGTTTCCAAACCCTCAAACATGGGGATGATGTTCTGCTGTGCATTAAGACATAATTGTGAATACTGCTACATAATTATGTGCTGGGTAACACATCTATGCAGTGTCCAAAATGTACCAGCAGTTTGGGGGGATGGTACTAGTTTAATGGTTTCATTAATTCTCTGTGTTCCTGAATAAATGCCCAGCATGCCAGTCAACCTTTTCCTCTGAACCGTTTATTTAAGAGGCTTCATGTCAGAGCGCCGTGCAGGCGGGTCAGGACAAGCATTTCTTCAGAGGCACAGGTGCAGCACCATTGTGCTTGAACAACAAAGAGAGAGTGAGATCATTTCAACAGGCCCTTTTAGGACACAGAGGTGGGTCGAAGCTTTGCACTTTTTCCATTTGCCTCTTTTTTCCCAGTATTTTTGAACCCTCATAACGTCAAGAATAAAGACAATTTCAGGGCTGACACCTCATATTTAAGCTCTGTTATAAACTGCAACCAACTCAATTTTACACCCAATCCAAACGATCCAAACTCCAAACCATCAATATCATGATATATGTCACAGTCACAGTTTCTGGAGAAAGCTACCAAAGCTGAATTCTGGGTAAACTTTCAAAGTCACACTTACAAATCAACACGTGGGATATTTTGTGTCAGTCAGGTAAGCTGGCATGGTCACAGAGAAAAGAATTTACTTTGCTCAAGTACTTGCTTTATTCTGTGGCAGTGTGATGGGTCTCTTATCAACTGCTTCATATTTTGTAGAGCCACCTGCGAGCTAATTTTAGCCCAGCGATGGTGATGAGGCCAGTTGCTGGCGCTCAGAAAGGTTTTCTGCTGGTTTTGCAGTGCAGTGTTGAGCTTCTACTTTCTCCATTTCCTCCTGCCTCTGCCTCCTGTTGCTCTTTCTCTGCAGTCACGTTAGCATCACTCTTTACCTCTCAGAGATAGTTATTGTCTTTTGTTACTTTCAGCTTAACTTTGAAGTTTATTTTGGCATGTGTCTTGTTTTAGTTTTGCTTCCTGTTCCTTTGTGATTGTCTGCTCTGCCCTCATCACCTTCACCTGTGTCTAGCCACCACTCATCCCTCTGTGAATGCTGTCAACGCCCTCCTTTGTCAGCACTTCTTCAGTCTGTAGGTTTCTTTTTGTTTTTACAATAGCTTAACAACAGCTTTTTTTATTTATTTACCTGCTTCTGCATCATGAATTTGGAAGCTCCTCTCTAATGTGTTGCTGACAACAGAGAGCATGTAAATTGGACAAAGCCATCACTCAAAGGGGAATTTAACACGTTTGTTCCCGGTCATGTGGTGGAAAACATTTTATCACTGTCAACTAGCTATGCAAAAAATTCAGGGGACTCCTAATATACAGTAGGCTACAGACCAACATCATGAGGCTTTGTTGAGATGGGTCTGGAACCTACGCTCAGATTTTAGATATCACCCTGGGTCAACACACCTGAATCAAATGATTAGTTCATTACCAGGTTTCTGGAGAACTTCAAGACATGTTGATGAGGTCATTTAGTCATTTAAATCAGTTATGTTGGATCAAGAACACATCTAAAACCTGCAGGAAACCGGCCCTTGAGGCCTGGAGTTCGACACCTGTGCTCTAGCCCCACCCCCACAACCCTGAATTTAATAAGTTGATCAGATCTAGCTGACATTGAGTGAAAGGTGGGTTATGACCAGGTTAGATTGCCAGTCTATCACAGCGTAACACAGAGAGACAACTGCAGCCTCACCTAAAGTGTAATTTACAATCAGACCTCAGCAGTTAATGCAATAATAGATTACTTTTAAATGCCAGTAATCTTAAGTAACATCATCCAATTCTGATTGGAGCTAATCAAAAGGAAATATGGCCTTTGATGAAAAACAAACAAACAAACAAACAAACAAAATATAACTCAGTATTTCTTTACTTTGGTTTTTGGCTTGGTAGTTGTTGCAGGTTTCATCAGGAATGCCACTTTCGTGCGCGTAGGCGTAGACTCTCAGGTGATCGCCTCCGTAACAGGAACCTGCCCTCCCGCAGTCTATCACGTTCTGCACGGAGAGGTACGCCGATGGCCACGCTCCTCCACGCTTGACGTTGATGCGGTCTTAGACAAAAAGAACGACACACATTAGCAGGAGCCGGTGGATGCTTCTCCACTTACCACTAAATTTAGTCATTTTCATTTCACATGACAATATGCCCTCTAGCCGTATCGCTATTATCATTTTCCTCCATCCCGCTGTTGTCATGGTTACCAGCTAGCGCACTGGTGGCTCCCATGGCCCAGCAGGAGCCACAGTACTGGGGGATGTGTTGGTTCCTCGTGACGCTCACATAATTCTTCCCATCGATGTTCCTCCAGTCCCATGACGGAGGAAGCTTCAACACCTCTACATGCGGCCGGGCCTGCGTCCTAAACAAAGGGGAGTGATGAGCAGCTGTAATTATTGTTATTAAAGCGAGCACAGATGTTTTCACTTGTCTGACTAATATCATCCCCTCTCGGGAGTGTGTGGGTAGTGTAACTGCTGTGACTGACTGACATTTCCTGTGGGTGCTAATAGCCGGACAGGACATTTGCATGTCTGTGCGGTGATATCCGTCCCTGCTGAGCACAAAGTTCAGCAAGCATGTTATCTCACTTCAGATGATTTTGCACCAGTTGTCAAATTTTGTGCAATTACAGATAATCAGACGTGGCTTTGTATTATCCATCCATCCATCCATCCATTCGCTTATCCTTTTCAGGGTCGCGGGGGGCGCTGGAGCCTATCCCAGCTGTCATAGGGCGAGAGGCGGGGTACACCCTGGACAGGTCGCCAGTCTGTCGCAGGGCTAACACATAGGGACAGACAACCATTCACGCTGACATTCACTCGCACATTCACACCTAGTGACAATTTAGATTAATCAATTAACCTATCCCCACAAGCTGCATGTCTTTGGACGGTGGGAGGAAGCCGGAGTACCCGGAGAGAACCCACGCAAACACGGGGAGAACATGCAAACTCCACACAGAAAGACCCCGGCCTGATGTTGGAATTGAACTCAGGACCTTCTTGCTGTGCGGCAACAGTGCTAACCACCGTGCCACCGTGCTGCCCCTTTGTATTAATTTAATGGAATTTTATGTTTTTTTGACCAAAAAAATGTTAGTTTGTTCCCTCTGCATATCAAGAAATGTATTTGAACTCTCAATGATACTTCTCAGTTTGCAATGTTGTGGGTTTTTTTTTTTTTTATCAAGCCCTGCTGTTTAATGGAGAACTTAATGGAAATGGGTATCTCACTGCTACTTTGTTTATTATAATAAAGCCTGTGGTGAAAAGTACTAAAGTGCAGTTTTAAGGTGCAATTTTAACTGTTTATACTGGCAAAGGAAGTATTGTACATCTCCTATTATGTCTCAAATTAAACCTTGACATAATACTCTAGTAAAACAAGAAATTGGTAAAGAGTAAACGTTCTATTCATTTTTGCTTGCACACTCCCTAAAAATTTGCTTCTGTTTTTTTAATAACTATGTGAAGTTAATTAAGTTACCATTTTTTCCATGTAACGACACACAAAGCTCCACATTTATCAGCTACAGCAGTAAAGTAAATCTCTAAATGATGCAACAACATTGTAAGAAATGTCTCATAACATTTCCAATCATAAGATTTCAATTCTTCTTCTTCTGCTGCTGTCTTTAGGAGTCAGCACAGCAGATCACCGGCCTCTGTCTCACCCTATCTGTAACACCCTCCTCTGTGGCACCAACCCTCTGTATGTCCTCCTTCACTACATTCATGAATCTTCTCTGCGGTCTTCTTGTCCACCTGCCTGGAAGATCCCTTTTCAACATCCTTTAAACAATTCATAACTCTTCTGCACACGTTCAAACCATCTCAGCCTTGTACTCATGTCTAATCCTGCCCATTCTGGTCACTCACAGTGAAACTCATAACATTTTCCATTCCTCCACCTTGAGATTTTTTGACAGTGACATGTGAATTGTGTATGTATTTTAAATTAAAAATTAAACACATGCAATCTGTGTAGATTACAGGTGTCGGACTGATCATGTGAGGACCAAACAGGACTTAGTTACACTTTCCCATCTCCCTCATTAGGTAAAGATTGTTTCACAGTCTTGTAATAGTCACTATTCTTTGCATGTGTGTATTCCCTTTTTCTGCTGTAACAACTCTTCAAACCTTTAGCCTTTGTTCACCTGCTGTTCTGCATATTTGTAGTGATGAATCCTTCGATCATCTTTTTGAGGTTTCTTGTGAGCGTATGTTGAGTTAACCAGACACTGGTGGCCCAGTTTTAATTTCTGTGTGATTTGGTAATAAAAAAACACAGAAACTGGAACACAGGCCACCCCTGTTATGATTTATGATTTAACTACATTTAACTACAAATAGTTTTATATTTTCTAATTAGCTTTTTTATGACTGGGTTCAGAGTGTTTGTTTCAGTGTTGCAGTCTTTATTATGTGGAGTGTATTTGTTAGAAGAATAAATCCATAATAGGAACCACAACACTTTGTGGAAGCAGCCATTCAGACATCCTAGCTCTCGACACATTCACAGACGCCTCGTCAGGCAGGTTGTGCTGATAAATCCAACCAAATGAACAAAAAATACTAAATAATTTCCCCCCAAAAAACTACATTTAAAATGTTATGTTAGTTGTGAAATTTTTCCGAAGTCTACTCCTATTTCTACTTTAGTGACTAAAGTGGGTTTTTTTAAACATATACCTTTTAGTGTAGCTTTAGTGATAATATTGCTATATCTAAATATATAAGCTTAGTTTCAAGGAAAACCCTAGTACTGTACACGTAAAACAATACACGTCATTGGGAGAAAACATATTTTTGAGATTGCACCAAAGTACTGAAGTACAGAAAAGTATCCCGGAACTCACTTTGATACTCATGTTAATACGTTTTTATTTAATTAATACGTTAACGTTATATTACTACACTAAGGACACTAAGACGAGTAATTACCATATTATTAAGAGACGCTGCAGCCAACTTTTAGGATAAGGAAGGCTGCCAGAGTTCCTATTTCTGAGCTAGTTTAGCTCCTCTCTGAGCTCACGTGAGTACCTGTGTGACTGCTGGAGGTCGAAATCTTCACCTACCTGACAAAGTCCGGCCTGTGGTCTCTAATGGGTTTATAACACGGTTCGGTGAGAAGCCTGGAGGCGCTAAACTGCTGTGAAAAAGATGCTAAACAAAACAGCAGACATGCAAAATTTGTAGCCGCCATGTTGGCCCCGCCCCTTTCCTCTGACGCAGTGACGCGATCACAGACAGCCCCCTGTCGGCTCGAGAGAGCACTGTTCACTCCCTGTGAACACAATAGATGGATATATACAGTGGGGCAAAAAAGTATTTAGTCAGCCACCGATTGTGCAAGTTCCCCCACTTAAAATGATGACAGAGGTCAGTAATTTGCACCAGAGGTACACTTCAACTGTGAGAGACAGAATGTGAAAAAAAAATCCATGAATCCACATGGTAGGATTTGTAAAGAATTTATTCCTAAATTAGGGTGGAAAATAAGTATTTGGTCACCTCAAACAAGGAAAATCTCTGGCTCTCACAGACCTGTAACGTCTTCTGTAAGAAGCTTTTCTGTCCCCCACTCGTTACCTGTATGAATGGCACCTGTTTGAACTCATCATCTGTATAAAAGACACCTGTCCACAGCCTCAAACAGTCAGACTCCAAACTCCGCCATGGCCAAGACCAAAGAGCTTTCGAAGGACACCAGGAAAAGTATTGTAGACCTGCACCAGACTGGGAAGAGTGAATCTACAATAGGCAAGCAGCTTGGTGTGAAAAAATCAACTGTGGGAGCAATCATCAGAAAATGGAAGACATACAAGACCACTGATAATCTCCCTCGATCTGGGGCTCCACGCAAGATCTCATCCCGTGGGGTCAAAATGATCATGAGAACGGTGAGCAAAGATCCCAGAACCACACGGGGGGACCTGGTGAATGATCTGCAGAGAGCTGGGACCAAAGTAACAAAGGTCACCATCAGTAACACACTACAACGGCAGGGAATCAAATCCCGCAGTGCCAGACGTGTTCCGCTGCTGAAGCCAGTGCACGTCCAGGCCCGTCTGAAGTTTGCCAGAGAGCACATGGATGATACAGCAGAGGATTGGGAGAATGTCATGTGGTCAGATGAAACCAAAGTAGAACTTTTTGGTATAAACTCAACTCGTCGTGTTTGGAGGAAGAAGAATACTGAGTTGCATCCCAAGAACACCATACCTACTGTGAAGCATGGGGGTGGAAACATCATGCTATGGGGCTGTTTTTCTGCCAAGGGGACAGGACGACTGATCCGTGTTAAGGACAGAATGAATGGGGCCATGTATCGTGAGATTTTGAGCCAGAACCTCCTTCCATCAGTGAGAACTTTGAAGATGAAACGAGGCTGGGTCTTCCAACATGACAATGATCCAAAACACACCGCCCGGGCAACAAAGGAGTGGCTCCGTAAGAAGCATTTGAAAGTCCTGGAGTGGCCTAGCCAGTCTCCAGACCCCAACCCCATAGAAAATCTGTGGCGGGAGTTGAAAGTCCGTGTTGCTCGGCGACAGCCGCAAAACATCACTGCTCTCGAGAAGATCTGCATGGAGGAATGGGCCAAAATACCAGCTACTGTGTGTGCAAACCTGGTAAAGACCTATAGTAAACGTTTGACCTCTGTTATTGCCAACAAAGGTTATGTTACAAAGTATTGAGTTGTATTTTTGTTATTGACCAAATACTTATTTTCCACCCTGATTTACGAATAAATTCTTTACAAATCCTACCATGTGGATTCATGGATTTTTTTTTTCACATTCTGTCTCTCACAGTTGAAGTGTACCTCTGGTGCAAATTACTGACCTCTGTCATCATTTTAGGTGGGGGAACTTGCACAATCGGTGGCTGACTAAATACTTTTTTGCCCCACTGTACATATAATATATATACATATACACATACACATATAATATATATATACACATATAATATAAAAATGTACATATATTGTGTCATTGTTGCATTTTAGAAGACATGTTTGTGTAACTGACTTTTAACTGTATGGTTATCAGTCAGTTCTTTTCTTAAGACATGTGACAACACACTGAAGCAGGCTTTTAAGTGGATCACTACCTAACAAAAATCACAAATGACTGCTCTCTTTTCAGGCAATAACAATAAACCAACAAGCATTTCTGCAGTGGCATAATTAGCATCATTAAGCTATTATAGGGACCTGTTCTGTTCATTTCAGCACCACTTCTTTATTCTTTGACACCACAGAGTAGCTTGTTTTAACAGTTCACTACTCTTTTTCAGGTTAAAGTGAGCCTTGGGTGCAGTCCTCTTAATCTGTCCTCCATCAAAAACAAAGCTGCTCTCCCTTCTTCTGATAGATTTCCAGCAGAAGTCTAAATCAAACTCAACAGTATAACAGAAAATAAAGGCAACAATAATGGGTTTAATACTGTTAATTTTTATACTATAATAAATAGAACCAAGTATTGGGGGACAGTGTGGATTTTTTATGATCAACTGGAAACTTTTAAATAACACACTCAGCTCCCACTTACACTTACATTACACCTAATGGAGTGCAGAGGACTGGTTGGGGAATATGAACCTCTTAACAAACATATTATGCTACAGGATGATGCTGAAATTCAGTGATGTCTCATTCTGTGAGATGTCAGCAGTTGTTTGCACGTGATTAAAGAATATATGTGCATTAGGCCATAATTCAGTCAAGAATTCAGTCTGTTTGCTGCATGATCCATTTTCGGCTCACGTGATAGGTGCTCAGGCTAACTTGCAGTGTTAAAAGTAGGAGATGGGCTCTAGAAATGAGTTACATAATTGCTGTTGGGTCCCAACCAAGGTTGGACTGATATAAAGGCAAACATCAAAGAGGGAAATCAGATTGGGAATATGCTTTCACATCTCTGTTTACAGAGCGGTTCCCTGCTACATGATTTAGGTTACATTTTCTGCTTTAATTTCATTTCTGGATGATGTGTTCCCTGATGTTTTATTTATTATCCAAATATTTGATTGAAAAAAGATAGAAGTGCACATTGACAGAATGACATATACAATGTTCCCGTAATTGACACCAATCTGTCCAAAGTGTTGCGCGTCACTGCTGTCACAGAGCCCCATCTTGATTCTAAATCTAAAAACTCTTAAGAAAATGGAGGGATGGATGATGATGCTCATGGCAGCCATGGAGACCGATAGGTCCTCCCTGTTTTTAAATACTGAAGAGTTAATGTCTTTAGCCCTATAACTTCTAACTTTTTGTCTGCTTAAAGTTATATGTCCTGGTACAAAACGTTAAATGGTTAAATGATATTACTCGTGATTATCAGGCAAGAATGACAAAAGGTGGAAAAAGAAAATTTCTTGGTGTTTCCTCAACACTGTGAAAAAATTCTCAACTATTTTGTTTATAAGACTGTAGAGCAAACATCTCATCTCCTTCCTCCTTCAGTATTTTTCAGAGGAAGATGTGATTCTTAAGGTGTTCCAGTCTGGCTTTAAACCACTTCACAGCACAGAATCTGCTCTTTTAAGGTTTTTTAAGGATCTTTTATTACCTGGTGACTCTGGAGACTCAGTTATTTTAATGCTTTTAGATCTTACAGCAGTTTGCCAGCCATCAACAGTTTCAGAGTAATTTAGATCGTAGGCCTACTTGTCAGAGAGAAGTTTTAGGGACAGTTTTGGAGGCTCAACAGCTCCCTCTGGACCGCTCCTACGTGGAGTTCCGCAAGGTTCTGTTCTGGGGCCATTTTCTTTTGTATTCACTCCCTCTAACATCAATTATGAAAAGATATAGCATCTCCTTCCACTTCTGTGCTGATTATTCCCAGATCTAGCTGTGGGTTTGACAGGAAACAATGGCAGCTTGTTATTAGAATGTTACAGCAACATCAAAACCTGGATGACCATAATATCTTTAAAAATCAGTGAGAGCAAGATTGAGGTCAAGATACTCAGACCCATGAGTTCAAGTGGAGCTCTAATATTAGACACGGAGTCACTAGATCCTTACATTAAGCCCTTTGTAAATAATCTTGGCATGAAAATGAAAATTGTGCCTTAAAATTGGATTACCAGATTCATTCTGTTTATCCAGCTAATTCATGTTTTCAATTTAAGGTTGCGGGACTGTAGCATTCACAGGGTGAGAAGCAGGGTCCCCCTTGGAAGTTTGCCAGTTTGTTACAGATGTGGATGTAAATTTCACATTCTGTCAGTTAAACTGCTTTTCTACTGCAGACACCTAGGCTTCACTTTAAATACTTTAACATAAATTATTCCTAAAAATAATGTGTTAGCTGGCGAGCCAGACTACGCTGTATTTTGGACCCAACTTGTCCAACATCAGTAGTTGTCCAATTGCTTCTGTTGTCACATACAGTAAAACTTACAGCTGTTTCGAGGGAAGCTGAGAACATTACTTTTTTGAATCCGATTGTAAACTTTGTTTAATTATAAATCCTAGAAAAAGGAAGAGAAAACTTTTTTATGTTTCTTCCTTCTTAGCAGCTGGATTTCAGTCACCAGGAAGTTTATTGACAACATTAAAATATGAACAAAATCCATATTGGAGTTACCATTCCTGAAGAGACTATCCACAGCTACCACAGAAATATGGTAAAAAGCCCACTTAAGCTGAGCCACCTTTAAAGTGCCTGCAAAGTGCCTTCGTGTAAATATTGAACTTGTTCACAGTTTGGATTTCACATATTGAAGCAATCTGGACTTTAATCTTATTTCCCTTTGTCTTGTCTTCTTGGCAAATGGTGCTATAAACTGGCAGTGGGGAATCTCCAGTGAAATCAAAAGATATGAGGATTTAGATGGATTTCCTCGTGAATATTTTTTTACTGTGTGGGATTTCTATGTAATTACATTTTAGAAAAGGTAATTGACTCTCTGTTTATCCACGCAATTCTCTATTTTCACACACATCCTTCTGAAATACTGAGCTAAATTGTATTGTTTTTGGATGTAAAATAGTTGCATTTGACCACTTTCATTTCATTTCCCTCATTTTGAAGACACAAAGTCAACATAAATACAAATTTGCTGACAGTTTCTGAACATTTAAACAGGAGACGTGGACAGCTGAAAACTGTCTTGAAATAAAGGACTCTAGTGATTGTATAGTGTTTCACATACTTCTGGCTTTATGTTTATGTATCCCAAAGCTTTCCCCTTAAAATGAACCCCTATACAATGCAATTTTGTCATATTTTACATTCAGACATTCATTGATGCCCCATCAGTCGGGGCCTTTGGTTTGAAAACAACAGCAACATTCTGTAATTGGCAAAACATTAATACACTGGGGTAAAAAATTCTAGTAGCAAAACATCAGCTGAAGAAGATTTGCCATCTGTGTCATCCTTTTCCCTCATCTGACGTTGAGTTGCAATTTTGAGTTGGACAACTTTAAAACTATTGGATGCATAAAACTGCCATAAAACTTTTAAACAGCAGTTTTTGGTTCCCAGAGGATGAACTAGTCCCTTTAATTTTACTTTGTAACACAAATGATTTAGTGTCAAGTTACTTGAAACTACTGGATGGATCAAATCCTGCTGATGTTAATGTCTCTCTTAAGCTAAATTATATTACCAAAACAACATTTTATTATAAGACTAACATTTGCCATTATAAGTTTTACTGTATACACTGCAAACTACATACAAAACTAAGATAGTGAATATGATAAACATTACAGCTGCTAAGCATTATATTCAAAGCATCAGCATGTTGAAGTGCAGCTTTGTAGAATTATTGGAATGGCTGGAAGTGTTTCATTTTTAGTCTAGCTGAAGAGAATTATCTCACATTCACTGCCTTTAAGCTAAATGGTGCCAATTTAGAGGTCTCAAAAGCTCAGGGCTCCTGTGTAAGGCAACAGAACAATCTTGACCTAAAAATTGAGGTGAGTGACTCAAGAACAACTTGACCCAGAGCGCCACAGCGTAAAACTGTTGAATCCATTTTAACCAAGAGTTTATCAATAAGTCGCTCTCAAGAATCCGGTAAATAATGGATCAAAGACAAATGTTGCTTAAGATTCACATCCATCTGAGGGATTAGATCAGCAGGACCAGACTTCAAACGGCAGAAAGAAATCAAGGGATCGCTGACATGTTTTGAGGTTGGTTATTGATTGTTGCTGGCTGCAGCTTAGGGGCATCGTGGGTCACTGTCTGCAGACCTTCCAGCCACTCTGGATCTCCAGTGAAAAGTGGAGCTTCTGGGCAGCTTTTCCCTCAGCAGTGCTCAGCTGTTTGTTTTTCTTATTTTCATAAACCGAATTTATTTTGGTTATCAGGCCAAATGATGATTCATCACATCATAAGCAGAAAAGCTACTTTTTTTAAGTGCTCTGCTTTTTCCAGGTGGAGGGCCACTTGGTTCAGAAACGACTCCCATCATACCTTGCTCTTCTCCTGCATAATGCACTTCAGGGGGAACAGCAGCATTAAGCATTTGTCTTGTTAATAGTGGCATTAAATTTAAAGTCATAGTAAAAAGAAAACTTATTCGAGTGTAATATCAGAACCTATAAAAAAATTAGCAGGTTCTAAAATTATTTAAATACAACCTAATGCAAACAACAGCACAATGACATATTACGCCATGTTAATATTAATTTAAGAACAACTGAGGGAAAACGCAGAAGCAGACAAGTGAAAACTTCTAAAGGACATAAAGGGTAAGTAGCAGAACCTGGCTTCTTGATTAACTGACCATTAGTAATTATGAATGCCTCTAAAAAGTAGGTGTTTTTGCACTTAGCTGAGTTGGAGCATTTGGCTGTGTGTTGACACAATACCTAAAAGAAAGGACATCAGCAATGATCTTAGAGAAGCAACTGTAGCTGCCGGACGATCTGATATCCTCGTGTTGGTGTTGTTCCCTCGTCATCAAGGATATCAGATCATCCGTAGCGGCCCATCAATCTGGGGAAGGTTATAAGGCCATTTATGAACAATCCATCATTCTACAGTGAGAAAGATTATGTGAAAAACATCCAAGACAGCTGCCAATCTTCTGGCAGTGGATGTCCCAGCAAATTCATCTGGGACACTCCTAGCTCCACTCCTGCAGTTTGAGTTAACATGTGCTAGACTGCATGTTAATGTTTAACATGCAGTCTGAGCACAGCACAAGCCAGTCTATGCAGTGCTGAGAGAAACTGCAAAAAACCTTAGAGCTACTCCACAAGCTTCATTTAGCTTGTTAAATGTTGAAGTTCATAGCATTACAATTGAACATTTTTTTTTTGTCTTTAATCTCCAACGTGGAGATGTTTGGCACAGCACAATGTTTTGCAAAAAAAACAAAAAAACAAGCAGCATATCAACACAAGTACCTCATACCAACTGTCAAACACAACAGTAGTGAGGTGGTGATTTGGGCTTGTTTTGCACCTTGCCGGACAGCTAAAGCTTGACTGAAACTGGGTATGCAACAGGACAGCGTATCAATGTTCCAGTTAAAGTCCAGACCTCAACCCAACTTAAATACTGTGGCAGGATCTTAAGAGAGCTGTGGATAAAGGAATGCCTGCAAATGTCAATGAACTGAAACATTTACAACACTGTTTTGTTGTAAGGATCAGTGGCCCAACATTCCTCCATGCAAGGGACTGATAAAGTCATAAAGAAAGTTATAATTCCAAGCTATTTTTATTATTGTTTCATTATTTTCAGTCTAAATTAGTACTTTTCACAGTATTCAGGGCTATCAAACCATTTCTCATTTGTATTTGGAATATATTTGTTCCACAGCTATAGCATTTTGGAAGCGAGAAGATTCATTTGTGTTTCAGTAGAAAAATTATTACACAAAATTTGTCTGTGGTGTCATGCTAACAAATAGCTCTAACATCAAAGATCAGAGTCTCAGAAATTTCCCAGTATGCTGGTGCAAAATTCTAGCTTTTATTTTAAAATTATGTTCAAGAAAATGAGTCAACACCAGCTTTCAGTACACCGTGCTCAGAGTGCTGGAGAAGCTCCAGGCAGCTTTCTTAATGACATTTTGCCATCCATGGAGATTTTATGACTCACTTAAAACCGAATAAATGAATGGAGAAACATGATGAATGCAGGTATCTCCATTAAAAACACATTAAATCGAATGAACATGTTTTCCAAACATGATGACAACATTTAGGGAGCCGATAAAGGATTTCAGCCTGTTTCAGCAATAACACATCTGAATACTACAAAAAAATGTCCATCACGCCACTCTTGTGTTAATCTATGCACGGTCTGAAGCATGTGTGTGGGAATGTATGTGAATGTTTTACTGTTATATCTTATTAGTATTTTAAGTATTCTATCTATTTTATTTATTGAATTTTATTGTTTTATTTATATTTTGATATTGCTAGGGATGATGCAATGATCGGGGACCATTCTTAATTTCGTTGTTCTCATGACAATGACAATAAAGTTTCTGATTCTGATTCTGATTCTGATTTGACAACACAGACATATGGCCAACAGACTCCTGGAAAAGTAACATTTTGTTTCTTCTATGTCATTCCTGCTGACTGTTACTTTATCTGTGCAAAAATTGTGATTCTTAGCGACGACACTAAATGGCCTTGTACAGATCTTCTTGCAATATGTACATATGGCAGTAATCTTTTCATAAAAATTCATTTATAATCTGTGAAAAATGTTGTCATAATGATATCTGGTTACCATAAAGTGAACAGATGCAACTACAATGATTGTTAAATAAATAAATAACCAATATCTCTTGTCTTAGAAGACTGGTTTTCATCTTTTTCAGCACAGATTTTCCTCTAAACTGTTCTATTTTGCTTTGATTTTACATATCTTATGGAGCTGTTCGGCACTTTGGGATTGGTGGGAAAATATAATGGAGGTAATTTTCAGTGTTTTAAAAAGGAGATTTGGTATCTCACCAAAACTGTCCATACTTGGTATAACCACAGAACTTTCTGATGGAGATTTTTCCAGTTATACAAAAAGATGGATTATTTTGGCTCTTACTACGGCCAAACGGGTCCTGCTAAGACATTGGCGGAAAAAGAACCCCCCTCCCTATGAAGGGTGGCTAAAGACAATGGCTAAGTTGGCGTCTTACGAAAAAGTGACTTATGGTTTATTAGACAAATTGCATCAATATGATTGTATTTGGTCCCCCTTTACAAGCTGGCTTTCTGTAACTTGAAGACCAGAGGAGTAATGACAGGGTGGTGGTGTGGGTGGTGTGCGAAGAAAGAATAGGATAACTTCTCTTTGTTTGGGTTTTTGTTTTTTTGTTGTTATTGTTGTGTTGTGTTGTGTTTTTGTTTTTTTTGTTGTTTGTTTGTTTGTTTTTTAAACTATTTATTTATGTATTTATCCTTAAGTTCTGTTATTGAAGTTTAAAATGAAATAAATAAAAATTGTTGATGATAAAAAAGAATATTACAAAATCTGCTAACGAATTACCACAGTTATTTATTCTGGACACAAACAGAAATGTTAAATGTCAGAGCATTTTTCCTGATGAACAACAGTTTATCCATCTGCGTATCCTCCCACACTGAATCACTGAGAGAAGTCTGACTTGAAATGAGATATAAAAAGTTAATTCCTGACCTTTGGAGATGCTGACAAATGGTGAATTTTAGGCTGAATGTTTCCCTGAAAATAAACAAGTGTTTCCACAAATGACAAAAGAAATAAAAAAATATAAAAGTAATTTTTATATGTCAAATTACTCAACATTCAGTTACAATTTAAATTTCAAACAGTGTATTAAAATAATAACTCTATGACCAAAAACAAAAATTTAAGTTGACCAGTTCGCCAGTGTAAAAATATAAAAAAGACTCCATGTGTTTTCCTCCTTTATAAAAAGGTAACATTTATTATGTTTTGACGGGGTAATTCTGACCCGTTGTAACAGTCCACTTCATGCACATTGACCAGTACGCTTTTCATCATCCTCTACTGAGCAACCTCTGAACCATGAAGAAACTTTCCTTAACTTTAATGAATGATCAGTGGCATTTTTGTTTGAATATTTGGAAATTTAAAAAAGCATCCTGGGGCTCTGAACTGAGCTGTAGATCATGTTTGTTTACCTGCTCAACAATTAAATTACGTGTTACTAGAGAAGATGTTTTCTTACATTGTTTAGAATTTGCCCGAGAACTGAAAACATTTTGGCAAAATTAATTTTCCTGCAAGCAGAAACAGCCAAGGCCTGTTTTTGTGGTCAACTGGATTAGACTGGAGTGGTTATACTGCACCGGTAGGCGTCGCTGTTTCTCTCTGATATAGCTGTACCAAAAGGTATCAGGTCATAAGGAAAAGTCTCCTCTTGAAATTCATAAAATCTTCGTCTTGGGGGTCCTGCTTGTTTGGTGTTTATAAATTTGATGATGGTGATTAAATAGCAAACTATACAATTATACAATTATAAGATTAAAGCAGCTGTTTATATTGCACGCCCCACGTTTTGCTTCCAATTATCGCAGGAAGCTGGCTCAGCAACCAGTCGCACTTCTGATTGGCTGAATCCGAAGTCAATCCCAGGCTTGTCCTGGAGCCTCCTGTTGGCGACCAGTCAGTCAAATGTAACCAAAAGAATAGAGGGACTTCAGGCCTCAACCCCCCTCGCTTGCTTTTAACGAAACTCAAAAACTGCAATGAGACCATGTAATAACCTAGTTATAGTTCCTCGTTAATGTGGTTTAGTATTGAAAGTGGGTTTAATTGGACTTGAGGACTTGTTGGCTCCTTTGTCCGGTTTTGTTACGCTCCGTGCCAGCGCAGCTGTTTGCGCATCTGAGTCGCGCTCAGCTTGTGCAGGGTCAACATGATTTTACAGCATCTGAGCCACTAAACTACCATGGTGATACTGTTTTCTGGCGATGGAGCTGGTGGGGCGAACCTTGATGAATGCGCAGTGTCCCACTGTGGAATAATCGGAGTCCAGGTGTCACCAGCGGAGAGCCGATGTGTCTGTCTGGAGCAGCCAGCTGGGAGCGCATGAGTTTGGGATGCAAGAGAACCCTTAGAGAGACAGTTCTCGGTGTCTTTTACCTGGATTCATCACGGCCTGCCCAGACCCATGGCCTCTGAAGTGGTGTGCGGGCTGGTCTTCTGGTTACTGCAGCTGGTGAGTTTTCCCTCTAATACCCACTTTTTTTTTTTTTTTACATCTTTGTTGGCCTTTTGTGTTATTGACAGTGCGCAAAGTAAGAGTGGGTAATTAATATGTATAAATGTTTATACATATTATTATCAATCCCATCTTGTTCTGTCCTTGTACTTTAAATGTGATTTTAAATAATAACTGTACTCTCGTTTGTGTTTTCCCGCCTTCCTACACTGATAAATAAGCTGTGACATTAATTCAAAGCCTCATATATATTAGAGCGCAGTTCCAGTATATTTGTTCAGGACATTAAGAGCAGCTTTCATATTTATTAACAGAGCCGTCAGCGCTGTCCTCCACCTGTCAGCGTTTATTGGAGTTAATGAAGGAAACACAGCCGGCAGCAGTGACTGCAGAGTCACACCAAAGGCATGGTGTCTGTGTTTCAGGTACAAACGTCTGATGGTGAAAATGAACTGGTATGTACTTCTTATTTTTAGTTATTTGTAATTACAGACAGAACAACAAACTTAGAGTTTACTATTTTCCTAGTAATCCCTTTATTCTGAATTAAACATTTATGGCTTTCATTAACTGTGCTATAGCAGCTTTCACAGTATTGGTTGTTAGTTTTCATACTCAGTGGCTATTAATGAATCATCAGTGTTGTTATTGAACTGTTCGGCTTCTGACAGTGTGATTGTTATTCATTATCATTTACATTACAATGACATTGTTTGAGCTGCACGTCTTCAGCTGTTTCACTGCTCTGTGTTGCAGTCAGCTGTGTTTTGGTCTGTTTACTGAATTTGTTACTCTGTTAACAAAAGTCGTTCTGTGAGAAGGAAGAATCTGTTGGTCTCTTATTAGAAGTTAGTGCTTGATTTACTTCTTTCTCGTGCAGATTATAATTTAAAATACTAAATGAAAATCCTCTAGAACCTGTGGATTTCATCTGATGCTACATGCAGCTCCAGTTGCTTCTTGTTTGTTGGTCGCTTTGCCTTCAGCTTTGTCTCCTGTAACTAAAGTGCTTGCTCTGTTGAGCTGAAATCAATTGACTGATCTTGCTATTGAAGAATGACCAATTTCTTTGACTTCAGAAACTTGCTTTTCCAGCTTTGCTAAGAGCAGGCTTTTAATCAATAGGCCTCATTCAGTAATACTATAATGGATCATCTGACAGCACAGACCCCTTTAATTTCTCACAGCAGTTGTGAGTCTATGCATTTTGTCCATTAATTTGTGGGAAGACATTTTAACAGTATGAATTAATAATACAATTCAGAGGATAAAATTAAATGCTTCAAGGTTCAATGCGTTGCACATTGAGCATTTCTTTTTCAAAGTGCAGCTGAGCGTTCACTACAGCTGCACACACGAGTAACTGTCAAAATGGAAGAAATGTAACGTAGAAAGAAGGGAACATGCATTCAGTGGGCACGTTATTAGGTACACCTTGCTAGTAAAGGGTTGGAGTCTTCAGAGCTGCTTTAATCCTTAATTGCACAGATTCAACAAGGTGCTGGAAACATTTCTCAGAGATTTTGGTTAATATTGACATGATCGTGTCACACAGCTGCTGCACGTTTTGTTGACTGCACATCCATGATGTGAGTCATGCTCATTGGCTGCATTGAGAACTGACTGTGGAGATCATTTGAGAACAGTGAATTAATTTCCATGTTCAAGAAACCAGTTTGAAATTATTCGATTTTGTGGCATGACGTATTATCCTGCTGAAGGCAACATTCTTAAGGTGTGTACACTGTGGTCATGATGGATGGACAGGATCAGCTTCAATTACCTTTTTAGAAAAGTTTATGAAATGATGACATCACACATTCCTTATAGCTGATAGCTGCAGGAAGGAAAAGAAAGGCTCTGTGTGGTATAGTCAATAAATAGACCTAGTAGACACAAGGTTGGTTCCAAAATTAATATGGTTTATCTTCGAAATTTGCTGTCAGGATCTGCGGCTGCATATCGTGTGTGGCAAGACAAGGACCCAAGCGCAGACGGCACAGGAAAACAGATACTTAATTACAAAAGGCGAGCCATTTATTTTGGCTGAACACAAATGTACAAAAAAAAGGAGAAACCAACAAGTAACCTAAACTGGGAAAATACAAAATAACCATGAAACCTGGAAGACATAAGGAAAGGTGAGCAGAGACTGGGACAAGGGGCAACTGAGTGATAAGGAAACTGGAAACACACGGGAGCACAGCAGGCACAAATTAAACATGATGAGACAGGGGAAACAAACTGAACAGAATGCACATGAGACAAGGGATCATCAAAATGAAACAGGAAGTGGCACGCAGACTGAGACCCAAACAAGGACATGTAAACTTGTACAGTAGAACAGAAGAAAGACAGACAGAGAGCAAGGGACATGGCTGGGGAGACAGACTGACAAAACAACATGAAGACGAGACTGACTAAACTGGAAGACCCTGAGGAAAGTGCACAGAGATGAAAGAAGGACATAAAAGAAGACCATATAGCAAACAAGACAACCTAAACTAGAAATACCAGCAAATGACTCAACAAACAAGGCAGGATGGTAACAGGTCTCACACCAACAATGACACCGCCACGTTCATATTCACTTAAATCACCTTTCTTCCTCATTCTGATCCTCAGTTTAAACTTAGGCAGATCGCCTTGACCACGTCTCCATGTCTAAACGCAGTGACCCGCTGCAATGTGATTGGTTGATTTGCATTAGCAAAGCAATTGAACAAGTGTACCTAAAACGTGTAGAATCAGCATCACGGATGACACATGCAATGCATGTAATCAAATGCAAAATATCACGATGCTGTGCCGTATAGATTGTCACTTTTGTTGTGTTGTAGTAAAAGAGTTTTTCTGTTGTTTTAACTGGAAGAGGCAGAAGCTGGATTCAACCATGTATGTGCACTTTTGCAGTAACTGTATTAAAACAAGACCAGTTTATTTTTATTCCCTGTCTAAACTTCTTCAGATGGTGGGTCATACAGCAAAGACAAAGGATCAGGAAGACTAGCAGTATTAACATCACAGATCAATACATCAATTAATGGATTTTGGAAGTATATACATATATATAGCAGCTGCATAGTTTTGTAAAAAGTTCTACTTTTAAAAATGAGTCCATTAATTATCACTAGTTGTCCATTATTTACTGTTAAAACACTAAGTGAATTGAAACTAAGAAACTATTTTAAATGTCTTTATTTTACTGCCACACTGAACTGAAGAAAACTGAGTCCAATTCTTTCCTTTGACTCATTTAATTCTAGTAAAAGATGCATGAAACAAAATTGCAATTGCAACTGCAACAATGTCAGGAAGTTTTCTCTGTCTTTTCTCTTTCATCTCCTACAGTAACTTTCCTTTGCTCTCAGGTGGAGGTGGAGGTGGAGGTCCGAGGTCCCGCCTTGGACTGTTTGTCAGCGGAGCCACGTGTTCCTCATCGGTCCATTACCTGCAAATACTTAAGGACCAAGTTGGTCTGTTCCTGGGAAATGTGATTTTGCTTTCTTGTGAGTAAATTCAGTGGCGTTACCATCTTTGCTCCCTGCTTTGTAAGGAAATCCAAGTAAGAATCCTAAGATAACATTAACTCACAAATCTCCAATTTGACACTGGTAACATCGGCTAATCTATTTCTCCTCCTTCACAGAAGCCCATCGCAGCTCAGTGAACTGAAACTCATGTGTGGATCTCTCTGTTGCAAATTCCTTTGCTTAGACCGGTGCACTTGTACAAAATAAACATTGGAAAGTTGCATGTTTTGCATGCCTTAGAAAACTCAGAATTCATCGTCTTCTGTGGTTGTGATAATTAAACTTTATTTTAATGCTTATTTGAAATCAGACACTTCATGCTCCTGTATTTTAAGGGCATCTGGCTCTTGCACTGCTGCATTCAGTGATTTTTTTGTGGCATTTCATTCTAAAAATGATGATATTTTATAATCCCTGAAAATTTTTTAGGTTCTTGCAAAAATGAAATCTGCACTTGTGATCTAAAACTATGCTTAGTGAGGTATTTTACAGCATGCACGCAGATATAACCGCAGGCTGTCCCTTTTAACATCCGAGGACTATCAGGTCTTTACTGTTCTTCAAAACAAAAGCCGGTTCATTGAATGATTTTAGCACCGGCTGTTTTAGTGATGCGGGCCAGATGAACAGATAATGAGGTTTGTGAGTTTGAAGTTTAGTTAGAGTAATGTTTGATGTTTTACTACTATGAGCCAGCAGGAACATTTAAATGAAAGAAACTAGAAAGAGAGCAAATTATTTGCCCATACTGACTTCATTGGCTCACTGTTAAATCCATAATCAAGTTTAAAATCCTTTTAATCACATACAAGGTCTTGAATAATCAGGTCTCACCTTTTCATCCTACCTCATAGTCCTGTATCACTGTGTGGTAAGACTTGACCTAATCGGCCAAAGAATGGCAGGAGACAGATGCTGTCCAGTGTAGCGAGTGATTTAATCACCATCTTTGGTGAAACAATATTTACAAAAATAAATAAGAAACAACTCCATAGTTAACTCAGTTCAAATAAACATAACTGAATTTAAATCAACAGAAATTAAGGTCACATCGACACACCGCTACACTGACCTGGTCCTTTCTCTTCAAACACCTGCATCCTTCTGCTTAAATCGTCCACTTAACCAAACAATCTCACCCCTGGACTATTCCATTATGTAGGTAAAACAAACATTTCCCTACGCAATCCTATACTGTTACTCTTTCCTAGCAATAAAAACTCCAAACATACTCTAAAATCAACTTTATTCAATTACAAAGATTTTCCCCCTTCTTCAGCTGGTCTCTTGCTGTGACCTCAGACTAACCAGGTAACTATAAATACAGGAAGTGAAGCGACATTTTCCCTTTTTTTTATCCTGGAACACAGGTAGGTGAGGTGAGTTCAAACTACACAAATTAACATGTGAAATAAATAACATGTTAACTTAACAAACTTGTCAGAATTGATTTAAACCAAGATGTTACATTACATAGTCTGTGAAAGTGCAAAACATAAACAAACCTGGGATAGTACATGTTTGCCTATTACAGAATACATATGAGATATGGCTAAATCAAAACAAGAATGTTAACTAAGAATATGGACAAATGGTGTTCTCACCCACTTTGTCACACACTGCGTTAGAGCACTTTGAGCTAAGACTGCTGGTTTACTTGTGGTTCATAGGGTATTTAAAAGAAGAAGCAGAGCCTGCAGCTTTTTGGCCCTTCTTCTTTGGAACCAGCCCCCAGTTTGGAGTCAGGAAACAGACACCCACTCTACTTTTAAGATTAGGTTTATGTATATATATATTTTACTCCTGCACAGTTGGCATGGAGCATATAATTCCATTGCACATGTACATTGACAATAAAGGGCTATTCTGTTCTATTCTAAAACTGCCCTTTTTGATCAAGCATATAGTAAGTGCTGGATCAGGTTAGGCTGCTGGGGGATTCCCATGATGCACTGAATGTTTCTTTTTCACTCACCTTTTTTCACCCTCTGTGTGTTTATACACCTCTCTCCATTTAATCATTAGTTAATAATCTCTGTCATTTTTCACAGCATGTCTTTGGTCCTGTCTTCCTCCCCTCCCTGCTTTTCTTCTACCTCATCCATCTCCTGCTGATCCCACTCTTCCCAGAGCCTACAAGCACAACAGTGCAAGGTAAACTCTACAATCCCATTCTGTTTGAAGCTGTGCACTTTCATTGGTTTTGTGCATTTCCTTGCAGATATTGACTGTTTCCCAAAAGCCTCCAGTTTGAACTGCATTGTTCTCTGTAAAACAAACCACCCCTTCTGCAGGAGAGCTGAGTTTCCTTGAGATTAACGTGGATTTGGAACATCTGTCTTTAGAAGATTTTTGTTTACTCCACTCATCTTCTGCTAGAAGCCTACAAGCTAAAACATAAACCTGATAAATCCCCCAGAATATAAAATATTTATGTGAACTTATGTAAGAAGGCTGAAAGACTCCCCTAAGGAACCGATTCAGTCAGTACTGATTTAAGAATGCAGCACGTACTGTTAGTATGCTTGTTGGTCTTATGAGAGCAACAGCTTAGATTTTGTTCACCTCCACTGATACTACAGTTACGACATCTGAAAGTAAAAAAAACAAGTTGTCTCTGAGCGCATGAATGCTCGGGTGCTGCTCTGCAGCTTTTTAAAGCAAAACACACCGAATGAATTATTCATGTCAAACATTTGTGTTAAATTAACATCACAGATTTAATGGAGCGCTGCAACAGACTGCGGCCTGTCCAGAGTCTTTTGCCCTGTTGTAGCTGAGATAAGGTTCATCCTTTCCCCTCGCCCTGGGATCCTGAATTAGACGAGTAGTAAAGCTAATGAATGGATTTAACTGCTGCAGAAAAAATGAGAAAGAAAGACAAAAAAATAAAAATGAAACAAACCATCACAACTAAGCAGGGGATTTATGTCGATTGCCTTCTAAATCTATCCCGAATAATTTTAAAAGAGTAGCATTTGTGAGTTTTATTCATAAAATACTTACAATGTGTTGTAAGTCTAATATCTACAGTAAGATTGAAAAAGAAATACTTTAGAGGAATGTTTTGCTGACTGCAGCGAATGACAAAGTATTCAGCTGGTTGTAAGAAAATGAATTATCAGTGTTTAAGTTCAATGAGGTGATGAGAGTCTGTAACCATAATTATAAAAAAGTATCCAAAAAAACAAAAACAGTTTTTACAATATGGTCATGTATCCATTATTGATAGAATATTAATGTATTCATTATAAATATTCTGTTCATCATTATACCTGATGTATGACTCTTGAAGTCAGCAGCTATCAGCTTCATGAGCGTTCAGCTTTACTAGAAGTCTCTTTAAGTATTGATGAGACTGTAAGTGGTCCACTTTCTCCTCTCTTTCTCTTCCTCCTTTACTTTGTTAATGCTATTTCAGCTGGAGACGAGCAGAGACGAATCTCGGACTGGACGTCGCTCCCTCAGACAAAATAGGTTTATGTATTATTAAACATTACATGTGGTCTCCTGCAGAAGCCTGTATTATTAGAGGTCTGGGAGGTGTGCTGTTTAGTGTTTTGTGGTGGATGAAGTGCATAAAAGCGAGGCTTAAATCCCACATTCATCACCCGTAAGGAGAACAGTCACCTCAGTCACTCCTCATAAACCGCAGAGGTCCACCGTGATTCATATTTCTTCAGAGGATGAATGGATTCTAAATAGCTGTCAAAAAATGATAGTTAAGCTCTTTTCTAAACCAAAACAGCAGAAAGGTTAAAGGTCACCTCCACCTTCAAATTGGATGGATTAATGAATAGCAAAGACGCACACAGATTGTTGTATTATGGCCTGGAAAGAGCAACTTTATCACTTTCCCTTTCAGCAAGGTAATAGTTAGCTGTTATCAAAAATGGTCCTTTTTTCTCTCTTGTCTATGTGTTATGGTTTGACCGGGTTAGCTTTGGAGCCTGTATGGAGTGAAACCAGCTGCAATGTCCCACGCCGAGCCTCAGTACCAGTGTGGATCTAGAACTGGCTAAATTCATGCCATTCTGGGAAATCGGCACACATCATTTATACTTCAGCATTTATTAAGGCCATTGTGTTGTGGTGTTGCACACATTTGATACAATTAGCTCTCAGCGACCTGAGGCCAGGATATTACCCCACTGTAGTAAAACTGTTGTGATTAAATTTAATGAGATGGAGATGTTGCCCAGTGAAGAACCAAACTGTGCAGATAAGTAAAACTATTTGTTAAAACATTACAGTAAGACATTGCTGTTGTTTATTAATCAAAGAACCAGAGCCGGATCCCGCTTCATTCACCTTCCCTTGAGGATGAAAATTTTCATTTTCATAATTAGTGGGAAACCTGCTGCTGAGAATTTTGACCATAACAGCTCCTGAAATGATCCCAAATACCTGTAGGTGCACCATAAAGTGGCCATGTGTTGAACAGCTGTGGCAGCTCCCCTGCCCGATCTCTTCCATCCTCCCAGGATCAGTCATCCACTGACAGCTGTATTCTTCACAGTCAACGCCTTCATGTCCATGGCCTCCAACAACCAAGTCCTTAACTGTGAACACCAACAGACACTGAAGCTGAAGAACAGAATCAGGTTCAGAAACTTAGACGATAAGTTAAAGACTTGGAGGTCTTGTGGTCCACCAGAATGTTTATTTGACCTGTCAGTGAAAATTTGCTTTGCTCAATAGAAATGTTACCAGCTCTTGGCCAGGATATGTATTGTGATCCACTGAAAATCGTCTTTAGGTGCTGTCCCAGTCACCCTCACTTTCTTTAATAATTACAATGGCAGAAAGAACTTGTGGGAATCCGTAAGCTGAATGATGTTGAAGTCACTGTAGCTCCTCTTCTGTTTGAGGCCACACAGGGTGTTTACTGCTGTCCTTCTTCCTGCTTCACAACACCTATCAGATTACTTCCACATCCACAGCTTTGTGGCCACGAACTTTAACTGTGAGCATGTTGTAGCCCTGATTATACTTTCTGTGTCTGTGAATCTGCTAGAGTCCATATGATGTTAATTTTATCATCAGACACAGGGAGTGTGAGGATTTGTTAGGACATCTGCGTTCCTGCCTGTTTCATTGTGACCACCCTGAGTCATCCACTGAGAATTTACATCATGCACCAAAGACACATTTACACCAGCCCAGCAGACATGCCCTCTTGGGGCCCATGTGAGGTACACCCATACAGTCCAGACAACCTCCAAAAAATGTATGCCTTCTCCCAAGCTCGAACCAGGAATCTTTGTCTTAGTAATCAAACATGTAAACAAAACTACAAACTTAGTCATACTGAGAAAATGGAATATGTCCTTGCACATTTTGACTTCTCTTGCAGTGTATCAATAAAATCCAATTTAGTTTAGAATCAGTCGTCTTATTCCAGGCTCATATTTCAGACGATGTAATAAAACATTTTCTATGATTTCATCTTCTCTGTAATAGTTCACTGTACGGTGTGCCAACAAATATACCCATGCGTGCCCACAGCAGGTACGTGTGGGTGAATCGTGGAGTGGTTCTGTTCTGGCAAAGCAAACACACACCTATCCCATGTGAGCCCCAGGTGGGTGTGCTTGGGCAGGGATGGGCCCCATATCAGTTTTTGAGCCAATCAGATGTGGGCAGTGCTATTTGTTTAACCAGCTGCTGTTTGTTTTTTAAAGACTATGACACAATTATTATTATTGAAGGTCAATTTGGTTGCCAAATAATATCTGTTTCTGTACAGCTCTCTAATGGGAGAAATTAATAACAACTCTGCATATATATAAGATAAACAATAATGATACCGTGGGCCGTTATATTTTGACAACACGTTCAACGTTTGGCAACCTCAGTGATCTTCATGAGTCACAGTTCTCTGGTTGCTTCTAAATTACCTCTCCCCCGATGATCAAGTACGGATTTTATGTAACCCAGATTTTGCTTTCCAGTTTTGGTGAATCAGATGCTTTTGGCTGGTGAAATGAAGGTTTTTGAATATGAAAGCTTAGACATGTGCACATCGTCTAAAGTGCAAAAACACATTTAGATAGATGTTTACTTAAATTTTCAGTTAAACATAATAAAGTGGCTGGTATGTACAATGCTTATAACTGTATTTTACTGCCTTTATTGATCATAAGTCAGGTATACAGGAGTCAAAAGAGGTTTTGTAAGTCTTTTCACTCAGACTGCTCCTTCACTTTAGTCAGGGCTGACCTTTGCAAGCTGTTTACAAATACCAAAGATTTATATATGGGCATATTTGCTGTGGTCTGTATTCATGGTTTTTCACTGATTCTGCATGACTGAACCACAGAATGGCCAGTGTGTTGTGTTTGTTTTAAACTGTGTAATTACACATAGAGCCCAGCATGAAGTGTGCAACACTTTAGTGACTAAACTCATATAAAAAAGGTTGGATGATTTTTTTAAGAAGTTTTTTTTTAAGGTTTTAATGAAAAACAAAGGTTTGTAGACCACAAATGGACTAATGTGATGTGTTTATTAAATGTCAGGTGAATTTTTAACAGACCTCACAAAATCGGAACAATGTCTTCTTTTATTTGTTTACTTTTTAAACTAGATGGAAGAGGAGAAATAGGGCTAATTGTGCCACCTCGTTAGAAACAAAGGATGCAATTTTGAAGGAGTAAACATGTTTTTCAGAGTTTAGTTAAAAACAGAAAACAACACTGCCTCTCTTGTGGCCTTTATAGTGGAATATAATTTAACTCCCTTGCTATCAGCAATATGTTTAAAGCCTCAGTTTATTAGAGAGGGTGTTGCTGCTCATACAAGCTGAATACATAAACAAACTGGTTGCAATAATTACTGCCGTGATTTCTGTTCTCATACAGTTTCAGTCTTCTTGAACAAACATCAGACAATTTGTGTGTTTACCCACATTTTCTCTCCAAAAGTCAGAGATAATGAGGGACCTGTGAGCATCAACCACAGGACAGGACCTTCATTTACGGGCCAAAGTAACTCTAACAAGTCCCTCGATTCCTCAGAAAAAACTGTTTCCTATTAGACTTCATTGTTATTAGTCTCATCCCAATTTCAATCATTTGGTTGTGATACTACCCTCCAAGATTGCTCCAAATCACAGTTTTGGCATTTATTTCTATTTTGTGGAACCAGGCGTCTGCTTTCTATCAACATGTCGGTCCTCTTTTCTTTTTCTTTTTTCTCCTCCAGACTGAGTGAGTGCATATGCAGGAAATGGCATCCCAGAGATCTTCATGTTTGTTGTCTATTTGGCCATCTGTTGCGGTCTGGTCCAGAAGAGGGCGCCATTTATTTTTTGTTTGTGTGTTTGTTTGGGGTTTTTCCATCTTTAAATGCAGCCCCCCTTTTTCAGAGGCTCAAAACTTTACAATATGGTGATATATCCATTATTGACAGGATATATGTCAATATAACTTTAAATATAAGTTTTTAATACTTGGAAATCATTTCTAGTAAAAGACTAACTGAAATCTAAAAATCTTGGAAACATCACCAAATGCTGTGTTTATTCCCCTGAGATCTGAGCTCTGCTCGGCCTGGAGCCAAGATGTCTCTCGACTGTAAAGTTGGAAAATGATTCTCCTGTGTTGGTTTGATGTTCAGAAACAGTTTTTGTCAACCATGGAAATAATTCTGTCATCCACATTTTCGTTTGAGGTCTTTCAGGCCTTTAAGTGTTTGGACAAGACATCCTGTCCATCCTTGTCCTGAGTTGGACAAGACATTTATTCTTTTCAGGGATGAACCAGAGTGTTGATTCGGTCTCTCCTAATGTTCTTTGCTGCCTCTGTTAGGTTTATCTTGTTTTGCTCAGACTAGTGATGGCTTTCCTTATGCATAGATTTAAAGTAACACTAAAGTTAATATACGTCAGTTACTTTTCAGTAGCTCCATTAACTTATAATAACAATAATGCAGTTTTCCAGACCGATTGTGTAACACTGCAGAGCCCTTGGCGTTGGCCCCATCATTTGTGAGCTGTGAGTCAGGAGCGAGGCTGTTTACAGCCATGTAGCTGAAACTGCCTTGATCAAGCTCTGTGTTCTCTCGCATGTAAACTCCACACAGAAATGGCCCCAGACTGGATTCAAACCCAGAAAGCAGCATTGTTTGAATAGTTACTTTAAAATGAACTTAACGGCTCTTTTACATACAGACAACTTTAATGCGATTAAGTTGATGTGTTATTCCTTCAAATTTACACATTACTAACCCTACATCTCATCTGTTTCTTTGGGTGTGTTGTAGCCTTGAATGATAGAAACTGGCATATAAAAAGGCAGTCTGTTTCCATTTTGTCTTAAATCAATTTAATCTAAAATTTGGAAATAACTGTTTTATTATATTTTTTTACTTGTGCTATTCCTGCTGTCCAAACATTTTCCAGGCTATTGTTTATGTTTATTCTTCATTAGTCACTCATCCCCAGCAGAGCTGCAGCATTTTTTTTTTAACATTTCCCATCTCTTCAGGCCTGGAGCGTCATCAGTTGGCTAATGTTCATCTTACTCATCTGGTCCTGCCTGCTGTGCCTGAAGCTAGACCGGAGACCGGCTGCCTTGTGGCCTATGGCAGCACACTGATAGTTCTGGACTACATTCGGAGTTTGGACATGAACATGAACACGTTCATCTAATTTTTGGGAGCTAAAATTCATAGCCAAATACTTTGAAACTTTCCAACTAAATATCAAAGCAGTCACTAAACCTGATATTTAGCTTGGCAACCTGCAATCTGAAAACACAGCGTGGTTTAAATACGTGCAAGGCTATTTAATAAAATAAGACTGTAGTTATCCATTGTGCTCCTGAAGATGGTCAAGTTTTAGTGTTTTGACATGCGTTGGAATAACTCTGAGGCTTTCATGTTTCCAGTTTCTCAATTATGCCTCACAAACCTGAAACTGCCTGAAAATGGTTCTTTTTCTTTTGGTTCACCTAGATTTCTGCTTCCCCCCCAAATGGTTTATATGTGTTTATTAATTTTAGGAATATAGATGCAACTGTATTTTACACCTTTGTTAAACTGTTTTATGTTTATTTGATGGCCAGATAAATGCAATACATGTACACAAGTATGGATAATTAGTTAAGCAATAATTTGACAAACTCAATTCTCATTTCCTACGTATAAAGAATATCTCCTCATATTATTCTGACCATCAGCATTTTGCTTCCACAGAGTTAAAGTAAACTATGTCTCATCTCTTTTTAAACATATTTATTGTGCGTAGGTCCTTTGCATGAGGGCCTTCTGGTTACTGCTGAGACAGACGCTTACAGAGAGACAGAAGAAAAACAAAAGGAGACAGCACTGGTCTCTCAGACGTTCATGTGAAGCCAGGCTGGACCACATACAACCCGCTTTGATCTTGGGTGTGCCAGACCAGTGAAACCTCTCTTTCTGTCCATGTAAAGAAGTTTAACTACACATTTAATCTCTGAGGTATCTTTAAATGAGAAAAAAAGTGCATATTCAACAGTACGTCTCAGTTTTTCTACATGATAAAGAAAACGAGTAAATTAGAGAATTCTGTAGACACAGCTCTTTGGGTTTAAATTGTAAGAAATTAATGTGCAAAACAATAGAAAGATTCTGCTAGCTCACTGTCCAGACTGTCCTGTAATTATAAAACAGAAATCTTCTGTTTGTTTGTTTTAATAATGTGGATCTACTTAATCTACTTAAAAACAAAACAAAGCAATTTTTACAGAACAAAAAAATGTCATCTGATGTCTTTATTAGAAGAAAAAACTATAAAAGTCCAAAATGTATTTTCCAAAGCTGCCCAGTGGACCAGATTGTCATCTATGGTGTGCTGATTGTGGTCCCCGGGCCTTATATTTGTCACCCCTGATGTAGAGGATCAGAAGAAGGAGCAGGGTAAGCCCTGTGCTCTTTTTTTTAAACTTACAATAAGATATAAACTGTTCAATATGGGTTACAGGCAAAGTTAATAAACTAATTATGTTAAAGACAATGAAAGATATGGACAAATATTATATTACATGCAGGTATCAGAACTAGAACATAATGGGGCTGAAAGATTTACTCCATCTATTTATTTTATTTGTGTCTGATCATAACAGGACAGGCTATGCTTTCCAAAACAAAAAGAAAAAGGGGATGAAAAAGAGATAAAAAGTAAATGAGTAAAAACGAATCCACTGAGATCTTCTACGTGATGATGTTCCTGTTTTGTGTGGTACCAGGTACCAAAAATACCGGACAATGATCAGACTTTCTTTGTTTTTTTGGATTTAGCATATGCACCAAAAACCCAGCAGACCTTGAATGTGACACAACTCATCCCATTTTTGTCACACCCTGTTAACTGCCTCTTTTGATCGGTGATTGCGTGCTGTATTGTTCAGCTGTGTGTCATAACATCCTCACTTCACAGTCTGTGGCATGGGCCTTTTAACTTTATTATTGTTTTTGTGGATTCCCCGTTGTTCTGCTGCCACTTGCCCAGCTCAACTTCCTGTTGCTTCTCACTGTGAGCTGTTGCCGTCTTTCCTCTATCATCTGTTTCATTCACGGTAAATTGATTCATGGGTTCTATTTAATCGTTGGGTATCTGCTCGCTTTCTGTGCCATGCACCATCCCAGTTCATCTCTGAATTTCAGCGTCTTCCTCCTTTACCTCCCACTCTGACTTGTTCCTGATGCTTTGTTTTTGGTGGTGCTTTACATTAAGAATATAACTAACCTTGCTTCTAAAGTTCAGGTATTCTGCATGGCAAGTTCGTTTTGTCTTTCTTTTTGTTTTGCCCGTAGCCAAATTCTTACCCTCTTTTAATCCTTTTTCAAATAAAATCTCTCTACTTCTGACAGACAACCTCTTTCTCATGCATGTTTGGAATCTGCAAGAATTTCTTCAACCAGTGGCTTTCTGATGATCCACACCCTGATCTGTCCACTGAACCCCAGAAAATTACCCCCTTCCTGAAAAAGCTCCCTTCCCCCAAAACCACTGGAGTCTTGCAGCCAGTTTGTGTGGATCTTGACAAATCTCCATGGATCTATTCTAGTTTCTCTCCTCACTGTGTATAATGACTTCTGTGTAACTATACTGGCCTGAGAAGCATCAAAGGGAAAAAAAATTCCACTCAAATAAGTAAGTGTGACCACAAAATGGCAAAATGTTCGCCTTGACATGCAGCCAGTGCGTGCAGCCAAGCCTGAACTTTGACATGGCTCCATTATTGCCTGAGAACACATTAAAGTTTTAATGTCTTAATGTGATTATTTATCTGCTGCTCAAAGATCAGACACCATGAAATCAACACAGATTGTTTTAAGGAATGCAGCAGAAACGATTACAGCTTTTTGTTCAAAATGTTGGGTGAAACGCTGCTCTGCTGATGATTCCCACTCTGCATTGGAGTCATTGATACTACATATGAACGTGTGTAGCATTTATGTACTTATGAGGACAGAATACCTGTAGGAAATTTACTGAAAATATACATTAAACACAGTACGAAAAAGTTAAAAAGCCTGCCAAATGTTAGAAAGTTACTCAGAATTATATTGGCTTAAGTCAGGCTTACGTGATCCAGTGACTCCAGCCCTCGAGGGTCGGTGTCCACGTGTCCCTGCTGCTACTTTATATTTTCTAACATAAAGTCAGAAAGGCAAGAACCAAAATTAAACACAAAAAAAGAAAATCAGCATCTATCTATCCATCCATCTATCCATGTTATGTCTATCCAGATAGACATAACATTAGACAACAATATAATGTATTAAAGTATGAAACAACATGAATGCTAAAAGTGTCACTTTATTGAACCATTTTAGGTGAAATAAAGAGTACAGGGCTCTTTGGTCTTCAGTTTTTTGTGTGAATTGTTTTGCTTTTCCCTTCTTTTTTGTCTGTTTGTGTCTGGATTGCTTGGATTTGTGAAGTGTTCAACAATTTAGTAGACCACCTGTCGTAAAACAAGAAAGCACAAACATTTCTAATTCTTTTACTTGTTTAAAACTAAAACAAATTATATTGTTGTTATTGTGTATTAGGCAAATAATAAACTGAATTCACATTTTTATTCCCAAATTTGACTTCTGGAGAAGTCTGAAATTAATCAAGCACAACATTCAACCACTGAAACATCTTTTTTTCTGTTCAGGGATGTAACATGTAGTGTAATTTGAAATCTTAATCAAAAAATAATAACGGGCTCTACTCGTTTTTTCTGTTTTTCATAACAACAATAATAATAATATTTTAGCTTTAAAATTATAATTTTAGTGAAAGAGCGCATACTGGTGGATTAACCACGACAGAATCAAAAACAATGACTTTGGTAATTACCAGTACTGTTAATTAAATGTTTCTTGAGTAATAATAAAAAAATAATTATGGGGGAAAACGGAAAAAAGTTGCCAGCTCCAGTATATATATATTCTTAAATACTGTAATGACAAAGTTGCCAAAAGTTACAGAATTTCAGTGTGGTACTGGGTGAAAAACGCAACCACTACATAACATTTCATAAGCAACGCATAAACCAGAAGAAGAAGGACAAATTACATCAACACTCAGCAGCACCGGGGGCGATTATTAACCGGGTCACAGAGCCTCGATCTTGATGATCTTCATGTTGGATTTGACGTCAGATCTTCGCTGTTGTAATTTGGGACGCGCTCTCCTTTAGTCTGCGTGACAAGAATAAAGGATTGACCCCGACGTGATTTGAACACGCAACCTTCTGATCTGGAGTCAGACGCGCTACCGTTGCGCCACGAGGTCGTCCGTTCTGACTGTCCCCCCACCAAACAACAACAACGGGAAATTTTTTTTTTTTTTAAAAAGTGTGTGCGTGCGTGTGACGAACGTGATCATTTATAGAAGTTCACCACAGATCTGTCTGCTTTCCTGAGGAACGTTAGTCCTTAGCTCAACACAGAGCCCACGTGGAGCTCTGCAGCTGAAGCAACAAGAAGTGTCATAAAAACAACAATCGTGAAAGAGAACAGTCCAAAGACTGTCCGTGGTTCTAAATTGCTCATATTGTGAATGTGAGTATGAGTGGGTCTCTGTTAGTCCACTGGCCCTATTGAAGGTGGGATAACTGGGATCTGCTAAAGAACTGCAAGGTGCAGGTGGCCGCCACTCCCTGAGCCTGGCTCTGCTGGAAGTTTCTTCCTGTTAAAAGGGAGGGTTGTTTTCTTCCCACTGTCGCCAATTTGCTTGCTCATAGGGTGGTCATATGATTGTTGGAGTTTTTTCTGCTTTCTTTTTATTATTGCAGGACCTTGTGTCAGGGTCCTGGGACTGGGCGACCCAGGACCCCTGGGCAGTCATGGGTCCTCCTTTCCCACATTCCCCCACGGTCTGCCGTCGCAGCCCGTGACACCTTGACCTTATAATAGAAAGCATCTTGAGGCAACTGTTGTTATAATTTGGCATCAGAAAAATCAAATGGAATTGCACTGAATTGAAGCGTGTAGGTGAGTGGACTCGAAACTCTACTTTCCTTGTTTGTTTATTTACATTTCCTGTACAGCATGGTGAGATATTCTATTCAGTCTTATCAAAAACAATCTAAATTAAAAGCCCTGTTTGGATTTCATTGTTTGCTGCTTGTTGTTAAATTGAACCCTAAAATGTTTGTTTTTTCCAGTGTAAATCAGCGTGGTCTTTATTTTCACCCCACAGACAAATCACAGTGAACTGAAAATGTAGAATTATTGTGCATACACAGAAATCAAAATTACTGAAAGACTTTACAATTTGCATTCACAGATTTCATCAGTTTCACCTGTAACTAGAATACCTTTCAAACTGACTCCTTAAAGTAACTTAATTTTAACAAAAAAATGACATCAGTTCCACTGCTTCTCACTCATGGAGAGAAACTGAAACAGTTTGCAATAGCTGATAATTATGCACAATATTTGTATTGTGCTGCCTGGTTTTTATCGTGTAAAGATATTTATTAGGTTTCATCAAATGAATTTTAATGACATACAGGGCTGTGTTCCAGCTCATAATGACTTCTGTGAGCTCCCCAGTGATGACACTGAGAGACTCTCTGCTTTGTTTTCCTGCTGTTGCAGAGATGAGTCCTTATGAGCTGCTACTTTCTCCACGTGGTGGCGCATCACATCAGAAAACATCACAGACCTTCGCTTCTGTACACTCGAATGAGCCCGACAGCCACATAAAGCCAGTCAGGTCACAGGTTTGATGCTGGACTAATTATATTTGTGTAGCACACATATAACATAGTTACACTCTGGCATAAGGTAATATTTAAAAAAGCCAAAACATCTTCGTCTTACAAACTAACATTCCACAAAACTGGCCTAAAGATAACCTCAAGTGTTGACCATAAAACTGAAAAACTCCTCCGTGTAGAGAGCAATCTGTCAAAGTTGAATTTTTTGGGAATTTGGGAGGTCAGCAACTATCTTACTGATGACTGTAGTTTAATTTCAAGACCCAAAAAGAACTAAGAAAACGTCTTCTTTGTAATCTGGTGCCAGAACGATCGACTCAAGAACAGGACGGAGTCTGCTGTGTTGTTGCCACAGTTGTTCAGAACATCCTAAAGGACATTTTCTTACGTGTGACACACACAGACACACAAACTTAGACAAACATCCGAGTCATTACATTCCTTTCCCCCTGAAAACATCTCCTGAGGTCTCCAACCTTACACCTCCTTAATGGTCACACAATGCCAAGCATTTGCTGGAAAAACAAACAATGATGGTATCATCCTCACATCATATTAATGTGCTTTGTCAAAGAGTTGTGTTTCACTTTTAATTTTTAAAGAATGGTTATGTAATGCATCAAGTAAATGTGAAACTTGCTTTTCTATGTGTTCTTGAGCTTTTTTCCTATTTAAATGCTTCTCTATGTAAGCAGTGCTGGTCACTGATTTCATGCCGCAGCAAATAAAGTAACTCAACAGGCCCGTATGACTTCACCATGGTAACAATGGAGTATATAATCATACATTTCTCACTCACTGTCATGCTTCCCGCTTTGACTGGCAGTCCAATTATGAGCCGAGCCAAGGTGCAGATGAGGACAGTAAAGTAGTGTCTAAGTGCATGAACACCTTGCTGATGGATTCAAGGACGATCAAAGACTCCCTCATCTTGACCTTGCACCTATAACTGCAGAGGCAGGCCTTAACGTCTCCCGCGCTCTAAGGAGAGTGGCCCAAAGACTGCCCCCAGCCTGAGGAAGAGAAATACCTTATTGCTGAGGTACTTGAAGGCCTCTGCTCTTAGATCCAAATCCAAGTGACAAACTAGAGGCCTCACCCTGCAGGAAAGACATTGTTCCCCCTTCTTGGGAGACCTGACAGGGGTTTGTGAGTAGAGTTGTGGGGATACGATAAACGCGGGTTAGACTAAATTTAAATTAATGGTTAAATTTACATTCAATAGCTGATTCATGTTCATTTATTGCATTTATAACTGTTGAGCTGATTTTCACTGACCTCTGCAACTTTTGCAAGCATCGGCATCCTCTCCTCAATAATATGAAAGATTTCAGATTAGAGAGACGCAATAATGAACCAAAGTGCTTTCATGTGGTTGGCTAATAGGAGTGCTTATGACAAGGTTGCAGGAGAAGCTTTGGGAAGAAGATTAATCTGAATATTTCACCCTTGATTAGACAGGAAAGCTAATGACACGGCTTTAATGTAAACGGGGGCCTCTGTACTGAGGTAACAACAGTCCCACCTGAGATCCTAAAATACAGTTATAATGAAAAAAATTATGCCATAACAAACATATTTAACTGGCATCACTTTAAAATGAGTCTGCAAATCAAGATGAAGGATTAAAAACTGAGAATGAACAATCTGGGAAATGAGAAAGTGCTTATGGGTTTTCCCTTGTTTCTGGTCCTCCTGGGTGCTCGCCAGCATTCCTGTGGATGACTTGCTTGTAGTTTGACTAATGTGTCCTTTCAAGGGAAACTGACAAGTTTGTCACTGGTTATCTGGTGGAAAACATGCTATCAGAAGGAACTAGCTATGCAATGAAATGAAGTCAGAACACTCAGCAGTAATTGTGCAACAGGCTACCTATCTTTGGATGAATAACCAACAGTAATCCATGTTTTTTGCTCTTACAAATGTCAACCATTCTTATGCTTCAATCACATTTTGTCTGTGTGCGGCGGTGTACAAAGCCTACAAAAACTCTGTTGCTCTCCAACAAATTATAGACCTTAGTGTAAATGCCAGTCATGACTATTAAACATTTCTATGGCTGGAGTTTGCTAAAGCTAACATTGATGAATGATACAGCCTGGATAGACAGTTACTCTGTCACACCAACACATACAGTCTAATTTAGAGAGAAGTAAAGAAAGCTGTTTGTGAATATAACTTAAAGACATAAAAACAACAATCAGCCCTCTTATAACAGTAGTCTCGTAGGAAGTACGAAAACATGTAAAGTTGTATGTCAGTGTCTTAAATTTAATTTTTATTTAAAGTTTTTTTCTTCTAAGCTCACATGTCGAAAAACACAAAGTAAGATAAAAGCACATTAGCTTATTTTAGCTGATTACGATCAACTATTAAATTTGGTTCAATTACAGATAACCAGACACGAGTCATTAAGGAGGCTTTTGCTCAGTTAAATGTTTCTCCACATTAAAGTTTTTCCTCAATCGATTTGGCTCACAGCAGAAAAATCATTCTCACCACTTTATTTGAAATTCTAAAAAACAGTTAAGACATTTTTCACAACACAGACTCACCTGTGTAAAAGACACCAAAACAATCAAAACCTTTTTCACATTTGTCAAAACATGACCCGTCACTAAATCACACAAAACCATTCACGACTGAGTCATCAATTTTGTTTCTCAAAACTTTACTGACTTTGGAAAGACTGCAGTAAAAATGTCAGTATTGTAAAATGAAATGTGAAGGATTTTTTTTTTGAAGCATTACAAAATTGTTGAAATTGAGAAAAAACAAAAATAGCATCAGAAAACAAAGAAAATATACAATCTGACCCAATGTGGGACATATCATTACAGCTTAATTTCAAAAACATCTTACCAGCATGAATGGAAGCTTAAGTTTTCTTTCGTACTTTTCTTGGCTGCGTAGTTTTTTGCACACATGTGTATTCACAGTTTTTCTGTCAAGACATCTGTCTCTTATTTGGGGTTTCAGAAAGCATGCTTGCAACCATTGTTCAGTTTTGATTTGAGACAGTTTCACTTTTCTTAACTGGAGCAAATCAAATTAGTATGTATAATAATTCAAATTATTTCAATTAAATTCAAAATGCTAAACTTTCATGTTTTAAATTTGTTTTTAACACACATTTCGTGTAAAGTGTAAAGAAAAAAAATGTCGAGCTTTTTTGTTTTATTTTGAAATTTTGAAAAGCGTCTTTGGGCAGACTAACACGCTCCTATCTCATAGCATATATATTTGGACTTGTCATTTTTAAACAACAACAACAACAACAACAACAACAACAACAATAATAATAATAATAATAATAATAAAGGCTGTTCTCTTTTCAATTGTCCCAGCAAGCACAGTACCACAAGAGCTTAATGGAGCTGAGGCACCATTAAAGGAGACTTATTCCACTCTTTTCAGCTCCATATTTTAGTATTAGTATTTAGTATTTAGTATTTATTTATTTATTGTCATTGTCAAGAACAATGAAATTGCGTTTGGGGCTTCCATACAACCCAAAAAAAAGAAGAAAATAATAAATACCCCTTAAAACCCAAGTGTACATATTTAACCCAGTGTGACTCCAATGCAATAAGACAATCCTTAGCAATAATGTTCGTAGAAATTCAGACAAAGACCTGAGAAACATGACAAAATACAACAATGCAACCCATTCAATATTATTGTACTGTGAGATATGATATCAGATATGATAGTTATCTATTTAAGAAAGGGGGGGGGGGGGCAGGAGGGGGAAGAGAATAAAGATATGATGCACCAATGCAGACCAGTTCATTGCTATTAAGAAGTTGGATATGGTTATTGTCCGTGAGAGGGGGGCAGAGAGTTCAGGAGCCTCACAGCCTGTGGATACAGGCTGTTGGCCAGTCTGGATGTTCTGGCCTGTATAGACCTGTACCTTCTCCCTGAGGGCAGCAGATGGAAAAGGTGGCGCGCAGGGTGATGTTGGTCCCGCAGGATACTGTGCACCCTCCTCAGACAGCGAGTGGGGAAGATATTACTGATCTCTGGCAGACTTGTTCCAATAATTCTGCCAGCTTCTTTCACCACCCGCTGGAGTGCTTGCTGATCGGCCTTGGTGCAGCTGGGGAACCACACTAGAAATCCATACGTCAGAACGCTGCTGATGGCACAGTTGTAGAAGTTCAACATCAGAGATCTGGGAATGTGTGCGCTCCGCAGTCTCCTCAGGTAGTAGAGGCGCTGTTGGGCCTTCCGTACAACTGAGGTGATATGGTTGCCCCAGGACAGGTCCTCGGTCACAGTTACCCCCAAGAATTTAAAACTGCTCACCCTCTCCACCGCCTCACTGCCAATGAAGAGAGGCAGATGGTTGTTATGGCCCCTCTTCCGGAAATCTACAATGATCTCCTTGGTCTTTTTGGTGTTTAAGACCAAGTTATTGTCGTGGCACCATGACTCTAGTTGTTGCACCTCTGTCCTATAGTTTGTCTCATCATTGTTGGATATAAGTCCGAGCACTGTAGTGTCATCTGCAAACTTAACAATGAGATTGGACGCGCAGGAGGAAATACAGTCATGGGTGAAGAGAGTGTATAGCAGAGGGCTCAGAACACACCCCTGAGGGGCACCGGTGTTGACCACAAGGGTGGAAGAGGTGTTCTTACCCACTCTGACACTCTGTCTACGGTTAGTGAGGAAGTCCACAATCCAGTTGCACAGAGAGGAGTTAAGTCCCAGTTGGTGGAGTTTGGGACGGAGTTTGTATGGCCGGATGGTATTAAAAGCCGAGCTGTAGTCTACAAAGAGGAGCCGTGCATAGGTGTTCCTGTGTTCCAAGTGCTTCAGTAATGTGTGCAGCACTGTGGCGATCGCATCCTCGGTTGACCGGTTCTCCCTGTATGCAAACTGGTGCGAGTCCAGGGATGGTGGAAAAGCAGCTCTGATGTGTTTAATGACCAGTCTCTCCAGGCATTTGGCGGGAATGGGGGTGAGTGCCACAGGTCTGAAATCGTTCAGACATGTGACATTTGACTGTTTTGGGATGGGAACGATGGTTGCTGCTTTGAAACAGGATGGTACCAGTGAACAGGACAACGAGGTGTTATATATAGAGGTGAAGACGTCCGCCAGGTCCGCAGCACAGTCTTTTAGCACCCGGCCCAGCACTCCATCCGGCCCGGCCGCCTTCCTGGTGTTAATGCTCCGGAACACACGCCTCAGCTCATGAGTGCTCAGGACCGGAGCAGGGTCGGTTGAGGGGAGAGGGGACAGGACAGGGCCGGTGTTCTCCCTGTCAAAACGGGCATAAAAGAGATTTAGATCCTCAGCCAGAGTAGAACTGTCGGCTGAGGGTGATGGTGTTCTTCTTTTGTAGTCCGTGATAGCCCTGATGCCCTCCCAGACCTGCCTTGGGTTTGTGTTGTTCTCAAACCTGGCCTCGATACGCCTCCTGTGCTGCTGCTTGGCAGTCTTGATGCCTCTTCTCAGGTTGGCCCTGGCAGCACTGTATGCCTCCTGGTCCCCGGAGTTCTTGGATGCCAGTAGAGGAGCTTTCCATGTGTAAATAGTTCATAATTATCTTATTATTTTCATGTTATACTGAGCCTTTGTGCAAACCCCCATCATTTATTTTAGCTTGGCTGCCTTCAAGCCAGCTTTCTTCTGATTTTCTGCTTGTTTTAAAGAAATGATTTGAACAGCTGGTGGGCGGGGCTCATGTGCTTGCAATGACTGCTTGAAGAAAATGTTCTTGAAGGGACGATAAACAGACGCAAGAGTAGAAAGAAAACTGTCTGAAACAGCGTTCAAAGCAGCCTGGTGAAACAGCTTTGTGGTCACAGGCATAATTTGGAGTTGCACTGTTAAAAAATGTGTCCATTCTAGCAGAAAAGAAGGAAAATCACAAGATCTTTCATTTAAGGACAGTTGTAAGAGAATCTATTTTGTGTTTTCATGTTGCATATTTGTAGGAATATGAAACAAGGCCAGCTCTGTCCAAATGCCACTGGGTAATTTGAGATAGTCCCAACTCTTTGAGTGTGCGATGAATACAGCGTTGCTTTATTGATATAAAAAGCACATAAAGTTGTGCCACCTTAAATCACAGGACAAGTAAAGTTGTTCAGCAGCATTTTGGAGGCCTTCTTTTCCAGAGTACAAATCTAATGTTGTGAGTTAAAATAATTTTATTATGTTAATATATAATGAAATATAGAAAAGGGGATTCCTATGTTGGTCAAGTATTAAAATCCTTTCATCAGTTTTCTGCTTTCATTATGAAATTCTTTGTTTTACTTTTAACTCAGTCGTCAACAATTGAACATCTTTGAAATAGAAACCAGTACTGGGGCCAGTGTGCATTTTGTATGCTCAGCAGGAAACTTTTAAATAACACACTCAGCTCCCAGTTACAATTACATTACACTTAATGGAGTGCAGATGATTGGTTGGGTTATATTGGAGAATATGAAGCTCTCAACAAGATTATTATGTTACAGGATGATGCTGAACTTCAGTGAGATCTATTTTTTTGTGTGGGGAATGGGTGTACACAATTGTTTGTACTTTAAATGATTAAAGATTGGATGTGCATTAGGCACCTGATAAACTCTGAACAGGAAGTCTATAATTCAGCATGCTATTTGCCACATGATCCATCTTTAGATTGTGGTTGTTCTGATTATGCTGAGCAGCTCATGTTCAGCAGTAAGAGTAGAAAGAGGCACTTGTGGTGTTAAATATAGGAGATGGGTTCTAGAAATTACTTTCATAATTGCTGCTGGATCCCAACCGTGGCTGGAGTGATATAAACGCAAACATCAAAGCGGAATATCAAAATGAGAATAAGACTCTGTTTACAGAAAAATTTACTTCTATGTGTTTCAAATGGCAATTTCCAAATTAAGTATACATCTGGGTCAACTGTTATTTTTATTTTATTTTATTTTTTTGAAAAAGATATAAATATACAGTGATAAGCTTTAATGTAGATTCTTCCTGCGCTGGACTGAGGACCTGTTCAGAATGAATCCTAATCAATCACAGAAATAAAGAATAAGTGAATAAAAATATATTAAAAGTAAAAAAAATAAAATGTGATCCCTAGAAAACATTTATATAATAAATAGGGGAAATGTGCACCAGGAGCTTCGTGGCGGGGGTCCAAAATCTCCTGTAGATGTTATATTTGTTTATGATAGCCATACCTATGACTTACATCACATGCAGTTTCATGGAACAATTAAGTTAGCCCTTTACCCTGATGCATGAGCCATTCTGATCCCAGAATTGAAAGACAAAAATGTTTTCAATCATTTCAGCAGCATCGCACTGATTAGCATGAACTCTTCTAATGGACCCAAATTTGACAGTAAACTGGCGACACATCGTGACACGGTCTGGGGTTATGATACACCTAGGAAACAGATTTAACAAGTATAAAACTACTGTATCTGTAGGGGTCAAGTTTCAGGGATCCCTGGTTTAACATACACAAATAAATAAATACGTTTGCTAAAAGAAAAAAAAAAAGTTCAAAAAAATGAATGACAGCCAAAGGAAAATATTCTACTTACACTCCACTAAATTGGTTTCAGAACTGGTCTATAGGTGTTTTTTAATGAAGTTTACATATTAAGATTTTACATGATCAGTTTAGAAAACACAGAGATGATGGTCACATGCATATCAATTAAAAATTTATGCTAAAAACAGTAATGTACAATCTGACTATGGGACAAATTAAAAAACTGTAATATTTATCAAATATAATGATTAATCATGAAAATGCCCATTAAGACATTAAGGAAGTGGGTGGTAGGACATCTGGGAACATATGGCAGACCTGCTATGGCTGCCAGATTATAAGATAAGGCCTTTTTAAATAAATACTTCTTACTTAGCAGATCTCAAGGATGCTCCACTGAACTGAGATCTGGTGACTTACTTACTTACTCGAATATTTAAGTAAATACGTAAATGTTTTTATTGATTCTTGGAAATGGGGGCAAACACTAAACGTCTTTGAGAGAGGCTAGGATAGAGCTGGTAACATACAACTGTAAACAGCACTTTATCACTAACTCCTGACTCTGTGTGCACACGTGACCGTGGGCACAGGAAGGTTGTGTGTTGCTAGAAGGAGTCACTGACCTCAAGTGAGTTACTGCTGCGGGTTTGAAGGTTGTGAAACATCCACCAAATCATTTAACTTTGGTCGTTAGACGCAAAGTAAACTAATCAAATCAGTCAGAACTACACATCTCCCACTTTTCCTAATACTATCGAGCATTGAAGGAGTAAAGCCAGCCACACACTCACAGTTGTAGTAGAGAAATTTCCCTTTATTTGAAGTAAATAGAAAGAGATGCTCTTGGCCTGGTATCACAGATGCACTGCTAATTACACACAAGCACTTTTATGTAGTGTGACTGTACTCTACCACACAGTGCTTGGTGCAAGGTTCTAATTTTATATTCTTTTGGTCTTTTTTTCTGATATATTTGTTGTCCGGAGTGATTTGTGACAGAAGGACAGCAGCAACTTCACTACCAATAATTCTAGATGCTTTGAGTTGCTGACATGTGAAAGGCTGATCAGATATTTGGATTAATAAGCAGTTGAACAGTGCACCTAATAAAGTGACCAGTGTATACAGTCATTGGTGCTATGTTCTCAGATTGTATACATGTTCTTTGCTTGTTTCTGACACATACTGCACAGTTTCAAAAGTATCATATTACTTTTCACCATTTCAGCTTTTGTAAAGTCTCAAATAAATCCATCACGTCACAAAGTTGCAGTGAGTGGAAAAAAACATTTTGATTGTTTTAGTGTCTTTTGCACAGGCGAGTCTGTATAGTGAAAAATGCCCTAGCTTTTTTGAGAACAGAATGACATTCCTGCTGTGAGAATTGCATCAAAGCAATTGAGAAAAACTGTAAAAGCAGGCACATTCAGCACTCCTCCTCCTCATGAAGCAACTTTCTCCATGTTTTTCAGACACTCCACCCTTCCAAAGAAGTCCATTGTGTTACGAAACACAGACACTGTTGTGTGCAGCAGGGCCAGAGGAATGAAGTCCCAGTGACCTTCGACCTCTTAGGTCATGGTTGTTAAAAGCTGAACTCTTCCCCGCTTTGGGATTCCTGTAAAAGCACACACAGTCCTCAATAATGCATAGCCTTACAGCATATCTTTCATCATGCCACTTGCTGTTTCAGTGTGAAGGATGTAAATATTTCAGGATGTAAAGTGATGTTCGGTCAACACGTAAGTTCTTTCCAATGACTCCGACATCCTGTGTATGTGCATTAACACGAGCATCTTCCTGCTTTCAAATGCTGAGGCCATAGAAGCTTTATTACACACAAAACAGGCCTGCAATCGCCCGTTAATGAATGCCATTACCCTGAGTCAATTCGCACTAATAACATGGATAAAGAGTCGGTCTCCTACACTACAGACAAATGGGAACATAGTCAGGGAGTTAAATAACGTTAGATCTTCCGATTTGCCTTGTCAGGTGCCGCATCTGTAATTAAGACAGTTTAATAATGAAATCAGAAGCTTGACTTTTCAGAAGGATGCTCTGCTGCTCTGTCCTTCAGTTAAATCAACTTGATTTCCAAGCTATCTATAGATACTTGCAGTTAAATTGGCAGATTACGACATATTTTAATATAAAATACTGCAAAAGGTATGAAATGTGATGCTTACTGTCGTAACCCCGAAGGTTTTGTGCATTAAAGCCTGCTCTGAGGGAGAACAACACCCCACCTATCCCTGAATCACTGGATGAGCTCAGATGGCCTCAGTCTGATACAAGGGCAACCAGTGACTCCTAACCAAAGATGGCGCCTCTTCTCAATCACTGGGGCTCCAGCTGATTTTCTCCAAGTCTTTGTCCCTTGTGCCAGTTCCTCCAGAGACTGTTTTCAGTGCCTACACCACCTCACAGAGTGCCTGTTTTATGTGCCAGATCGGACACCGAGGTACATGAGTCTACCTGTTTTTCCTTATCAGCCTCCAGACAAGTCAAGTGGCTCCTCCACTTCTGTCGTTGGCTTCCTGCACAGCTTCTAATGAGATTTTGTCTCCATGAGTGACCACATGTTCAATCTTCTGAGATCCCTCCGCTCTGTTTTGACTCTGTGCTGTTCCTCTCCACTCTTGGGTGACCCCCCCCAAACACACCACCTATATTTTATCTGACCTCAAATTGCAGTTTTTGTTCTGTGACTGTTCTAATCGTCTTTACCGGACATGCGTCCATGTGTTTATCCACCTTTGTCTTTGTCTCATTCCCCAGTCAGCCTTACTTGACAATCAAATCCATAGAAAAGTAAAGACCTTCCCAGCAGAATGAGTTATAGTTTGCTTTTACTTTCAGAATGGCTGTAAACTTGATTTTATTACATAACCACAGACAAAGAAAATCACATGTATTAAACATATTTTTCATCTTTAAATTTAGCAGCCTGATTACAATGATTGTCAAATCATCAGGAAATTAACTGACAGCATTAAAATATGGACAGAATCCAAACTGGACTTATCTGGTTTTCATATGAGTCTTAATTCCCGAAGAGACTATCTGCCCTCAGCCACCACAGAAAGACAGTGAAAAGCCCACTTAAGCTGGGGCACCTTTAAAGTGCATGGAAAGTGCATCCATGTAAATATTGAACATGCTCACAGTTTGAATTTCACTGGTGGATCAATACTGAAGCAATCTGGGCCCTAATTTCATTTTCACTTGTGTTTTCGTCTTGGCAAATGCTGCTGCAGACTGGCAATAAAATCCAAAGATATTCAGGATTTAGAACAGTGCGGTGGCTTTCTGTGTTCTTAGATTTTACTTCTGATAATCGATATTTGTCCATCTAATTCTATGCTCATGCAGGCATTTTTCTGAAAGGCTGACCTGAAAGGACCGTTTTTGGTTGTGAAACTGTTAAAATCTGCAAACTAAAATCTGCATATTCTCCTTTTTCTGGCTTAACCTACTTCAGAATTAAAAAAAGAATAATTTTTTTGGTTTGTTTCTTTTACTTAAACCTTGAAATTACAATGATTAAAATTAAAGTTATTTAAATAGAGGTGAAAATGTCATCAAGAATCTCATCTTTAATTTAACTACAAAAATCTTTCACTCCCTATGTTTCCCACCTGTTGTAGCCCCACGTCCCACCAGTCAGCACTGTTTTAGAGCAACATTTTGAAATCGACTATCTTCTCTATTTTATTCCTAGAAGTAGATCATCTCCTGGACATGTACAAATATAGAGGAATGCGGGAGGAAAAGGATAAATATAAATTCTCCAGTTTCAAATACCAGGAGCTCAAATACTCAGTGTTGAGATCTAAATTTGACCAGAGGGCTGTACAATACTTTTTCCCCTTTTTTTTGTCAGACTCATGTATAAATCTCGCTGTTATCTGAGGAACTCTGTCTGTCAGACAACTAAAAATCAGTGCAGCGATACAAAAACAGGAATGTTTCAGTATCTTACCCTGACATCAGGCTCAGACCAGAGGAGGGCTGCTTCTCATGAGCTAAACTGAAATATATGGACAAAATTGTAAAAGACTGTTTTAATGTTGAGGTCAGCCAGTTTAGGACAGATAAGCTAGATGAAGAAATGCTGGCTTCACTGTCCTCATTGTCATTCATGCTTCTTTGTTTTACTTTTACTTTTTTTCTTGTATTTTTCAGCCTCGGGCTTCTTTCTGTGCTTTGTTTATCTTCTTGGTTTTTGTAACCTTGAACCCACATTTTGTGAGTAAAGCTCAAGTTTTAGCTTTTTAAAATCTGCCTTCTCAGTCACTGTCTTGGCTCAGCTTGTCTAAATAAATAAAGCAAATAAAACCTTACATTAACATGTCTCTGATATGAAAATAATCCATATTTACATTTTTTTTTTAACTTATTCTGACTTGCATTCATTGTATTCCTGACCTTTAATTTGGAAACAGTCTTATTTACTTTGGTTTATTTGAGAATTTTTAGTGTACATTCGATGTTGATTTAGTGACTGTTGCATATAATGTATATTTTGTTACACCTGTAAAACACTTTGGTCAGCTGAGGTTGTTTTAAATATGCTGTAGCCATAACATTTGACTCTACTTGTCATTTTTATGTTTATATGTTTGTTATTTCTGAATCCTCATATGTCAGTGTTTTGCCATGTGGTGACATTTTATGTCCCATGAAGAGGGCGAACGATGTGATGCAGAGATGAAGTCATTTTGCACAAAAAAGTGCAAAATTGGCTCCGAGCAAAACTAAGATGACAATATATTTAAAGCATCACTGTGCTAAAGTGCAGTCTTGTAGGACTGCTAGAACTGCCATAAGTGTTTAGTTTTTAGTCTAGACTAAAAAATATTCTGGATTTGAGACTCACTTTCACTGTCTTTAAGCTAAACGGTGCCCATTTAGAGGTCTCATGAGCTCCAGGCTCCTGATAAACAAAAATTATCCCTGTTGCTCTTGAAACAATCTTGACCTAAAAATTGAGGTGAGTGACTCAAGAACAACTTGACCCAGAGCGCCACAGCGTAAAACTGTTGAGTCCATTTTAACCAAGAGTTTATCAATAAGTCCCTCTCAAGAATCCGGTAAATAATGGATCAAAGACAAATGTTACTTAAGATTCGCATCCATCTGAGGGATTAGATCAGCAGGTCCAGACTTCAAACGGCAGAAACAAATCAAGGGCTCGCTGACATGTTTTGAGGTTGGTTATTGATTGTTGATGGCTGCAGCTTAGGGGCATCGTGGGTCACTCTGACTGCAGACCTTCCAGCCGCTCTGGATCTCCAGTGAAAAGTGAAGCTTCTGGGCAGAGGTTGGCAGCGAGCAGCTTTTCCCTCAGCAGTGCTCAGCTGTTTGTTTTTCTTATTTTCATAAACCGAATCCATTTCGGTTATTAGGCCAAACGACGATTCATCACATCATAAGCAGAAACTTTGCTTCTTTAATTGCTCTGCCTTTTCCAGGTAAAGGGTCAGTTGGCTCAGCATTGACTCCCATCATACCTTGCTCTCATTCTGTATAATGCACTTCAGGGGGAACAGCATCGTTGATCATTTCCTTGTCAATAAAGTTGTTAAACATATCAAAGCATGCTTTATTGATTGGTTTTATTCTTAAGTTAATGCACTTCAGAGTTTAAACTTGGATGCTCTTCCCTGTTTAACACACAGGTAAACATTATGTCAGCACTCTTTGCCTTAAAGGCCTTTGCTTTACTGTGGTGATAAGTAACCATAAATGAATTTTGATATCTTTCAAATGAAGGAAAAACCAATACAAGAAACAGTTTCCTACATGTTTTTTTTTTATTATTGTTATTTTTAGTCCACATTAGTGCTTTTCACAGTGTCCAGGTCTATCAAACCAGTTCTAATTGGTCTTTTGAGTATATTTGTTCCACAGTTACAGTGTCCTCTAATATTAAACATCTGACTCAGAAAATTATGTTCAAGCAAATGAGTCAACACCAGCTTTCAGTGCATCATGCTCAGAGTGCTGGAGAAGCTCCAGGCAGCTTTCCTAATGACATTTTGCCATCCATGGAGATTTGATGACTCATTAATGACTTAAACCTGAATAAATGAATGGAGAATCATGATGAATGCAGGTATCTCCATTAAAAACACATTAAACCAAAAAAACTTGTTTTGTGAGCTGGCAGAGAACATTTAGGGGGCTGATGAAACATTTCAGCCTGGATAGGAGTCCTCCATGATGACAGTGCCCACATCTACACCATGGGTCACTGACTGATTTGACAGCACTAACAGTTAGCGGATATCAACCCAATGGATGAAAGTTCAGTCAGGAAAACAGCTTTCTGTTTCTTTTCGGGCTCTTTCAGCTGACTGGGAAGTTAGAAATGGCATCCCGTCACCTGCAAACTTTTAAAAATGCTTCTTTTCTTTCTCCTGCGAACTGTCAATTCAGTGTCACATCAATGCACACCATTCACTTTACCATCATTTTAATCAGAAGCAGCATCCATGTGGTTTTCAGTTGAACTCACCAGAACTCAAACTCTACATCACATCCATATAGATCAGCTTTTCACACTTTTCCCAAAACCAGACTAGTAAAATGCCTTTACAGCCTTTGTAGTGAGTGTCCCAGCAATGAATGCTGTCACAACAACATCACTTGTGGAGGATCCTTGGTGGGACACTTTATTATTTTTTTTCTTTCATTAGTCACTTGTGTAATTAGAAAATATTCTCAGTTGCACGCTTTCTTTTGATTAGATGACGCCACGCTTTTGCCTCTGTGTTATAAATTAAGATAGAACTTAAATACTGGAGACTAAACAAACACTGTAGCTTGGCTCTTTTCTGGGTTAAAACATCTGTTAACACCTCTCGCAAATGTATTCTGTATACAAACAGAAACTTTAATGGAAGAAGTGTATTTTGTGCATCTTCCTACACTCACTCACACTTTTTAGTTTCTGTACAGATGCAACAAATGACACACAAAAAGCAAATTCTTGGATTTAGTTTCCAGTCTATGTGCCATTTTAACTTCACTTCACGGGTCTTTGTATTTCAAAAGTAAATTAAAAATAAATTTCCTCAAATTATTAGGCCTTTGTTTAAAATGTTTAGTTTAATCTTTAAAAATTGTGCCATAAAATGTATTTTAAGATGATGAGTTTAGGTGAAGAACAGGGGTCACCCATCTGACAGGGTGACGTCTGCAGCTGCCTCTGCACAAAATCCTATTTTAACAGCAAATATGTTTCCAACCTTTTGTTTGAATATTTGGAAATTCAAAAAAGCATCCTGAGGCTTCAAACTGAGCTTTAAATCATGTTTGTTTACCCGCTCAGCAATTAAATTACATGTTACTAGAGAAGATGTTTTCTTACATTGTTTAGAATTTGTCCGAGAACTGAAAACATTTCGGTAAAATTAATTTTCCTGCCTGCAAGCACAAACAGCGCAGGCCTGTTTTTGTGGTTAACTGGATTAGACTGGAGTGGTTATACTGCACCGGTAGGCGTCGCTGTTTCTCTCCGATAAACAGTTGGACCTGAAGAGATCAGGTCATAATGAAAAGTCTCCCCCCTGAAATTCATAAAATCTTCCTCGACGTGGCCGTGGTTATCTGGTGTTTATTACTTTAAAAATGGTGATTAAATAGCAAAATATGCACTAATATAATTAAATTATAGAATTAATAAAAGGCTGCGTGTGTTTCACGTTATCGTTTCATTCTTGTGGTATTTTCATCCATCTCCGCGTCCCACCTCTTGCTTCCAATTATCGCAGGGGGCTGGATCAGCTACCAATGGCGCACTTCTGATTGGCTGAACACGACGCCAATCTCAGGCTTGTCCCGTAGCCTCCTGTTGGCGAACACAATCCGGACCAGAAGTCAGAAAGTCAAATTTCACCACGGGGGCTAAGGAAGAAGGGTAGCGTTATCCGGTTATACTTTGGTCTTCTTTCATTCCTCCTCTGTTAAGAAGTATACACAGACTATGTAATCCGTTAAGGATTAAAGTGGTTTAGCATTGAAAGGGGTTTAATTGGACTTGAGGACTTGTTGGCTCCTTTGTCCGGCTTTTTTACGCGCCGTGCCAGCGCAGCTGTTTGCGCACCTGAGTCCGCTGCTCAGCTTGTGCAGCTTCAACATGACTTTACAGCATTTGAGCCACTAAACTATCATGGTGATACTATTTTCTGGCGACGGAGCTGATGAGGCGAACCTTGGTGAATGCGCAGTGTTTCACTGTGGAATAACCAGAGTCCAGGTGTCACCAGGGGAGAGCCGATGTGGCCGTCTGGAGCAGCCAGCTGGGATTTGACAGAGCGCAGGAGTTTGGGATGCAAGAGAACCCTTAGAGAGACAGTTCTCGGCTTCTTTTACCTGGATTCAACACGGCCTGCCCCGAGCCATGGCCTCTGAAGTAGTGTGCGGGTTGGTCTTCAGGTTACTGCTCCCAGTATGTCTTGCAGCTGGTGAGTTTTCTCTCTAATACCCAATTTTTACATCTTTGTTGGCCTTTTGTGTTATTGGCTATGGTAAGTAAGGATGTGTAATTAAACTAATAATATCTATAAAGCTTATTTACTGATCCCACCCTGTGCTGTGCTTGTACCTTTAAATTTAATGTTAATTAATAACTGTACTCTAGTCTGCGTTGTCTCGGCTTCCTACACTGATATAAATCAGTTGTGACATTAATTCAAAGCCTCATATATATTAGAGCGCAGTTCCAGTATATTTGTTCAGGACATTGAGAGCAGCTTTCATATTTATGTTTGTGGGAAAATGTCATTGATTTTTTTTATATGATTTGTGATTGACCTCACAGTGATGGAGGTCACAGATCACCTTTCATCACTGCCGAGGTCTTTTCCTCTAAAAGTGAATCCAAACGAAAAACGACAGACTGCACAGAGTCATGCACCAGCTATTAAACACAGATTACAAAGCAGAGCCGTCATTTACCAGCAATGTCCTCCACCTGTCACCTTTTATTGGAGGTAATGAAGGAAACACAGCTGGCAGCAGTGACTGCAGAGTCACACCAAAGGCATGGTGTCTGTGTTTCAGGTACAAAAGTCTGATGGTGAAAATGAACTGATGTGAATTAAATGGTGTATGTTTATTTATATCTAAATACAGAATCACAGCATCAAAGTTTTAGTTTATTATTTCCTTTCAATCGGATTTTTTTCGTGTCTGGAAATGAAACATGTATTGCAACACTAAATACACAGACTTTGCATTATTGGTAATTCGTATCTTTGGTTTTCACTGTGGTTTCGGAGTTTTCCTTTAATATTAGTGAATCATCAGTGTTGTAATTGAACTGTTTGGCGGCTGACAGTGTGATTGTTATTCATTATCATTTACATTTCGATGACAGTGTTTGAGCTGCACGTCTTCAGCTGTTCCACATTCCTCAGAGTTGTAGTCAGCTGTGCTTCCTCGTTTTGTTGTTTACTGAATTTGTTACTTTGTTGAGAAAAGTGTTCTGTTCCAAGGAAGAAGCTGTGGCCGTGTTGATTCACTCCTTTGCTATGCAGATGTGGACGATGATTCATGCCGTCAAACTTTGGAGTTTTTTATTTTGTGACTTTTTGCAGGACTAATCTGCCTAGAAAAGCTGATGAATTTCACTGAAGGTGACACATTGTTCGATGGTTATTTGCATTTTGTGGAGAAGATTTGGAGGCATAGTCTCACCTTGGATGCAGACTCCTTGAATTAAATGCACTTTACTTTGCGTTTTCAGTTGTAATCCTGTGGTAGGCCACAAGCGAAAAGTGATTAGTGTCTAACTGCCTTTGAGGTTCCAATGTGGTGTCTGTGTAAGACTTATGAGGGCGGGGTACTTTTAAAGCTAACAGCATGCTTTCTATAGATAAGCCCCACTCAGTACCACTATAATGCATCATTTGACAGCCTGATGCCCCTTTTATTTCCAAAAGCAATCGTGAGTCCATGCATTGTCTCCATTAATTCGTGGAAAGTCGTTTTAACAGTATGAATTAATAATGCGGTTCTGAGGGAGAGAATATTTGCCTTCCCTTTTATCGTAAACATACCTTTAATATTTTATGTTTTTTCAAAGTGCAAATGAGCGTTCGCTACGCCTGTACACATCATTAACTGTCAGGATGGAGGAAATGTAAAGTGGAAAGAAGGGAACATATAGAAACAGACAGCATCAGCGATGACAGATGCTGTTTTTGGTCATCAGAGTCACCTGATCAGCTGATTTTCTTTCCTTTTTGAGAACTAAAGCCCTTGCCATAAATAAGCCATGAAACCAAATGCTATCAGCAGACAGACAGTATTGGTTTTTGTCTTTGGGATATAAAATATAAAAGTAAATTTTCTGGCTTCTCACTGCCAAATAAACTGAGAGGAAGTGAACTGCACCGCAGCAGATGTTATCTTACCCCAAACACCTACATAACAGTCGCACTATATGTTTAGTTGTGCGTTATATGCAGAGACTGACACTTTTCTCATGTCCTAGTGAAAGACTTGCCTACTGACGTTGAATAGTCTGTGTTTCCTGTTGGCCATCTGACAGCACCTCTATTGAATCCGGCAGAACTGCTGGGCCCATGTGTACACAATCCCCTAAACCACCACCACCACCACACACACACACACACACACACACACACACAAACAAACACACACATCTGCACACAGCTCGAGTTTTGCTGATCAAACAGGCTGCTGTTTATGTGTTTACTGGCAGAGTTTGGAGTGCGGACTTAATTGTGAGCACGCACTTTTCCAAATGTCTGATCTGATATCGAACCTGCGGTGTGACCGTAAAGAGGGAGCAGCTAGTCAGCTGGGTTGTGCAGTTTGCAGATGCTGCAGTGGCCATCGCTAGAACACAATGCTTTAGGTGGTATTTTGATATGAAGATGCTGTGCTGTTTCATCAGATATGTTGACTAAGAATCTTTGACAAGGTGGCAAAAAGTGTTCTGTTTAGGCTAAACATCAATTTCAAAACTATAATATTCTTAAAAATAAAATGTTTAGTTAGAAGATTGCCCAAATAAGGTGAAATCCCAGATACAGAGCAAATTCTTTGTGGAAAGCAAAGACAGATTAATGCTTTCTCTCATGGGTAAAAACAGGCTGGAGAGAATTAAGCAATAATTTTATTATTATCAGAAACCATTAAAGAGAAAGGAATCAGACATCAGGCAAATTCTTCTGCAATTGAACTCTGCACGATAGTTCAGTGTATGAATGTTTGAGTTTAAAATAGTTTTTAAATTGATCACCCAAATAAAAAATATCAGATATGATAGAAAAAAAAGCTGACTGCATGAAGTTCAGATGTTCTTGGTGCTTTGCTCAAAGTCTGAAGCAGTTAAATTTATATTAAAAGAGGGCAGCAATACGCAGGTAAAACTCTAACATTGCAGCAACCTGTGTGTTTGTGTTCGTCCAGTCACTTAAATCATTTTTAAATGACAAAACCTTCTCTGCTTCTCATATGAGAATATCTGACACTAAACTAAACAGATGATATCCTTATTTTCTCTGATAGTAAATGGAACATATTTGGGTTTGAGCTGAGAAAAAAAGAATCCATCTACAGTAAAGTTATCACTTTAAACTGTTAAAGCTTTGACCCATCACAATTTGCCAACAGGTCAAACAAATAGTGAAGGAAATAAAATGTTGTTTAATAATAAAGATCGCTGTTAGTTTGAAGCCCAGATTAATCGTTTGTTCTCTGAACATATTTTATCTGGAAAGTAGTACAAGGACATTGTGGATATCTTTCATGGTATCATAATAGACACAAGTTCTTAGTTTCATGCTCAGATGAAAACAGCTGATGTGGTATCTCGTTCATGACTTTCTTCTGAACGGTTTCATTTTACTCCTTTATCTCCCAGTGCTTGGCTTCGCTTGGCACTGCGCAGTCTTATCTCCTGCCACGTTTCATCATTTATGAGGCCTAAAACTGTGAAATTAGTTGGTTGCAAAATTCTGGTTTGGCTCGCCTGTGTCTAGGCTTTGTGTGTTTGTAATAGTAGGTTTAACTGGAAGAGACAAAAGCCCGATTCAACCGTGAATGGGGATTTTTGCAGTAACCGGTTTATCTTAAAGGAAGGGCAGTTTATTTTCATTCCCTGTGTTAAAATCTTCTGATGGTGAGTCATGCAGCAAAGGCAAATGGTCAGGAAGGCTGCGGTCAAGTGTCTGCAGGCTAGCAGTGGGAGCAGAGCCATATAGATACATTTGGATTATCTGTACATCAAATATGGTTAGAGACCAATTTAGACTTAAAGCTCAGAGCAGACGATTAATGGGGTTAGCATGAAAATTTGCAGGTTTAGAAAGTGTTTAATGCCACATTTAATGTGGATAAAAATTCAAGTGGGTGGATTAAAACAGTGTAAGATGAAAAATGATAGATTGTGAGTCATTCCCTCCTCAATCACCTGAGAGGCTTAGGCTGAAAAACCCTCGCCTACTTGCTAAAAAGCTTTGAAAAAGAAAAGAAAAAAGATCAATAATGATAGTGCTCTATTTATGTCATTATATTTGTGATTTTGGCATGTGGCAGGCCAAGCATTCATGCGTACTTGAAACTAATCCCAGATGTTTGCAATTTGCCCAAAGATGACAGCCCCAACAACTTTTATTAACTTTTGTTAGTTTTCGCTGGTCTGCATCTGAGCACTGAGAAAACCTGAAGGTGCTCTTACTTCACAGCTTCAGCAAGGGAAAAGTCAGAGCCAAGTCAAATGTCGATGAATGGGTCCATTGAGCGTGCAAAGATAAATAAAAGCACCATTTTCAGCATTTAAATGTAATTTTTCAGTAGTTCAAGAGCAGTAGCTGCCGATGTCTGTGACTGAGACGATAACTCGTGCGGCCGACCAGGTTGTAAACTCTGAGCTTGTTGATATAACCGCAATGAGAAACTTAGGAGGTCAGACTGTGTGTCCACATTTTATACTAAGTCACTGTGTACTTTCTTCCCTGACTCCCTTCCCCTGACCTAAAAAGGTTCAACAAAATATAAGCAGCTATGCAGTTTATTACATTCGTTTTGCACAAACTAAGAAAAACTTGAAATATTAAGCAGATGTCACAGAGCAGAGTAACCGAGCAGAGAGTATACACATCTGGGAGTGTGAGTCACTTTATATAGACAGCAGAGCTGCTTAAATAGTTAAAAAATGAACTTGTCAGTGCAGATGGTCAGCCTGCTTCAGGAAATGAGGAGCATCATGGATCAATACATCAATTAATGGTTTTTGGAAGTCATGTTTGCACTCAAGCTTTTTAAGACATCATGAAACCAAAAGGACCTTCTTCATGTGCCTGGATGGGGCGTGAGTATGTGTTTGTGTGTGTAATGCTGGGAAGGTGTTACATAAGCCAGTGTCATGTGTGGTTTTACATCCTAAATACTGAAACAGTGTTCTGAGGTTTGACTAAATTCATAGTGGAAGCGTGACTGCAGGTTGTATTTTTTATCGTAAATTAATTGATATTATTGTGAAAGGGAAAATGTGTAAGCCAGTGATAAACACCTTATTTCTTTGGTAGGTGAAAAATGGGGGAAAGCTGAATATTTGAGAAACTGCAACCAGTGAACGTTTCGCCAAAACAGTCGATTCATTTTCAGTAGTTGCCAAGTAATTACTGTTGAAGCGCTAAAGGGCTAAAAAGTAGCTAACAGCTTCACATTTATTTGTTTTACTGACACAATAAACTGAACAAAAGCCAGCCCTGGTCTTTCATTCTGTCCTGATGTAAACTTTTGTTAAAAGATAAATGACATGAAATTGGAGCTGGAATAAAAAAAAAAAAAACTGTAATAATTTTACAGCAGAATTAATTAACCTTCATTTTGTGTTTTGGTTAAAAATCAAACACTGTACTTTCAGACTTTTGTCATGGGATTACACACTCTTCATGCTCCAGCCACATGGCTGTGATTCATTTAAAGTTTTGGCAACCAGACGTTATTTTCCTGTTTTGAAATCTCTGAGGTACATCGAGTATTTTAAGGGCATCTGGTGCATGACGCTCGCCGCACTGCTGCAAAACATTCAAAGATTTCATTTTGTAGAGTTTAATCCTAAAAAATGATCTGGTTTCAATAACGTCCCTGCAAAACTCTGAAATCTGCACATGTGATATGAAGCTGCGCTTAGTGAGGCATTTTACGGCATGGAGGCAGATATAACCGCAGGCTGCTCAGTCAGCTAATTGTCCCTCTTCACATCCGAGGACTATCAGGTCTTTACTGTTCTTCAAAACAAACGGCAGTTCATTGACTGACTTAAGCACAGGCTGGTTTAGTGATGCGGGCCAGATGAACAGATAATGAGGTTTGTGAGTGTGAAGTTTAGTTAGAGGAATGTTTGATGTTTTACTACTTTGAGCCAGCAGGAACATTTTAATGATTTTCACCACATGTTTGTCTCAAGTATCTGTTCAGTGACGATCTGACTGCTGCCAGTGTCTGCACGTTATTTACTCCTACACATTATGTAATGCAAACGAAGCTGTAAACACATTACTGAGCTGGTCAATTTTCTGTCTTTGTCTCTGCAGCTTGCCTGTTCAGGTACAATGTCCTGTCCTTCGTCTACCTCATCTATCTCCTGCTTATTCCACTCTTCCCAGAGCCTACAAGCACAACAATGCAAGGTAAGCTCTACAGTGCCCCTCTGAAGCTGTGTAGTTTCAGTGGCTTTGCCATCACCCTAAGAATCTTGACTGTTTCCCAGAGTTTGAATTGACTTGTTGTTCTCTATAATACAAACCAGCCCTTCTGCAGGAGAGTTGAATTTCCTTAAGATGAGCATGGATTTGGCACATAGCTCAGTCCATGAAAGGTAATATTGGTTAGCGCAGGCATGAGTCCATCTGTAATAATAAAAATGATCTGCAACCGGCCAGCTCTGAGATAGAAAGATGTGATCCATTAGGACCACATCTAAGGAGCTCTTCATGAAAATTGCCATTTTAGGCTCAGGTTTAGTTTATTTGCTCATATAATACCCATATAAATGATACAAAACTAAATACATGAGTTGTTCTGTCGAGAAGACAAACACAAAAGAGCTTGTAAAATATCTCTTAGAGAAGAAAAGAAAAAGAAACTTGGGATGAGGACTGGTTTTGACAATGGCTAACCATTTTATTTGAAGAACAGAAACTGAGAAGTTTCTCTCCCCAGGCCATAACATCACGATCTGCGTGCGTCTGTGATGTTCATTAATTCATCCGATTTGAAGGTGGAGGTGACCTTTAACCTTTCTGGTGTTTTGGTTTAGATAAAAATGCAGGAAGTTTACAGCCGGTAAACAAGCTTCCATATGACAGCTGACAGCTATTTAGAATCCATTCATCCTCTGAAGAAATATGAATCACGGTGGACCTCTGCGGTTTATGAGAAGTGACTGAGGTGACTGTTCTCCTTACGGGTGATGAATGTGGGATTTAAGCCTCGCTTTTATGCACTTCATCCACCACAAAACACTAAACAGCACACCTCCCAGACCTCTAATAATATAGGCTTCTGCAGGAGACCACATGTAGTGTTTAATAATACATAAACCTATTTTGTCTGAGGGAGCGACGTCCAGTCCGAGATTCGTCTCTGCTCGTCTCCAGCTGAAATAACAATCAGGAAGTAAAGGAGGAGGAGAAAGAGAGGAGGTGCAGGAGAGGAGAAAGTGGACCACTTACAGTCTCATCAATAGTTAAAGAGACTTCTAGTAAAGCTGAACGCTCATGAAGCTGATAGCTGCTGATTTCAAGAGTCGTTCAACAGTCATGACAGGATATACATTAAGGATAATAATAATGATATTTAAAAAATAATATATCGATAATGTGTCAACAATACTCACAATAATGCTGTTACTATTTGTGTAACTGATTTTTTTTGTCTAGCTTTTGCAAACACTGGCCAAAGTAAAATTGCCCCCAAAAATCACATAAACACTGTTATAGGTGAATTAGACTGACGGACATTATTGTTGTTACGTTTTTATTTTCCTGCCTTAATGGGTGTTTTAATATCTATATTCTATATAAATATTCTTAAACTGCATGCTTCAAAAAACAAAAAAATATACAAAGTATTCCTGTTCCTAATAAGGCTGAAATTAAGATTTAATTTTACATCTGATTATTCACATTTAATGTCTAAACAACTCACTTTTGTCAAAAGTACCAAACCCAAAAGACTAATCTTCACCCAGGTAATTTCCCAATTGAGGGATGGAACTGGCCAGTTCATTAGGTACAACTCACCAAGTGCTCATTAACACAAATCTGATTAGCCAGTCACATGGCAGCAACCCGGAGAGGATGCATTTCGCACGTGCTCACCAAAATTATACAATAAAAGCTTGGAAAACTGTTGCCTTGTCTGATGAGTCAGTCTTTCTGCTTCGGCCGTCAGAATTTGGTGTGAACACCATTAAAGCGTTGCTCCACCCTGCCTCGTATCAGCAGTTCAGGCTGCTGCTGGTGGTGTAATGGTGCGGGGAGTATTTTCTTGGCGCGCAGTACCAACTGAGGATCATTTAAGCTGTAGGATTGTTGCTGCCATTGGTTAACTTCTCAAATTCAGATTTTATGAACTTCAGAACATATTCAACAGGTTTAGAGTGCAAACAACTTCACTCTGGTATAAAAAAAAATACTAATAATAAGCACTGAAAAAGAAATAAATACTAGAATAAATGTAAATGTATTTTATTGTTGTTTGATTTGATTATTAACAATAATTGGTATGTTTTCTTTTCTTATAATCAATCAATGTTAATTATTTCTGCAGTCCTGAGCAGTAAGTTCGAGTTTCCCTAGAGAGGCATTTCCAGGCATAATTACCAGCTGCTAAAAAATCTGTCGCTTATAAAAAGCTCTTATATAACCTAAAATAAAAAAAGTCTTCAGACCCATTGAAACAATTCAGTTTTTCTTACTTTGTAGTAGAATTTTTTTGTAGCTGCAAACTAAAAGAACCAATCCACAAAAACGTATAGATGTCACAACGTCACACCTATGTGACAAGGGGCGATGACGTGCTGATTAAAAGGTCATTCAAACTACTATTAAAAAATGTTGGTAGGCCGCCACCCTGACAAAATGCCAGTTCTTTTGTTTACCCTTAAAGGAAAGTGGATTAAATTTTTAGTAGCTTATGTTTATGTGACCTTTCACCGCGCATTGTCAGAGTATCCAAAACAGGAGAGGAGTGAAGTCATCGGCGTCAGAAAGTAGGAGATATCCTTCCAGTGCAACCTGCCAGGACATGCGTCCCATCTGTCTGCCTCAGCTGTCTGTCATCAGGGAGGGGGCTGCAGGCTGACAGGCTCACTATGAGGAAGTTATGGCAGGAGGACTTTAATAACAGGATAATATACAGTGTACAAAACAGCTGGAACAATTACGATGTTGTCATTGCACAAACAGCTGATTGTAGGTAGATATTGTTTAGAGAGTTGAAGGGGAGAGGCGTCTCATATTTCTACCATGTACAGTCCAATTCAGTACCTTTAAGATGCACATTGGCTTAAAATAATCACCATGGAAACACTGAATCAAATTCATTTGATCTCTGTTTATATTGTTACCAGATAATCCTAATTTCTAGTAACATTCCTGTTAATTCATATGTTAAAAATCAGCTTTTGACACTAAGCGCCAATTAGACACAGGCAGCTCAAACTTATAAAAACCATCTTATTTTGCAGTAAAGACTCACATGTTCAAAATCATTTTAGAGGGAATTAGGTAAATAGATTGAGCTAAATTCACTGCTTTGTTTTGATGGTTTGTTTCATTCAGTCTTTTCATCTTCGAGGACATGCAGCAGTTAAATCTGTTAAGTTAATTTAAAACGAATGTTTGACATGAATAATTCATTAGGTGCATTTTGCTTTGAAAAGCTGCAGCGCGGCTGTGTGCCTGCGGATACGTGAGCACAGAGACAATATTTTATGCAACTTGTTGTTGTTGTTTTTGTGTTTTACTCTCTAATGCCATAATTGCAGTATTTAGCTCAATGTACCTTTGAAGGCATTCCCAGTGGAGGTGAACAAAATCTAAGCTGTTGCTTTTAAAAGAGCAACAAGCATTGCGAGAGCTTTAGCAGTAGGTGTTACAAGCTTTGTGAAATCTGTAGTCTTTTAGCCGTCTTACATGACTTCACATAAATATTTGATGTTATGGGTTATATGGTTATCAGGTTTATGTTTTAGCTTGCAGACTTCTAATTTGGCTTTTTTTCTTTTTAGTCTTTGTCATGCTTTCATGCTTTTTAACGACCTGAGATGCTTTTTCTCTTATTGTTAAGTCGGACAGCAGGCTTCCCCATAAATTGAACTGGTCTTTAAAAGACTTAATTAGGCTTTTCTGAAACTGTGATTTGGCAGGACAGCGTGTTTTGTCAGGTCTTAACGCTGTCAGATGGATGAAGTTCTTTGACTGTTTAGGAAAAAGAAGGAACCGTTAAAACCAAACAATGGCCTCTGTTTTGAAAGGGGGGGGAAAAGTGCTCTTGGGACAGAATTTTGAAACTGAAAAAGTGACGCAGATTACTTTTTCAAGATGAGCATTGGCAAACAAGTCAGATGGCCGTCAGGCAGCAAAAATGTTCTATTACAAATAGGAAAAACAGGGGGTAAAGCCAAACAAGTTGCAATGTCCCGAGCCTTAGTACCAGTTTGGATGCAGAAGCTCGCAAAAACTCCTCATACCTCGCATTTACAAGCATTCTTTTCCCCCATTGTGAAAGCATTGGGAATTGCAAAGGGAAATTAACACAAATTGTTTTTACTTCAACATTTACTGCAAGAAGTCCAACGTGATGTGTTGTTGCACACGTTTGATAAGGTTAGCCCTCAGCGGCCCGAGGCTCAGCAGTAGCGCCTCACCTCAGCCAGGATATTACCCCACTGTAGTAAAACTGCTGTGCATTCCCCCACAAGGATGCAGTAAATTTAATGAGATGGGGATGTTGCCCAGTGAAGAACCAAACTGTGCAGATAAGCAAAACTATTTAATGAAACATTGTTGATAGCCCAGCACAAGACATTACTGTTATTTATTAATCAAAGAACGAGAGCCTGATCCAGCTTCATTTGCCTTCTCTCGATCAAGATTTTCATTTTCATAATTAGTGGGAAACCTGCTGCTGAGAATTTTGACCATAACAGCTCCTGAAATTATCCCAAATACCTGTAGGTGCACCATAAAGTGGCCATGTGTTGAACAGCTGTGGCAGCTCCCCTGCCCGATCTCTTCCATCCTCCCAGGATCAGTCATCCACTGACAGCTGTATTCTTCACAGTCAACACCTTCATGTTCATGGCCTCCAACAGCCAAGTCCTTAACTGTGAACACCAACAGACACTGAAGCTGAAGAGCAGAATTAAGTTCAAAATCTTATAGACGGTAACTTATCGACTTAGAGGTCCTGTGGTCCACCAAAACGTTTATTTGACTTGTCAGTAGAAATCAGCTTTGCTCAATAGTAACGTTACCAGCTCTTGACCAGGATATGTATTGTGATCCACTGAAAATCCCTCCTGGGTGCTGTCCCAATCACCCTCACCTTCTTTACCAATTTATTCAAAACAGCTCCAGACTCCAGGCACTGACTTTTTCTATGAGAAACAGCTGTCTGTTTTCAAATCCATTCAGTCCTAAACTGAAGTCCTAAGAAAACTACACGAAATGGCACTTTTTAAATATGTCACTCAAACTCAAAAAGAAGCAAAATTTCACTTTTGTGTTTGATAAAGTTCTCAGTATCTACACAAGCAAACCAGCGCATAGACTTTTCTGTGTTTCAGTGGATGAATGAACATGTGGGAATCTTTAAACTGAGCCGTGTTGAACTCACTGTAGCTGTTCTCCTCTGTTAGGCCACACAGGGCGTCTCCTCCAGTCGCTCTGCTTCACCAGTATGTCCTTCCTGCTACTCCACATCATCTATCAGATTACCATCCACAGCCTCGTGGCCGGGAACTCCATCGCCTCCAACTTCAACTGTGAGTACACTGCAGCCATTGTAGTAAACGCTCTAAGAGTAGCGACGTTTGTTCTGTATACAGAAATAAAATAAAATCCCTCACGGGTCAAGAATCCAAGAAGCAGGAATGGAGTTTATTGATTGAGTGGTCTTCTGTTGTTCTTGCCTTCTGGAAACATTTAAAAAAGACATGCAGGAAGCACCTTATTCGTTTTTAGAAAAGGGGATAGACTAATAAAGATGAATTAAACCCTTTAAAATCATTTTCTGCCAAAGTGTGAGTCAAGGCAGAGGTATGTGACCGTTGCAGTTTGTTTCTTTGCACGATTACATGAAAACTAGCAAGGTGGAGTTTATGAAACTTGGTAGAGCGGTGGAGTATGGGTAAAAGTAGAGCTCATTAATTTCTGGTGTAGATCTGGATAGGGCAGAGGTCGGCAGCTTACCTCTGGGTTAAGACGTTGGCACTGGCAGAGCATTTAAGGGTATTTTTCTATAAAATCATATTTTTATTGGATCAAATGTCTTTTGCAGGGAACTTATTGCTTTGGTTGTATTCACTGGGAAATCAAATATGGTAAACAAAAACACCATCTTTTTCTAACCTGTAAGAGCTTAACCCTGGTTTACACTTGTGTGGGTAACCTAATGGTAGATTTGGCTTAATTTGGTCATGTTGCACTTTGATTATTTACCCTGTAAATATTTCTTTTCTGAGAAAATACCGTGTTTTAAATCATGCGCGTTGAAAAAATGTCCAGCCTGCTTTAAAAATGCAAATTACCTGCATTACTTTCAAATAATTTGAATTTAATAAGCCTAAGATGTCAAGTTGAATCAAATGTTTGTATCTGAAGAGTTTTTAGGGCCTCAGTCGCAGGCCTAGAGAACATAAAGCCGTTCTCTCTGATCAATCATAGACTTTTTTCATTCCCACATAGCCAAAATAGCTCCAGTGTCTGATTACACCTTTTAAAGAGGTGTACACATACGAGCTGTGATGTAGCCTCTGTGCTCCTGCAGCTGCACGTAGCTGCTGGAGTTATTGCGTACAGCAGAAATATAAATGAGGCTAAACCTGACTGTAAAGACATTAACCATGATTTACTTGCACAGAACGGATGTTTTTTGGGGGGTGGGAAAGACCAGATAAGGCGGATTCTCTTCCTGTTCATGACCGACTATGTGCACACGTGTGTCCCATCAGTCTCACGTGCCCTTGTATACCTGCACTCTGACCAGCCCCTGATGCAAGGTCACAAAGTTGTATATCGCCAGAGAAAGTTGTAGCTTTTTCACAGCCTGAGGCAAGGTTTCCATCCAAAACACTAAGTGAAGACATGCACCATTTGCAGGAGAGAGCACACTTCGCTCTGAATAGTAATTCAGGTTTTTTTTTTTGAGATACCTTCATTCTTATTGCATTTTGTCACATCATGAAGATTTATGGATCCGACACATTCCTCAGTGTAATTAGCTTCTTTGTGCCATGTGGCAATGCAGAGAAAAAGGATACTTGGTGCCAGTAAAGCAAACATTGTAAGTTCCTGACTCAGTGTTGGGAAGGTGTTAATAGCTGGCTTTGGGTTTCTCATGAAACTCTGTATCAAACTGTAAAATATGAACGTGTCTAGACGGGACAGACCCTGACCTTATGTTATAATGACTTGTTCTCTCTAATGGAAGCGGCTCGGTTTTCTCCGCCGAGAAACGGCCAACTCACAAGGTAGAACGAACCTTATCGCCTCAGGCAAAAACACACGACACCTCTCAGAGAGGGTAGACTAAATATTCTGTCAAGGAAGTCCTTATTCCTAAAGTCTCCGGGGCTCCAGTTTTTTGGCAGATCAAACCCTGGAGTGACACCATAAATTCTGTCCAGTTATTTTATATAAATTTGTATTTTTCATTCAGTGGAAGCACTTTGAAACGCATGCTTTGAAAGTGCTATACAAATAAACTTTCATTATTATTATTTTGTGTAAAAAATGAAACAATCCAGTAAAAACAGTGAAAACAGCAACTTTCTCTCTAGCCAGAGCAAGTTGTGTGACAGTAAATGTCAAGGATTTTCTGTGTAAAAGGCAGATTGTGTGCTAGGACTTGAGAAACAGGAGTGAACTTAAAAATCAGCTTTAATGCTGTTAGCTCACAATAATACAAAAGTCCAAACATCTGCATAGCAGAAGCTGGGTATCTGAATGCCAGGGATCTTTAGGAAAACAGGCTAGGGAGACACACAGCCATGAGGGACGACAATACAAAGGACAAGAGAAAACTCAGACGATATATGCATACAACAGATAATGTGGGGAGAGATAACAGGTGGGAGGACAGCTGTAACTAATCCAGAACCTGAGACAAAGGAAGTAAAACATCACACAAGACACAGAGAAAAACAATAACTAAAATAAAACAGGAAGAGATAACGGCAACAGAGATTAAGCATGACACGGAAATAGAAGGGAGGCGGGAATACCAGGAAATTCAAGGAATTAAATATGAAACAAATTCTAACCAAGAACAACCTAAATTTGAAACTGAAATCTGAGAATATGAATAAACAGACACCAACCAGGAAATGTTGTTATAAGAAAAATACAAAACTCAAAACACATGATTCGTATCTCCAAAAGAATCAAGAACCCATAAACCCAAAACCCTGCGGCCAAGACCCAGAGTCCATGATACAAAAAACTGTAGCGTAACCAGCCAGATGTTAAAGTTTCTGTAGCCCAAACCTTCTGCTGTAGGGCAAGAAATACAGATTATTGCAGTAAAGAACACAAATACATGACTTTTTAGAAATCAGCTGCATTTTAACTGACAACCTATTCACTCACATAAGCAGATTAACTCAAGACAAATCAGATACACTTTAGCTTTGACATCCAGAGTTAGCGTGACTAAAATCTGGAAGAGATGTGTGAATCACAAGAGAAAGAAAAGAGTCCAGTGAAAAACATTTTACTGGATGAATATCAAATTGGTAGCACGATGTAAAAACCCACAGATATGTAACATGCAGAAAAGCACAATGACCAGCTTTAAATAATAAGTCTGTTTATATTTTTTTTTATATATTTTTGATTATAATAAATCAAGTCAAAGTGAACTTCCGTCGATTTATTAATTTAATTCCGCTTATCCAGCTCGGATTCACGGGATCTTGAGTCTGTCCCAGCTTCTAAAAAAGGACACGAGGCTGGGTATCCCCTAGACAGGTCGCCAATCTGTCGTAGGGCCAACAGAGAGACAGAAAACCATTCACGTTTTAGCCAGTTAACCTAACGTGATAGTTTTTGTGCGAGGAAGCTGGAGTACCCGGAGAGACGGGCAAATTACACAGATAGACCTCAGCCGACCCACGACCTTCTTGGTGGTTAGTTGAACTGGTTCTGCTATCAAATATTGTGTGTGCAGCTTAGCATGTTCTAGTTTTTATCTGTTTGCTAGCCCATTGTTACTCAGACACTATTAATAACACATTAGTGAAACACTGCTATTCTAGTTGACATGTTCCTTAATGAGTGCTCGGACTGTTTTATTCTGACTCGGTCCATATCCTGTCTCTAAATGCTCGTGCGTTGCCGTCGGACATTGTGGAGCCTTTTTAAAAAAGAAATTAAAATAAATATTTGTCAGTGGGTTTTAAGAATCCTGCTTTCAGAAGTAGTGGATGTTGACACACTGAGGAAGTCAGAAAGTGCTTGGACCGGGCAGCACATTGTTTGTTTTGTAGATCTTGAGATTAGCTGACAGTAAGAAAGTAAAGTATATCAGACTTAATTGTTAAGACTGATTTAAATCAATAGAGGCTGTCAATTCAAATAGATACCCTTGATAATTGTTTGAGCAGGAACAGTAAATATATTAAAACAAAAAGCCCCCCCCCCCCGTTTTGTTCCTCCAGCAGTGCAAAAGATAATAAAAGATAAATAAATAATTTGGTGTACATGACTTACTGTCCTCCCTTGAATGCACACCACTCCTGGTATTTTAAACATGCTTAGTATGGATTCTTGCTATCTAAAGTCAGGCTATTTATGCTTTGCCTTATCTCACACTGGAATTTCAGTAAAAACCACACTGAGTAGATCAAAAACATCCTTGTATCGTGTCAAAACAACATTTCGCAGCACACTTCTTTTAAACAATCTGCACCCAATCTTGCACAATATGCAAACCGATGATTTTGATTCACTGTGATGATTTGTATACATGTTGTTGGCTTTTCCACTTCCTGAAGTTAATGTCAGCCTGTTGATATTGATATTTTAATGTTATTTCTATACAACAGGAAGTTAGGCATTACTCTTTGTCTTCTCATTCTGCCGCCTGAGAAATAGCCTTATCTCAGATTTTCTATATCTGGCATTTAGCCTCCTTGACACCCTTTTCCTTTTGGCAGTCGAGTATAAACAAGGAGTCCTCCTTCGCAGTTAGGTGGTTATCCTCTCCCCGGATAACTTCATATAATTTCCTCCGTTCACCGCAGCCAAATACGCCATTAGAGCAGTAAGCTGAGTATGAGTATGAATGAGAAAACCTTTCCAAAAAAGCTGACACCTCCAGCTGTTGGAGCAGGTCAGCGACTGGTCACCAGATGAGTCCGGGGACGCCTTCCTTTGGAGTCATCCGTCATTCCTGCATGCTGACTCGACATTGCATTTACAAACAGTTGAAAACATTTGTATTCCAGATGGGTGGAGTTCAATACATTGCAGATCTAAATTGCCAGTTTGTGACTAAAAAAAACAAGCTCCACTCACTTCCATATACTTTCCTTTGATTGTTTAAACTTTATGGTAGTTTTTAGCAGCAATCTGGTCACTAAGGAGCTTTTTTAAGTATAATAAAGGATTTGTGCATTCAATTTGTCTGATGGCAGTAGACATTTGTCCAGTCTGTAAGGGCTAAGCAGCCTAAAAAAACACGGCTGTGCAGCGGTGGTCTTTGTAAAGCCCCATTGTTATTCCCTTTTGTATCCACACATGTCTTTCCTGCTGTTTCCTTAATGTGCAACACTTACTAAACTCTCAGATTGTCTGATATAATTATGATGTGCTGAAATGTTGATTGTGCTTATCACCATCCTCTGTGGAAAAGGGGCAGCTGGCATTAGGTCCCAGAGATAGAAGCGAGAGTGCAAAGAAATGCAGCACTGAGAGGTTAACAGCCCAGCAAGTACAAAGGGTGTTTTATGGTGTTCGCATAAAGTGTGAGGACAGGTATTTTTGGTGCCCAGCTGGGGTGAAATGTGGCCTCGCCTCGGCAGGCAGAAAGTCTCTCTTCTAGAAGTCTCCGTGCTGAGTTCAGTCTGCACTAGAAAGTATTCCTAAGACATCCTATGCATCAGACTGGCCTTGCTTTACCTCTGACATTCCTCGAGCATGATCTCACACACAGGATGGATTTCCTCTTACATCTGTAGGTTTGGTTTTGGGGGTGGGTTGAAGTTGCATGTTGCAAACTGACTGCATTTGCTTAATGCATCACTGGGTTTTTATTTTAAGATTTAAACAGGGCATTAAGTAATCTATGAACTCTATCAAGCTCTGTGGGTGATTTTTAGGAATTAGGACAACATGAGTGGAGCTTATCTCCTACTGTGCAAGTTTCTGGCACTCCCCTCTTTCCTGACCACTTAAGCTACTTGTAAATGACACAAACAGCAAAGCAGCGAGCAAAAGCAAAAGAACAAAAGGTGCATAGAAGAGCTGGTGCTAGAGATGTTTTAATATTCACTGAAACTGCTGCTCAAAATCTCTAAAGTCTAATTTTGCTTATGTCATTTTGATTGGAGTTTTCACTGTTGTTTAATCTCATGATTAAAGCTGGCGTGAGTAATTTTGGACCTTTGGAGGAAAAAAAAGATTCCAAAGGAAAACACAGCCACGATAAACCGTTGGCTTGTAGGTTTGTTATGGTTACTAACAAATCCAGTGGACACAGACCAACAAGTTGTTGGATTCATGTTTCAGGTCAGTGGAATTTGCAGATTTTAAACTCAGGTTTGGTGCTTTTACTCCAAATAAAGACATGTGTGTCTTTAGCTTTTAACGTTGATGTTTGGCTCTCTGCTTTCTGCTCTTCTGAGCTTGTGTGGCACAGTTTTATGCAAGTTACTGAGAATCAGAGCCGTACTGCTGTGTGGAAACGTGGCTGAAAGCTGATGAGAGCTACACAGAATCTTTTTTTACATCAAATTGAACAAATACTATGTTTAGCTTTGCTCTCAGCGTGCAAATAGATTGTTTGGTGTTTCAATTCTCTGCTCCACACATGATAAAATGGTTGCTAGTCACTGGTAAATTGCAGTGTTGCTTAGTACCACAGAGACAATAATTACTAATTTCCTTTTGTTCTTTTGGGTGTTTAGCTATTACTGAATGAGTCATTCACACAACCTAGTTTGTTTCCTCCATCAGTGAGCTCTTTTAGATGGGAGTAACTGAGTGGAAGTGGACTGATGAGTCTCAAACAGCGTTTGATGTCAGGGTATGTCATGTAGCCCCCTCCTTTCACAGATGTGTGTATGTTTGTTTTCTTTCTTTCCTTTTTACTTTGTAAAATTCTTAATAACTGTGGTGATTTTTTTTTGATTAACAGGAAGACATTTTATTTAAAGAAAAATATATATTTATATATGCCTCTCGCCCTAAGACAACTGGGATAGGCTACAGCCCAGTTTGATCACTGATGAAAGATAATTGTACTTACTTGTTTTGCTCAATGTAGTAAATGTGTAACAAGAATTGCTGTGAAAAAATGTCTGTTTTCAGTTTTTTTAGCTTGACAAGCTGGCAGTAGCTGGCTTGCACAGCGGAGACACGGCAGATAAGATGAAGATGAAGTGTTTTATCTGCTTTATCTGTGTTGAGCTAAATTCAGTTCAGCATATAATTACTACCAATAGACAAAACAGATGGACTACTGATACGTCATTTAGTTGAGTCACACTGACGTTGTGTTTTCTGTGGCAGTAGAACAAAGGCCGAATGAGTGCTGTTCTTTCGTTCTCCCGAGCTCATGAATTGAATACCTGGAAATCTCCTTGTGGGTGTTGGAGTGATGGTCAGGAACACTTCAACCAATGCAAAGTGTGGAAACGAGGCTTTGGTTTTTATTTTCTCGTTTATACATGAAGGTTACACGAGCACCGCGAACGATCCTCTGTATGAAATTAAAAGATGAGCTGATGCTATCACTGGATACATTAATAGAAATGGTTTCTTTCTAATTATTCAGTTTTATTTTTGTTTAATTTGTTTCTTGATCAACCAACTTCCTAATTGTTTCTAATGACTGTGATCTAACAATTATTAACTTTAAAGGTGCTTTTCTTTGCCAGACCTTACCCTGTACTCACTAAATTACTTCATATATTTGTGTGCAGGTTCCTCATGGGAGAAATCCATAAGACAAATTGGCTTTGAAAGGTAAGATAAGATTTAAACTAATAATGAGTTATAAATAATAATGATGCTAATAATAATAATAATTCCACTCATCGGTTCTGCCTGCACTTGGGCTACAAAATGATTTCAGTTCATGTGCTGAAGGTGGAAAACAGTGGCACAGTCTACAGAGTGGATATGGATACTTTATTTATATTTTATAGCACAAAAACACGAGTGAGCGAGAGCGAAAATCAAAATTAATGTAAAGAGTAGTGTAACAAATTACTTTCTCTGGGAGTAATTAAGTAGCGCACTGCATTACTTTTAAGAAAAGTGTTCTGTGTTCTATGTGTAATAATTACTGAATTACTTACTAAAATTATTTATGTAGCAAATAAAAAATAACAATAAAGAGAGAAACAAGACAAAACCAAGGTGCTGTCCACATTATGTGGCTGACAAAATTAAAAATATTTATGAAAAAGTCAGGATAACAGAATGTTAATGTATGATCAGTTAGTT